>NC_141698.1:969899350-970219350 GCF_964263255.1 Lissotriton vulgaris
GTATTCCACGGGGTAAGACCAACACTGTGCTGGCTGGCTCATTTTGCTTCCATGTGTGTTGTAGGTAAAGCTTCCTATATGTTAAGAAGTTGAAAGATTTCCACAGTTAAGGATTAACAGGGATTTCAAGTTTAAAAGGTTTAAGTCATACAGAAAGAAGACACCTAGAAGGGCAATACATTGTGATAAAGGCTGTCTAAGAGAACCATGTGAAAAAAATGCATAGCTTAAACATAAGAGCGGAAAACAAAAGGTGGTGTGTGAAACCTAAAAAACCAATATCATTTACAGGTTAATTATCTCATCCTTCTTTTCCTTCCCTCTACGGTTGAAGTATCCATTCCCAATCATTAAGGATGAGGTGGACCTACTACTCCAGACACCATTACGAACTATTTTTTTCTTACTCTTTTCCATTCCTCTTGCAACAGGGTTCAGACACAGTTGCACTACTTGTACTATTAGTTTGGTTCAACCCATGGTTGAGTCAATCAGTCAAGCAGAATAAGGCATGGCTAATGCAGAGGAAGAGCAGAGCGAAGTCACTGAACCCAGTAATGCAAAGACTTGTCACCCACTCCTGAAGTCTTTTCTGATCACGGAGGGAGTGCTCAATCACTTTCCAGAGACCAACTCCTGCATGCTACCTGGCAAGAGGAGAAGTGGAGAAGCGTGGCTCACTGGTTAGAGGAGGCAGACCTGGAAGCAGAGGTCAGACCGGGACCAGGGTTCAATTCCCGGCTCCGCGGGGTCTTGAGTCCTACAATGTCCATGGACTCGACAATTCTCGCTCCGGTGCCTACTCGATTCACGGGTTCACACTCTGCGACTCTGGGAAATAGCTTGCTTAATCTTCACAACGGCCCCTCGCGGCGGGATGCCTGGCTTTCACCTTGTGGATACCCTGCCAGGGTTATCTCACAGGGGAATACCAGGACGGGTTCCCTAAGCAAGCGCTTAGAGACCGGTTGGTGATTTGCGCTATATAAAATACTGTACATTTACATTTACAAGATTCAGGAGCAGCTGGGCCCTCGCTACAGGGCTCAGCTAATCTCGGGGAAGCACTTCAATCTAAAGAAGGAAATGAAGGGGAGGTTTCTGACTCACTAGGAATCTATTGAGAAATGTTAGAGAAACATAAAACGCAAAGGGCTTGGGGGACCAGCCAAAATAACCCAGCCTAGACATATAATAAAACATTTGCAAGAGGTAGGTCATTTTGTATTGACTAACTCATTACAGTCTTAACAGTTAATCCATGCCAATATAAGAAAACAAGTATCCTCAAAACAGACTGTGGGAGAATGACAGAGAGGCAGTTTCCTGTCTAAAGTGGTCCCAATAGAGGGATGTGATCTGTTGGTACCCTACAGCTGTCAAATTATGGTATTCTTGTGAGATGGAAGGAAACATACATCCAAGAGTCCAAGAAGACTTGGCTCTAAATTTCTAAAGGGAGAGGAGCAAGGATAGGGCTCAACCTCTTGAGTACCTGTTCATGTAATTTCTTAAGCAAGATTGGGAGATAATTTTGGAAACACAAACAGAAAGATTGGTGGAGCACAAGGTTTATGAAGTATCAGGGCCCATTTGGCCAGTATCTTCTCTATTCTCATTTTACTTACTTGAAGATTGGGGGACAAAGAGTGTACCTCACTACATGACAAAGTCTGGCCATTCCATGGGAGCCACCAGGAACTAGACATCTGCTTTTACACACCAGTTCAGGAGAAATTTAGCCAAAATGGTTCATGTGATGTCAAGGAGGTCATCAGGCCGTGATAGGGATTGCACCTAAGCAACTTTTACCCCGCATTTCTTACCAAAGTGTTGATCCTTGAAGATCAGACCCACCTGACTGATCCTTGAGCATCATACGCTGTGGAGCAGACAAGTGTGTGCTGCAGTAGTATTGGAGGATCACAGTCCCAACCTACTGAGTGGCTAAGACAGCAGAAGCACTTTTACTTTCTTGTGGATATAGAGCAATGAAAGGAGTTGATGGAGGGATAACTACGGAAATGAACTATTGGCTAGAGTGGAATTATAGTGCACTTATTTTTACGGATGACTCATCTGACGCATGTAGGTCAGTGGAGATTGCAGCTGGGGTATCAGTGGTGGCTAAGGACCTTCTGAGGACAAACAAAAAGGGAGAGGGAGTTCTGAAGGACTTAATCCTCAAACTAAGTCATTAGATAAGAACTGTAGGAAAATCAACTGCAGTATATTGTGTTATGTGTTAGCCCACAACATTGGTATGGAAGGGTGGAGCTTTTGGTACTCAGAGGTAATTTTCCCAATGCTCTTGTTGCTCCCATTGCAGCTTGTAGAGTTGTGCTATGAGTAGTGTGTATGGGCATATTTATATGTTAGGCAAATTTGTGACTTGGCTGTGAATATTCTTTCTACGTATTTGATGGGCGAGACAGGAAAGGTGTATCCACTTGCCTCTACAAAGGCAGGCATGGTCATTGCTTGGTAAAAAGGAAAAGAGAAAGAGACAGGAACAAATGGTGGTGGAGATTGTTAGCGGACAAAAATTCCAATTATTGGCATAACTGGGCTGTGTTGGATAGATCTTCTGTTGTATGATAGCGTATGGTGTGTCCTGATGAAGCGTGCTGGTGTGAGCATGCCGAGATCCAACAGTGCTGCATACGGGTGCACTGTACTATCTTCTGTATCCTATTAAGAGTTTGAATGTTGGTTTTGGTCAGAAAAGTTCAAGAAAAGGTGGTGCACAGATGGTTAACCTAGTGGAGGAATTGAGTGGCAGTATATAGTGACTAGTAGAGTTTTCATAGAAAAAAGTGTGTGCTACTGAAAGAAGGGAAAGAGCAATGTGAATATGGCATGGATAGCTTGTGACTAGAAGGGAGAAGTGGCTGAAAACTACCGACACCAGAGAGAAAATGATGGAAGTTTAGTAGATTACAATTGTTGGAAGAGATGGGCCTAATGCCGCACAAACAAGAGCCTCCTGTATGTGGTTGAAGGATGAAGACTGTGGTAGTGGTGACTGAAGCCACTGGGACTGGCCAAAAGTCATATTGGAAGGAATGCCATGCTGTGGGGTGAGGTTGCAGGCAGTGGATTCTGGAGATACAGAATATGGGGCTGTAGAAAGTACTGTGGCCATAATAGGATTTGCACCATACACAGGGTCTGGGCTTACTGGCAATAAGGACAAGCCTCACCAGAACAATGATAAACCAAGAAAAATACCAATATTGCCACCTTATTTGAACACTGGATCTTGAGTGATCTCTCGAATGACTGAATGAAGCAGTAATTCTCAATGAACCATATTTCAGAATGAATCAGTTTTTATTCTAAACTTAGATGCATGTATCAATTCAGTATGCACTTTTCGTTTTTTGATTAATGGAACATTTTTTTAGTTCCACACTGAGCACAGATATTAAAGCAATTAACAATAAGTACAAAACATAATTAGACCACAAAATCACAACTCACACTCATCATTCATACCACACAAAACAGTCAAGATATAATACACTTATTTACAATTTATACAATATCACAGTTGTAATACAAACACAGCATTGGAAATGAATAAGTACACAACGTTATTAGTTTTCAGTAAGTCCAGTGACCAGCACCATCCAGTCCGACTGGATGGTGCCGGTCACTGCACTTACTGAACAGAGATCGACGAGTGCAGACCCCCCCATGAAGACAGCGGACACGACGCTCACAGGAAAACAGGAGCACGATACTGACTCACTCCACGAAACCCGAGATTCAATTGAAATCCCTGCGCTCAACATACAAAACTTTCCGCACCAACCTGGTCCTTCCAGTTCAACAAACGGCCGCAGTAGGCGCAACACGATTGAGACCCACAAAAGCAAAGTCTTCCACTAAGAGGCACACGGTCCTGATGAGATTTCCCCATACCCAGGGGTTATCGAAACGCGTAGACCTCTTCCATCCGGCATTAGGAACCTTTGATTATTTCAAAAACTAATAACGTTGTGTACTTATTCATTTCCAATGCTGTGTTTGTATTACAACTGTGATATTGTATAAATTGTAAATAAGTGTATTATATCTTGACTGTTTTGTGTGGTATGAATGATGAGTGTGAGTTGTGATTTTGTGGTCTAATTATGTTTTGTACTTATTGTTAATTGCTTTAATATCTGTGCTCAGTGTGGAACTAAAAAAATGTTCCATTAATCAAAAAACGAAAAGTGCATACTGAATTGATACATGCATCTAAGTTTAGAATAAAAACTGATTCATTCTGAAATATGGTTCATTGAGAATTACTGCTTCATTCAGTCATTCGAGAGATCACTCGAGATCCAGTGTTCAAATAAGGTGGCAATATTGGTATTTTTCTTGGTTTATCATAATAGGATTTGGGCACGTGGCCTTGCCAAATACTGCAGAACAAACCCATAACATAGCACATATAATAAAGAAGCCAAATGTGGTGGGTTCTAGGGCCACAGCTGTAAATAGGAGGTACTGAATGATTGGTACGTGGTAGAGAGCATCCACGGCAAATGACTCAAGGCTTTGCACAGAGATTGTGATTTTGTAAGGGCTGAACACAAAAAATGCCAAAGGTCCAGAGATTACTGCACACAGAATAAGAATGTGCACAGTGGTGGTTGGGGCTCATGGGGGAAAACTATCAGTATTGGCTGTGTAGCTTCAGAGTGAAGCCCACTGGGCATGGCTGAAGGGAATACCCAGTTTGCTCTAAGAGCTGGGCCTGGCGCCCGACAAAGACCGGGCTCAGCCCCACTTTCTAAAGTACCTACCTGCCTCATCTTTTGAGTATGTACAAGAAGGCCTGGGCACACTGTGTGTCCCTTGTCCAGATCCTGCACGGAGTGTAAAACTCTAGGATAGCAATAGTGATCAAATCAATTGTTTTAATGATGATGGGGTCTGCACCTATACACCAAAATTATCACCTTTTTAAATGGTTTTCTTGATATGAAAAGAATAATTCACCGTATCTTCAAGTTAAATTAAATACATGACAAAAAAGTGCTAGCAAAATGTGCCTTCAGTTAGGTCTACTGACCTAAAAAAGTAAAACAAAGAGCAAGTTTATTTTGGAAAGTGCTTTGAGATCCTGCAAACAGTGGAATTTCTTACAGAGTCTAAATTCCTGCTTGACTTAAACAAATAATTAGATTACATCCAAGGTCTCTCCATGAGAATTGAAGTCGTAAAAAAGCCCTCACAAATGATAAGATTTTAATCGGTGCCACTTGGGGCAGGTCAGCTTAGTTTTCAGAGGAGCAGGCAGAATGGGCCTGAAATTGTTCTCCGGTACGAGAACATTTTTCTTTATTTACATTTCCAAACCAATCTAGTACAATAATTAGCTATGCAGTAATGGAGAGGAAAGTGAAGATGAAAAGAAAAGCAGCACAGTAGACAGGTCATCATGCCCGAAGGCACATCAGAGTGTGCAAAATAAGTAAAGTTAAAAATGAGTTTTCGCCTTATAAACATTACTAGTGGAGAACGGCCTGGCAATCATGAGTGGAAAAAATACTCAAATCATCAAAAAGATCATGCAGTAGGAGCCTTGAACCAGTAAACTCAAAGAAGTTTCAAACAAGTACTTTCTACTTAAGCTTTCGAAAACAAAGCACCAGAAAAAAACACACGTTTATAACTCAAACATCTAACAGATGCATCAGCTTAAATGTTGCAATACTAAATACCATGGCCTCCAAAGCAACAGAAATACAAACGTAAACCTTTTCCAAGGTGCCTCGAATCTGTAAGAGGGAAAAAGTTCTATAGAAAGACACATAGTGAAGATACCTTTGCACCAAACTGTCAGGCAGACGCACAAAGGTTTTAGGGAGGAGGGCAGATTTAGCCTACTGAAAAGAATTTTCAATGCTCTACAACAGACAGAGGGACACAGGATTTCTGGGAGGAGTTCCAGACACAGCTCTAACGCCGCTCATGGAAAGAAAAGTGGGCGTCCCCAAGTTGTTCCAATATTGTCAGCTATCAAAAGCATGAAGTAAACAACATCCAACCAAAGGGGCATAATGAGGTAGTAATGTTTTTTTTACTTCAGCTCCAACAGACACCGTGTCTTAAAAGTGTTACCCATCAACCCAAGGGGCACTGGCTGCTGGAAAGGGACCAGACTGAGAGGCAGAGACTGTGGAAAGAAGGAAAGACTGAGGAACACAAGCAACGGAAAGAGGGACAAGTGGCTTAGGGGATTTGGCCTGAGTGGGACACCAGCTCCTCAGATGGCACTGACTCAGCAACAAAAACTTCTAAGAAAGGCAGGGGAAAGAAACAGCTACAATATTTTTACACTGTTTAGAGGAATAATTTCAACAGCCACCGAGGACTAAAATAACATGAAAATGTGTTGAAACCTGCAACGTTTTCCAGCTCTAGGTTACAAAGTATATGACACAAATGGTTGTAAGGGGTGTTAAGTACATAGAAGCACGACAACATTTCAGTTGCCTAGAAAACACTGTACTGCCTTAAGAGGGACCACATGTGAACATCTATTCAACTAGCCAGGTTAAATAGCTGCACTTGTATAACAATGGCAAACGTTTACCACATATATATACACATCTTCTCCCGCTTTTAATGATATATGATATGATATAAAGGCTTTTGTAGCGCGCTCTATTACTAAAATAGTATCCTGGCGCTCGAAGGTGAGGGCGATTCAGAGGGCAAAATGACAGAAAATAGAAGTTTACAGAATAGTGTTAAACAAGTGAGTTTTCTGCCCTTTCCTAAAGGCCATGATGGTCGGAGCGGTCTTGAGGTGGAGGGGGAAAGCATTCCAGGCCCTCGCGGCTCTGACCGAGATAGACTGACCGCCTAATCGGGAGTACTTAAATTTGGTCACGGTCATTTGGCACTGGTTGGCCGACCGGAGGGATCGATTAGGGATGTACAGAGTGAACCTTTTTCTCAAGTAGACAGGGCCAATCTGATGGACAGCACGATAAGAGAGGACAAGAGTTTTAAACATAATCCTGTGGGCAACTGGGAGCCAATGGAGGCTGCGGAGGAAGGGGCGGACACTGGATCTCTTGGGTAAATTAAACAAGAGCCTTGCGACCGCATTTTGTATGACCTGAAGGCGTTGAATCAAATAGGCCGGTAGGCCGCAGAACAAACCGTTCGCGTAATCCAACCTGGAGAGTATTAGAGCACGCGAGACTGTCTCTTTAGCCTCTCTCGGGAGGAGGGGAAAGAACCTGCGTAGGGTTTTGAGAGTAGAAAAACAGACCCCCGTGAGTTTTTTGATGTGGTCCTCAAACTTGAGGCCGTTCCCAAACCAAACTCCCAGGTTTTTTGCTGGGCCACCAATGGATTTTGGACAGGGCAGATCGCTGGGCCATAGGAGATCGCTGAAGTTAGCGGGGAAAGAGCCATAAAAGAGAACCTCAGCCTTGCCTTCGTTGCATTTGAGCTGGGCAAGTGCTAACCACCGGAAGACCGATGAGAGGCAGAGTTGGACCGCCGACCTATCCAAATTATTCTTGGGCCAGGTGAACAAAAGTTGGGTATCGTCGGCGTAGGCCATAATTTTAGCCCCTAGCTGTTCTGCTAGATAGTTCAAAGGGGTAAGGTAAACATTAAAAAGCCAGTGGCTCAGAGTAGACCCTTGGGGAACCCCAGTAGAGTTTCTTTGGTGAGGAAGCAAATGGAGGCATCCAGACTTGTTGCGTACTATTATCTAAAAAAGACGTCAACCAGTCGAGTGCAGGGCTGGTGATGCCAATGGTGGCTAATCTAGTAAGAAGAAGGGAGTGGGGCACCGTGTCAAAGGCGGCAAAGAGGTCTAATAAAATCAGAGCAGCTCTGCCACCTCCATCCAAGCACTCCCGGATAGCCTCCGACATTTCGACTAGGGCTGTTTCGGTGCTGTAGGTGCAGCCTAAATCCAGACTGCGCTGGATGCAGTGCCTGAGATGTATCAACAAAGTTGTCCAACTGTTTAAAAGCGATCTTCTCGCAAACTTTTGCTAAGGCTGGCAGTAATGATATGGGCCGATAGTTGGAGGGCACAGCTGGATCCAACCCAGTCTTTTTCAAAAGTGGCAGCAATTTGGCTTGCTTCCAGCAAAGCGGGACAGTTGCGGAGAGAAAAGAAAGATTAATAATCTGAGTGACCTCATTACCAACTGTTTCCGCTAGCCCCCCCCCCGAGGACCCTGGCAGGGCAAGGGTCAGAAGGAGACCCCGATTTCAAAGCCGCAAGGACAGCAATGATATCGGACTCAGTAGACAGAGCAAAGTTAGCAAACTGTTCAACTGGCTTCGGCATGGTGGAGGGGGGGAATGCAGGGGGAGACAGAAAGCCGTCGCAGACGGCATGCAGGTCATCCTGAATTTTAGCAATTTTATCAACAAAGAACGAGGAGAGCTCTTCACACCATTGCTTGGATGAAGGCAGCAGAGGTTGTGCGGCACATGGTGATAAAAAGCTTTTTACAATTGAGAAAATTTCCTAGCTGTTATTATTTGCTTTATCGATTCGTCCTGCATAGTAACTGCTCTTGGCAGATCTGATGGCAGCATAGTAGTTTTTTTGCGCCGCCCGCAGATCTCTCTTTGCCTCGGGCAGATAGGCTTGTCTCCACACCCGTTCGAGTTTTTTACATCCCAGTTTAAGTTCCCGAAGAGTGTGTGAAAACCAAGGTTTGGAGGGGGTAGATCGCAACCTGCGGATACAACCTTTATTGATGGAGGCGGCGGACCCGTGTTCTACCCAAGCATTAAAATTGCTAACCGCCGCTTCAATCTCTAAGGGCAGTAGTGGACGGGTTAAAGATAAAGAGTCCGTCCGGGTGTCTAAATTAATCTTCTGTGAATGGGCAAGTGGAGGACCGGTCTCCGAGGCAGTAGCCAAAGACCAGGAGAAACTGATCAGCTTGTGGTCCGACCAAGTCACGTTCTCAGGACGGGTCATAACGATGTCGAAGTTAGAGCAGACCAGATCTAAGAGATGGCCCCCCACATGGGTGGGTGCAGCAACCCACTGTTTGAGATGGGCCATAGAGAGGGCTTCGCCTAGGGGAACGGCCTCAGTGGAGTCCAAGATATCGACATGAATGTTAAAATCCCCCAGAAGGAGATACCGTGAATAGCTTAGAGCCTGCGGGGTTATAACCTCTTCCAGTGCCCCCACAAAGTTCCCAACATGTCCCGGAGGCCGGTACACCAGTGTACCACCTACGGTAAAATGTGAGTTAAATACGAGGGCAAAATGGAGCACCTCCGCGTCCGCCAGCTGATCCTGGGGCTCGCAGGAGAAAACTCATTGGTCCCTATAAACCACGGCGACACCGCCCCCTCTTCCAAGCGGGCGGTCCACCCTTGTGATTTTAAAGCCCCGTGGGAAGGCTAACTCCACCACCGGGTAACAGTACACAGAAGGTTTAAAATGGTACAGTTAATACAACACAATTATTAAAATCAATTGCATGTAATTTTTAAAAAGAACTCCAGTATACAGTGGGGTGCAAGTTTGAGCAGAGGATAACCCTCGCAATCTGCTCGCCTTCTAAAACGAGATATCAAGGTGCTGCCACCACCCTGAATAGCAGTCTTATACAATGTTTAGATTTAGACACTTGCTGGTATACGAAGGCATTACAATAAGAAATCTCTAGACACTCAACTGTTATTGTGGTCAAACAGGGAGCCTCTTCATGGCCTTGGTTTTTTGTGAGCTGCCAGGAGCCATTTCACATTAATACATCTGGCATTATGCTGGGTCTGGGAGCTGCTGGCACCTTAGAGCTGTCAATCATTTCCTGAAGTTTAAAACTGCTCAAGTAGAGGTGCAAAACAGGGTTCTGTGCCAAGTAAGAATGAAAAAGACAGTCGAGAGCTATGTGGTAACAAGCTAGGTCTATGGAAGTGTAGTGAAATGTATAGCGCCGGCAGAGAGTATGAAGGAAAGGAGAGGAACCGTGTGAAGGGCAGACACCAGAGTGGGAGCAAGCATGGTCTTTGTAAGTGGAGTGGTGTTCAAAAGACAGGAGTATAGCGCCGGGGGAATGGGGACAACATGGATATTCTTGGCATGTAGGGAAAGAAGTGTGCCAGGTCGAGGAGGAGGGGACATGAAGAGTACAGCCAAGTGGAAACATACATTATGTTTCTGAAGGCAGTGGCCAGCATGCAGACAAGATAGGGAATGGTAGCAGTCGGAGGAATGAAGTATGCTGGCTAATTAGGAAGGGGGACAGAGAATAGACCATGTGGAAGAACAACAGGCGCTGGGAAGACAGTGCTGAGCACAAAGCTGGGCAGACATCCTGAAGGGCTGAACGTTTTCCAGACAAGGGGTAAGAGACTTGCAGGGCAGAGATCTAAATGGGAGCACTCACTTTCTTTGAAAAGGGGTACATAGTTATTTTCTAATTATTTGTAGATTCCACGATTCTGTCAAGCACTCACTATAGTGGCTACCTCAAATTAGATTAGCATTTTTAGCTCTGTAATTTGTGTTGAAAAACCACCAATCAGCTTTATTACTTTTTTCCTAAACTGCATTACCAATATTTCTAAACAGAAATTAAGGAGTAAAAAGTACCAATACCACTTGAGCCAGTCACTATAGTAAGTGTGTAGCAGAATCTCGGAAGGCGACTCAGATCTGGAGGTATGTGGTACAAGAGTGCTGTGTGGCAGAACACTTTTAATGTTACACCCATGAAATTGATGGTGCCACAAGGGATGCCATTAAGAAGTTAACCATTTATGTGGCCTTACACAGAAACTGCACCATGCCTGATTTAAACAGTAGAAAGGTGAGTTTGCATGGATCAGCAATAATCTACGACAAATCATAAATCAGTTGTAACAAATAATTACATTTTTCATTCAACAGGTCATTCAGGGCTACTCCAATTTAAGCCACAGCTGTGTCCACAGCAGATTCTGCAAATGCTCCATATGGTGTCTTACTTCCTTACTGCACTGTATGTTGTAATAATTGCAAACCAGAGTAACAACACTCCTAGAACTACTGCCTTTAAACTCGTTCACAGGCTCTGTATAAAATACAAAAGTGCGGAATGCATGCCTCTCTGCAAATCATTGTCAATAACGCCCAAGCTGTAAAGCATGAACAAAAGGGTCAATATTCTCAAAGGGGATACCTATTGAGCAAATCAAATAATCCCTCCATGCGTAAAAAATAAAATGACATTGGCAAAAAAATCCTATCACATGAAAGAAAGCAATTGTGTCTATGTCCATGTCTTAGTGAAATTCATTTGGAAGCACATAACATGCACATTGTCACAATAATGACAGATAATATCTGTTGTCATAATAAATATCCATTTCAAAGGAGAAAAGGGCTTCTTTGAAGTGCGTGTGGCATAGTAAAAAAAAAGCTACAAAGGGAAAGACAACATCAACAAGGATGACAAGGAAGTAAAAACTAAATAAAAATAGAACCTCAGTCACAGCACGATCAGTGAAAGGACAGAAAGCAAGCTGAAGCAATCAGTACTTGGTCTCTGATCCAGCTGAAAGAAGAGGAAGTCAAGTCAGCACGATCTGGCCAATTAGAAGGTAACAAATAAAAGTGACAACAAAGCCAATGAATGCTAAGCAATGGGCAGACTGCAAGCCCCATGCTTGTTTTGTCTGACTTGCAAGCGAGAGCATTTGCACTAGCTCACGCGAGACCTAAAAAGTCATTCTTTGAATAAATACAGAAAAAAATAGGCATCTAAGGTCAACGAATCTGACGCACTGGTTTCAAGTAGAGAATACAAAGTGAGGTCTGGCACTTTCAACATTTTCCTAAAGAACCTTTCCCTTTGTAAAGTGCAATAGAACATTTTTATTTGATAAAACAGAAAATACCCTCAGTCAGAAGAAAGCAGAAACACAACCACCATAGGAGCTTACCTCTAATTGATAGTTAAAAAAGTTAAATTAGCAGTCCAGACAATATCGAGGGCTGGCTAAAAGGAACGTTTTTTGTTAATTTTACAAAAAAGTACCATCATCACAAAAAAAAGCATATGAATGAATGATATCAGTTGCACAAATAATTTATCTTTGCCAAAACTGAATAACGTTTTACGAAAAGGAAAAGCGGCATTAGACAAGTGCATCCATTTACACTGTCTCTGTTTTCTTATCTGAACTCGCTCCTAGAAACATATCAAGCCCACTCCTATATAATTGGTAACATAAGGGTGGTAAGGTGCTAACTAATAGATGAGAGATGCTCAAACTTGCAGAAACTGCCTGAAAAGACTGTACCAACTGCACCATGGTGAACAAAGGGAGTGAGAAGAGAGTAGTAGTACTACTGGTCTTGTTGCCAGTAAGAATCATCCAATGAAATCTCATCTTTCAACATACCTTCTTCTTTTCTTCTTCCTTCAGCTCCCATTCTAATCGGGCCTTTCTTGATTCCCAGTTTGCCGGCAACTTTTGTCTTTTATCTTCCTCAACAACTTCCTGGTGATTGAGTTTCCGAGCTTCATTCTACAAAAAAAAAACGTTGTCAAAGATGGAAGGGCACCTGAATACGCACCATGATATCCATGGCTAATTGTTTGCATAACTTAAAGATTGGGGGAACAAAACTAGATTTTAATTAGCCGTTTCTAGATATAACACCATCCAGAACAGCACAGCCTTAAACACAGAGGCGGTTCCTCCATGTGGGCGTTTGGGCGCCGCCCCCCTGCTTTCTCGCCGTGGGAGAAGGCAGAAATAAATGGTAGTTATTGCCGTAATAACTACCATTTGTTTCTACCTTCTCATACGGCGAGAAAGCAGAACTTCCGGCTTTAGAGTGGGCGAGATCAGAGGGGAGTGGCTTGGGGGAGTGGCTTGCCCACTGTTGTTAATACGGACTGTTTGGGCAGCCTGAGGCCGTCCAAACAGACAGTATTAACAACTGTGGGCAAGCCACTCCCCCAAGCCACTCCCCCCTGCCCTCGAGTAACTATCCCTGTTCGAAGAAAATGACGTATGTGAGGCAGCCGGCCGCACCAATCAAGAATGCTGATGACGTGTTGCTGCAGCCTTGAACCAGGACGGCGGGTTTGGAGGCAAAATGAATATGGTTTTCACTCGAGCACATGATGAAAAGAAGCTTGGATTTCCAGTTTTCCACAGTATCGCTCTATTAGGGAAGGTAAGGTGCAAGAAATGATGTCCTAAGTGAAGTCATTGGTAAAAAAACGCTGTGAATGTGTTTTGCCGGAATTGCCGCTCAAAGCAATGCCTGTGCCTGTTACCGATACCTCTGCTGTAAACAATGAATTTCGCTGCTTGTGCCGCATGCCCATAGCTGCGTTTTAAAACTCGTGCCTTAAAGTCAGGGAACCTCTGGTTTCGCTTCAGGTCTCACTGCCTTCCACTGAGAATGTGTGGCTTGGTTGCCATGGATACATCTTATTGATCCGCGGACAGCCAAGTCAAGTGTGAGGAATAATGGGGGCTGGTCAGCCCTATGAAATGAACAGGGGGTCACAGGTCGGAAATAAGCTCATAGACAACACTTAGGCAAAGAGAAAGAAACAGTCCGTTTCATTTTATTTCTTTCTGGATTTCGCTTTTTTGCACTCTGTGTCACTGTCGTCTTTCTCTGCAGGCTGAAAGAAACTTGTTAGTCACTTCGGTGCTTGTCCTGACGCAGCTGTCAGCCACCCTGCTCTCAGCAGTCCAGGGACACACAACAAAGAGCCGGGCACATTAATTATTTATCACTTCTTGTGTAGTGTGGATGAAGGGAAATTAGCAGCGTGTAAACCTTGGTGCAGGTTAAAGATGAAGCCACAGATTTGTTTTTTGGGAACTAAGAGGATTTTTTATATTACATTGGCAACCGATGGAAGTCTGTACTGAAACGTCCCGATGGAAGTGTGTACTGAAAAAAGTAAATTTTCATGAATAAAATAATTAGTTTGCAAGGGTGACCTGGATCGGGCAGTAGTTCATGTCACATTCATAAGATGACAGCACTACATAACTACACTTTCATAATCGGTTTATTAACATTCTTAATCTCTAAAATGTAGTTGAAAATGCTCCATTTGCTCCCTCTTTTTTCAAAATGTTATCAAGGGGGGAACCCACGAACCGCACTTATGATGGTCTGGCTTGCTCTCTACGCTTGCCCGCCACTGGACATTGATCCAGACCAGACCTTTTACGCCCTCCCACTTTCAAATGTCACCAGCCGCCACTGCTTAAACATGGCTACTAAGAGAAAAGGAGAGGGCAATACAAAGCAAATGAATAAACAAAAAGAAACATTTAGTAGGATAATGCACATGACACAAGCAAAAGAGGGACAACAATAACAGTAGTCAGTAGGTAAATTAGATTGAAAATATGAAATACAAAAACAATTATAAGTTTTCAACTGGTGATATATCGAGATGCACAGTTACAGTCAAGCATAAAGGTTTTTTTGTCAAAAGTCACCGAAGGCAGAAATACTGTTGCTCATCAACCAGGGAGAACTGTGAATATAGGGCCATATGTATCAACATCCAGATTTGCGAATCTCAAATGGCGATTTTTTAGAAATCGCTATTTGAGATTTGCAAATTGGTATGTATGTAGAAAATCGCATTTTCTATGCGATTTCTTAAAATTCCTTAATTGCGAGTTGCAAATTGCGAATTGCAATTTAGGAATCATTTCCCATTTATTACTATGGGCCAGGAGGACCATAGGAATGATTCGGAAGATATTTTCAATTTGCGATTCGCAATTTGAGAATCGCAAATTGAGAATAATTTGTAAGGTTGCAGGGGTGTCCAAAGGACACCCTGTTGCACCCCTGAAATTAGCATGGGTGCACATGTGGCGCACATACATGCCCTAAAGGCATGTATGTGCTTAACATCGCACTTTGAAAAATGCAAAAAAGTGAATTTTTCAAGGAATTCGCAAATTACCATAACTTAAAGTTGGTGGTAATTTGCGATTCCTTAAGGCCAATTTGCATTTTTTTAATGCTTCTTACATTGCATTTAAGGAATCGCAAAATTCGTGATTCCTTAAATGCAATTGCAAAATAAGGAAACGCAAATTTTGCGATTCCTTATTTTGCACTTCATTTTGCTACATACATACCATTAAGCGAAAATGAGTTCGCAAACGCCAAAATTCTGCGAATTTCGGCGTTTGCGAACCCATTTGAGCTTCATACATATGGCCCTAAGTGATTGTTCATATGGTTCTTACAATTGATATAAATTGACAATGAAGAGATGCCAAAAAAAGAAAGATTTTTTGGGGAATGAAGCAATATTGATGGGCACGACAACTTTAAACTCCTATTGTTAGGCAATACAATGAATTTATAGCAGAGATGAGTGAAGAATTCATGAAAAAAACTGTTTGTTTATGAGGCCTGGGCACACTAAATCACACTTGCACACTGTATTCTAACTTCAAAAGTAGTGCATTCTGGGAATGCAGGTCCTTAGAGGGCCTCCATAGTTGCATCAGCCTTAAATAGTGGCCAAAGGAGCTCTGCAAAGCCATCGGAGGAGTGACGTCAAAAGCACATACTTAAGGTTGAGCGTAAACTACTGCGCGGGCAACATGCTAGTTGGATTCCTAAAGGTGGCTTTCAGCAAACTCCTAATGGAGCATGCAACCAGCAGCATGCCTAACAGTTTAAATGTAGTCAGAAGAGGTTGCTTCATCAGTAGGTAATAACATTTGTGACGGCAAGGAAGGTGTTTCTCTTCTTATTGTCTGGAGCTATAGCATGGTAAATAAGTATTGAAAAAGTTAATTTTAGCTTTTGTTTGGTTGGAAGATTTTGCAGGCTTCGCTAAAACACACAGCAAAGGGCATAAGCAGTCTGAGTGAGTTGGGAGAGATTAGGTTAGGGAGGTGTGGGTCAAGATGCAGTGAGCGTGAGTTAGAGCGGAGGCACAATGAGGATGGATTTAGATGAGGGTGAATTTGAGGTTAAAGTGAAGCTGAGGTGTGGGAAATCATGGGAAGGTGTGGTTCAGTTGTCCTGAGGTAGACCAGGGCCAACAGGTTTACTGGTGACCAAGGAGCAGCTGCTGTGCAGCACAAGATTTCGATGGGCAGAGGTCAAGACTTTTAGGAGGTCAGTGAGAGAAGTATTCAGTCCATCTTTACACATGTGCCACAGTCCATGAATGGATGCACAGTAGGTAGTAGGCCTCTGGATTTTTTTTTACTTGAGGTGCTTTATTAACCCCTTGCCTGCTGATGATGGAACCGCTCCATCATCAGCTGCGGTGGCGCTGTGCTGATGACGGAGCGGTTCCGTCATGGCCCGCTCGGCGCTCCTGCGCGGCGCGAATTCCGCGCCTGCGCTGAGCGTTCCATTGAGCGGGGCGGGCCATGACGGAACCACTCCGTCATAAGCACAGCGCAACCGACGCTGGTGACGAAGCGGTTCCGTCACCAGCATGCGGCCGCCGCGCGGCCGCCCCGCCCCCTTAGCACTGCGGCGGAATAGCCGCCGCAGTGAAGGGGTTAAGGATTAATTTAGTTCTGCTCTACAGAGGCGATTTGTGGAGATAAATAAGGCAACAGAAAAAAGTACAATGAAGCAATCCCGCCTGCACACCTTCCCCCCATACCAAAATGTTACTAAGACATGAGCTGCAGTGAGGGGCCTCTCGGCTCACGGACACCCATTCCTACGTGTTTACTTGCACAAAATGTATCACCTGCCCGTTCATTCACCAGGAGTGCCGCAAGATCATATAATGCAACCAGAACAGTTTTAGCTTTGGTAACGGTGAAAGAGAGCGCCTGGAACTAGGGCTGGATAAAATTATTAATTCCACCGGCGGAATCGAAGGAATTTGATAATTTTGCATTACTCCTGTAACGCAGTATTACTAATAAATTCCACCGCTCTGCCAGCGGAATTAATCTGCAGTGTTTGGTGTTTAAACAGGTCAGGAACAGGGAGTAGTCCCTCAATGTTTACTGCAGATTAAAGTTTAATCTGCAGTGATTTATAAATATAGAGGGACAGCTCCCTCTTTGGGCCCTGTTAAGAGACCACTGATTGCACTGCAGTGAATGCGCCTCGGCACCCTTTATACTCTGCAGTAGTTACTGCAGAGTATGTAAGGGCACAGAGGGGTATGCATGGCATACTCTGCAGTAATCCAGGAACATCTTAAGTATTTTGGAGGTCCTGTGCCAAACGTATTTTGATGGCCCTGCTTGGAAAAGCCTTGAATTTATGATCCAGTTTTCGTTCTTTTATGCCCTCTTTGGTCAGGTCACTGACAGTACACAGGCACACTCATACAAATTCAAAATATGTTTACATCTAATATTCAGGGATAGTGACGTGTGTTTTCAATATTGTAACAGCATCAGCTCGCTAATATTACTGCAAATATTCTCTATGACATTGTCCAATTTCTCATATGTGATGTTTTGTTTTGACCTAAAAGAAACTTTTTTACGGATGTTGCATGAAACAAACACAACATATCTCACTACCATGATTGGTCAATCAAGAGATTTTTGATGAGGTCAAACGTGCATAAAGAAAATGCATAAATGTGTGCTACTTGAGAGGACCACTTTGCTTTCTTTACTTTGGGGTGACTTTGAAGTTGAATTAGAAGTTGCATATTGATGAGTTTCATATTTCCATGACTGGCCGAGCCAATAAGCACAACACATATTCAGGCCATGTTGAAGTTTATAAAGGCAAGTCAATGTCCACTGTTAGTTACGGAGTCAGAGTCATTCCCAGTATATCCATGTGGCAATTCAAAAGAAGCAGAATATACTCACACATTCTCATATGGATACTTTCTATTTTTTTAACCATGAGCTTGCACTTAAGTATATTTTTTATAAGTAAGAACTTGTTTTGAAACAGTGCGGTGGGCATTCACCAGAAATGTGCACGTTTTCTGGGAATAAATGCATTTGTTGGTGAGGATGAAAAGACACCTGCAACTGATAGTACAAGGGATTTTACTAGAGGGAAAAATATTTCCAATGGAGAAAAAAAAAAGTTACATTTAGAAGTGCAAATGCATTTTTGGATCACATTTCACATGAACTTTCATAGACACAAATAGTTTTGCAAATTGAATAATCCTAGAATTGGGAGCCTGGCCAGTGGGCCAATATGGCAGACATCTGAATAGGCTTCTCCGCACCACTCTCACTTATTGCCAAAATCCATTGTGAACATCAGAATAGTGACTGCTGTGTGATAAAGGGGCGCGTTAACTGCCGTCTTGAATGATTCTGCCCATCCTAGCCAGTTAGGGTGAGGGGAGCGACTGCAAGAATGCAGACACTATGCTGCCCAGCTCATCAGAGGCACCAGATGAGGTGTTCAGCAGCTGCAGAAGACTGGCCTCCAGTCTTTCCAGTGCTGGGGATGACTGGGACTCTCAGGGCCCTATGTCTGGAACACAGGCTTTGCTGCTGCCCCTGGGGCCTGCCACATCTGACTGCTATGTGGACTCATTGGAGCTGAGGGATGGCTCTTCACATATTTGCACCTCTGATTCCGAATAACCAGCGGTACGTAATCTTAGACATCCTTGAAGCCTGGGGGGCACTGCCACCATGTTCAAGAATAGTGGTGGCCATCAATTGCAGGCAAAGATGGCTTGTTATAGCAGGGGGCCTCTGGGAGAGTCGGCCTGGGCCTCGTCCAGACCCTGACCCACACAAGAGGGAATGTCATCCTCAGTCGAGATGATACTCCAGCCCATCAAAGACATGAGGCTATCCTTGGTGGGTGAGATGTACGACCTTTAAACAGCTGTCTCACTGCTGACACAAGACCTTCTTAAGATGACAGCGTACGTAACGGAAGTGGAAAAGTCCATCTCTGCATCAGAAGATCAGATTCATGGGATGCAGGCTAACGTTTCTAGGCTACTAGAAGCCATCAAACACCTAAAGGCGAGAATAGAAGATGTAGAGGGCCGATCCCAGAGGAATAACATTCAAATAGTGGGATTGCCTGAGGGAGTCAAGGGCACAAATGCAGACCTCTTCCTTACAGATAGATTAAAAAGCTGGGCCCCATCTGGAGACTTGTCCAACTGTTTTTTGTTGAGCGTGCTCTTCCTGCCCTTATGGGGAAGCCCCCACCATGTCTTCCCTTGAGGCATGTCACTGCGTGCATCCTCAACTATAACAATAGTGGAGGTAATCATCAGAGCGGCCTGTAAATTAGGAACAATCACTCACAAGAACCAAAAAATCATGCTCTTTCTGGATTACACCAGCGAGGGGCAGCAGCATTGACGATCATACCTTGCAGATACACAGAAGCTTAGAGCAATGCAGTTGGAGTATTCGCTGATGTATGTAGCCAAACTCATGGTCCACTTCAGTGGTAAATCTTCTTCGATAGACCAGAGTCTGCATGGGACAGGGTGGAGGAAAGAAAGTTGAAACGTAGATGGCTGGCAAATTTAAATGGGGGAGACCTGGACGGCTGTAGTGAAGGGACATTTGAGATAACAGAAGAGAACCCAACAGCGTGGGGGGGGCATGACAGGAGCCCCAAGCCTGATGGCACTGACGTAACTGCCGATCACGATGCACAGATGGAAGCATTCCTACCTTCCATGCTATACTACCTGATAATGTGGGTAATGCTAGCCCACCTACACATTAGGAGGAGAATGTCCCACTTTGGAAAGTACAGAAAAGACACTGTTAGGCAGGTACTGTGACACTCTCTCTTGCACAAATACTCCCTGACTAAGCCCGACTAAGCCTAGACAGCAATGTGAGGACTGACTGCAGGTCACCCAGGTGTAAAATCATTCCCCTAGGTGCAGATCTTAGCTAGAGACAAGCGTTTAATATAAGATGGTGGGGGAGGTGCAGTACCACTAATTGTTTGTGCACACCCTCGGCGTTTGGTTTCATTGTTAACTGTTCATGGTTTTTGACTGGGTAACATACTTCAGAGGTGGAAGTGTGGGGTGGGAGGGGAAGGGGGCAGGAGTCGAAAATGTGTGCTACAGTGTGGTTGTGCTGGTTACTTTGAGTTCAAAATGTTTTGTTTTGCTACAGGAAGGAGGAGGAGGTGTGCCAATCTAGCTCAATCACTTATCCTCTCGACAAACTAATTCCCCTGAAACTAAGGTTGCCGAAATCTAAAGGGTCGGCTCCATGGTTCACAGAATCTCTGAAGGAGAAGAAATTGCACTGTAGAAAGATGGAAAGGCAGGGGCGTAAACTCTACCTAGCTAAAGAAGCTACACTTGAAGATAGCTCTAAGTGAATACAAAAGGGAAATCTGGAGGGCTAAAGAGAGCTACTTCACAAGAACCATTACAGAGGCAGCTAATAAATCTAAGAAGGTATTTGAAATATTAAAAGAGTTGGTATCTCCAGACTGCGTAACACAAACAGTTGATCCTTCCCAAGATCTTTGTGACAATCTATCTCACTTCTTTCAGAATAAGGTTGATGGGATTATGAATGAGATAAAAATGGATAGTTATGTATAGCAGTGGAATGACTCCATGAATACACTATCAACAATATGTAATCTAATAACCATTAATAACTTTCACCATGAGAGAACTCTGGGTGCTCTGAACAGGGAGGGACCAATAACAGACGAAGAGTTTAAAATTCTTGCCTCTTCAATCCCCTCTGGCTCCCCTCTGGACCCAATCCCTACCGAAATTGGCAAAGATAGAGCAGATGAGCTCTATCCAATTTTACAACAAATGTGTAATCAATCTTTAGTCACAAGAGCGGTACCAGCAGTTTGGAAGAGGACGCTGGTCACACCTTTGTTGAAAAAACCTCAAGCTGGTGTGAAAGACCTCAATTTCTCTGCTCCCATAACCGGTCAAGATTTTGGAAAAACACAGTGGTAAAATTCTGGCGGGTTTCCTTGGAACATAATGATTTGCTTAAGCAAGAACAAGTGGGTTTTAGACCAGCCATGGCAATGAAGCAGCATTGGTCGTGGCACTGGACGACCTAATGATGAGTGTTGTTCGTGGTCAGGCAGCAATTTTGATCCTGTTAGACCTATCGGCTGCTTTTAAAACCAGCAACCATAAAATTCGTTTTCATAGATTAAAGGAGGTAGGAGTTGGAGGTGTCCTCCTGAACTGGACAGCCTCATATCTATTTAGGAGATGCCAAGCAATCTCTCTTCCCCAATTTAGGTCAGAATTGAAAGATATTGTACATGGGGATCCACAAGGATCAGCCCCAAGTCCTGTTTTGTTTAATATCTACCTTCGGCCACTGCTGTCCTTAATTAAATCTTTTGGGTTGATATATATATATATATATATATATACATACATATACACTTACACATATATATAATGCAGATGACAACCAACTAATATGTTCTGTTAACAAGGTTTATTTATTTATTTCAAAGGTTTTATATAGCGCTGGCTAGACCCGGAGGTATCAGAGCGCTTTACATGAACATCAAATCATAGTTACAGGTTACATCATTACAAAGATTACACAGTTAACAGAGCATGACAACATAGTTACTTGTAAGGTCGAGATAAACAAAAAGCACAAATACGTAAGGGGAAAAGCAGGCAAGAGGATAGATTCAGGGGAGGGGGTAGGCGCTGGGGAAGTAGACAGGTAATGAAGGCGGGAAAGAGAAGGGGAGGGTGAAGGACACAGCATGGAAGGAGGAGAGGAATGGCGATGGGGACACAAACCAGTAGACGAGTCAAAGCAAAGTCCAGTAAGCTGTGATCCCAGGGGAAGTGATATCACTTCTCTATCTCTGTTACGGGAGGCCCCCTTTACGCAGTAGACTCTCTCAGAGGGGTCTCTGAGACTCCAAGGCCTACATACTGGATCCTTCCCCAAAAAGGGGAGAGGGAGTGCTTTGGCAAGGGGTGCCGTACCATACCTCAGCTGAGAGTGACTCCATTGGCGCAGTGGACTCTCTCAGCCAGTTTGCTGAGACTCCAGAGTATAATATTGGATCTTTCCCCAACAAGGGGAGAAGGAGTGCTTAGTCAATGGGCACAGATGATAGGGCCAGGGGCTAGGCAGATTAGCAGGAAAGATGAGGGATTCAGCGGAGAGGAGATAGGAGCCAGGGAAGTAGACAAAGAGAGAAAGAGTACTAAATGGGAACATATTTAATAAATGAGTTATTATATAGCGCTGGCTAGACCCGAAGGAAACATAGCGCTTTTACATGAGGACCAATAATGTTGCAATTTACATCAGTTAAAAGTTACATAAGTATCAAGAAAAGCATTTAAAGAACATAGGGGAGTAGGTGAATGGCGCAAAGAAGGGTAAGGGGATAGGGTAAAGGGGTAGGAGGAAGATAAGACGTAGAGACGAGGGGAAAATCTAGCCAAGGTCCAGCTGGGTAGGTCATTTATTGGAAGAGTCCACAACCCATCTCCTCTTTAGCTATATGGTAGCTCCACCTGGCATCAGCCAAATCGCTTGGTCTCTACAGTCTGGGGTAAGGTCTGCAGGTTCCAAGTCCTGATGTGTAAGCAGGTTAGGGATTAGGTTTAAGGTCTGGTCAATGTCCAATTGTTGTCCCAGGGAAGTAAAACAACGCAGTTAGAAAAGCCCCATGCTTGCCTAACTAAGATGGCTAACTGTCTCAGCCGGAACGCACTCAAATTCAATTGAAGCAAGACAGAATTTCCGTGCTTCTCTCCCGGTAAAACCCCATACCAACAAGTAACTTTTTGTCTTGGATAAATGAAACAGACCTATTAACAGCTTGATCAGTTCGTAATCTAGGAGTCCTGTTTGATGAGAAGCTCATATCAACAAAACCGAAGCTACTTGCCATGGACTGATGAGGAATCATAGGAAAATCATATCCCTAGAACCTCAACCAGCCAGAAAACAGGTGGTGCAGGCTACTGTCTTAAACAGATTAGACTACTGTAATTCTCTTCTGCTGGGGGCCAGAGACTATGTTTTTATGTTTAAAGTATTTTATTGAATGAGTACAGAGAAAGAAAATTAAACATACAGGCAAGAATGATTGCGCAGTACCCAAAGAGGCTATCCAGATGAGTGCGCCGTGCATTAGGTCCATTCAGCGTGGCCTCCTTCAGCGTAGACTAGCAAATACCATTATAATACAAAACAAAGATAGTGCAGTCCCTCTATACTCTTTCAAATTTTGCAGAACTACCCCCCCCCAACTCCCACGCCCTCCCCAGACCCCCCCATTCCCTACCCTCCCCATCCAGAGCCTGTCCTTCCTTGTACATCATGCCCACAACGCTGCCCGTTGGTGCTTCCCATACCCAGATAGTGAGCTCTTAAGCATTGTGGGCCATCGGCGGAGTGACTCTCAGCAATCGGAGGTACCTTGGGCATGTGAGCTCTCTAAATTCCGTGGTTAGTAGAGCATGGAATGGTTGCCACAGTGATAGTTTTTTCCATACCCAGGACATGCCACAATCTATGAAGCCAACCCGCAGCAGAGGGGATGACAGTCGAGCGCCAGTGTATTAAAATGTTTTGCACCGCGGAGCCCAATGCTATTGCAATTTGTCTCCCCCTACGTGACTTCAAGGGGTACATCAACCCATTTGGGAGGCCTAACAGTGTGTAAGCTGGGAAGCGGGGGAGATCTATACCAAAGTGTGTGTCAATCTCATCAAGCACCTCTTTCCAGTAGGATTCTAGTAGGGGACAGTCCCATAATACATGTGTCAAGGTGCCTATCTGTCCACACTCTCGCCAACAGGTGTTTTCAACATTGTGATTCATCTAGTGTAATCTTTCTGGAGTATAGTACCAATAAGTCTATACTTTGGTGAATGTTTCAGTGAGCCCTATATGGTATGCAGAATGCCTAGCCCAATATGAGATCTGGTCCCATTCCTTATGGCTCAGCGTCCTACCTAGTTCTCGATTCCACCGCTCTCTGCCTGGGTTGTGAAAGTGGAAGGGTGGCGGCTGAAACAGTTTGTAAAGATCAGAGATGTGTTTAGTGTCGGACGTGCGTGTGATCAACCACTTCTCGTATGGTGACAACCTCCTGTCAGCTAACTCACGCACCTGTGGCTGTAACGCCCAATGCCTCACCTGCCAGTAACGCATCCTGTCCGATTCAGACAGCCGGAATTCCTCCTTGAGGCTCCGAAAAGGGAGAACCCCATTCGTGTCATACAATTGTGAGAGCGCCCTACAACCGGCTGTGCGCCAGTGCGTGAAGGCCCCTGATTCCATCCCTGGTGTAAAGTCTGGGTTGTCCACTATTGGCGTAAACGGGGAGGGGAACGTAGTGAGCTCATGGACCCTGCAAGTGGCGTCCCACACTTTCAGTGAGATCCGCGTGACAGAGGATGCATAAAGATTAGGAGGGCGGTAAGCCCTACGCAGAAAGGGCACCACCTGCAGCGGGCGACCTGCGACTGCCTGGTCCTGGAAGAGCCAGGGTTTGTCTGATTCCCACCTACTCCACTCCACCAGATAACGCAATTGCGCCGCTTGAAAGTACTTGCGCAGATCCGGGACACCCAATCCCCCCGACTCCGGAGCCAACATCGTGAGAACTCTCTTAATTCGAGGTTTGCGACCCTGCCAGATGAAACGGGCGAGGTCTGCTTGAGTCTGCTGGATCCATCCCTTAGGCGGCTGAAGTGGCAGTGCCCGAAACAGATACAAAACCTGGGGGAGGATTGTCATCTTGATCGCCGCCACTCTGCCAAGCCATGATATCATGCCCTTGCCCCATCTACCCAGCTCCTCCCTGATCTTCTTACTCAGAGCCTCATAATTAGCTGTGACCGTTGCCGGCAACGTGGGAGCTAACAGTATACCTAATAACTGTACTTGGTGCGACGACCAGTGCATAGGAAAGAGCCCCTGCAACTCCGATCGAGTGGCAGCCGTTAGAGAAAGATCCAATGCCACCGACTTCCCCATGTTCATGCGGAAGCCAGCCGCTGACGAAAAAGCCTCCAGTTCGCTAATACACGCAGGGAGAGCTCGCCTCGGATGGTCCAGGGAGAATATCACGTCATCAGCATAAAGGCTGACTGTATGGACATATCCACCCATTTTCACACATGTCGCGTCCGGGTTTTGGCGTATCCTCTGGGCGAACGGTTCCATATATAAGGCGAAGAGAAGTGGCGACAGTGGGCAACCCTGTCTGGTTCCTCTCTCGATGCTAAATCCTTGGGAGTTACAACCGTTCACCCGTACCACCGCAGTTGGAAACCTATAGCAGTTAAATACCATAGTGCGGAACTTTTCTCCAATCCCCATTCTCTCCAACACTCTTTCCAAATTGGGCCAGTGCACCCGGTCAAACGCTTTCTCGGCGTTGACAGCTAGCAGCGTTCGTTCCCCCAGGATTCTGGAGGCTTTCTCCAAAATGTGGACTATCCGCTTGGTGTTATCCACCGTCTGCCTCCCCGGTATAAAGCCAGCTTGGTCTGACTCTACCAATCAGGGCAGGTGGAGCGCCAACCTTGCCGCCAGGATCCCTGTATATAATTTTAGGTCAACATTGAGGAGAGAGATCGGCCGATATGAGCTGCATTTGGTCCGGTCCTTTCCGGGTTTGGGGATAACTGACACTGTCGCCTGTGGGCGATCGGATGGAATGGCTCCCGAGGTGGAGAAGGAATTAAAGAGTCTGGTTAGAATGGGCGCCAGCACGTCACTGAACGTCTTATAAAAGAGTGTGGAGTATCAGTCAGGGCCCGGGGCCTTGCCATGCTGGAGACTGGAGATGGCTGTAATCACCTCCTCAACCCTGATTTCTCTCTCCAAGCACTCTGTTTGTATCGGCGCCAAAGATGGGAGGGTGATCGTATCCAAGTAATCCTCCGCGTTTCTCTCCCCTAGGGGATCTTCCGTATATAGCTTTGCATAGAATCGCCGGAAGGTCTCAGCTTTCCGAGCATCGTCAGAAACCACCGCTCCGTCTCCAGCCTCAATCTCTTTCACTCGACGACACTGGTGAGACTCTCTCAATTTATGCGCTAGAAGCCGGCCACACCTGTCCCCTCCTGTATAATATGCATGCCGCAACCTCAGCGCCGCATATTCGGTCCTATCAATGTCCAACGCTGATAGGACTTTCCTCGCCGCCTTCAACTGCTTCCAGATTCTAGGGGCCCCCGTACGGCGGTGCACCTGCTCAAGTTCCTGGACCTTTTGCGTCAGTTCATCACGCTTCTGGCGCCGTTCCCTATTCTCAGCCGAGGAGACAGCAATGAATTCACCCCTCAGGACCGCTTTAAGCGCTGTCCATTGAGATCCTAGCGAGGTCTCCCCATTGTCATTATGAGCCTGGTATTCTCTGATCGATTCCTTTATGCGTGTCACCACCATTTTCTTATGCAAGAGCGTATCTCTGAGCCGCCACACCCCGCGGGGAGCCGGTGTCGACGGCAGCGTGAAGACGCCCGAGACCGGTGCATGATCTGATAGAGAGAGGACCCCAATTTCAGATGCTATGGCCAAGTCACGGACTGGGCCAGTGACTAAGATATGGTCCAGTCTTGCATAAGTTTTATGTGCATGAGAATAGTAGGAATAGTCCCTATCTGTAGGGTGGAGGTGGCGCCATAGATCGTGGAGATCAAGATCCGTTAATTGACCCTTTCCAGTGTGCGATAGTTCCCCCGTCTGTGGGTAACGTTGTGTTGATCTGTCCATAGAGGAATCGAGCACCATGTTCAGGTCCCCCCCTATAATGATATGCCTGTCTGGGGACGCTGTTATGTCCACCAGGGCAGAGTGAAGGAAGCGCTCCTGATGGTCATTCGGGCTGTATACTGTCCCTATAGTGAGCGTCAGTGACCCCAGTTTGAACCTGTACGCCAAAAGCCTCCCTTTCTGCTCTGCGAGTTTGTGGAGAACCTCCCCTCTAAAGGACCCAGACACCAAGATTGCCACCCCTGCTGTTTTGGAGTTGTTCGAGGAGAAAAACTGTGTGGGGAACTTGCGTAGCGCATCCTATGGGAGTCACGCGCCAGCAAATGAGTCTCCTGCAGAAGGCAGATGTCCGCCTGCGTACCCTCTAGTAGAGACAAGACAGCCCTTCTTTTAACCGGATTGTTGAGCCCCTTAACGTTCAGGGTCACCACCGTAAGGGTCCCCATAATCAATCAAACCAAAGTGGCAAGAGCAAAAGAGCAATAGCTGTAAGAGGTAGAGCCGTGGCCAGATGAGCCCGGGAGCCCCCTTCGGGGCAGCATGTACACACCAAGAGCTCTGGATGGAGCCCCCCTTCCTTACCCTCAACCTCCTCCCAACTCCCCCACCCCGAACCCCAAACCCCGCCAGAAACTCCCCAACCGCCTCCCACCTTCCCCTCCCTTGCAAACCACAACCAACCCAACCCCAACTGTTCCCCTCTGCCCCCCCCCCTTCCAGTCGGGCACAAGGACCCATTGTCCCAGTCCAGTCCAGGATGGACAAGTCTGTGGAAAAGTATTCAAGTGGACGTCCGGCCACAACCCACTCACCCTCCACCCCCCCTCCCCCGGATCCCCAAACCTGCTATGTCAGTGGTGCTTCATCGATCTCCCCCCAGAGTTCTCTCAAGCTGTCAAAGCGAACTCGCCGGCTGCAGTAGACCTGTCCACCTCTTGGATCGCCTCAGCCATGTCCGCTCTGATTGTGGGCGAGTCCGGTCGTGCTGAGGACGCGGAGGGGCGCCTCCGTGTCACCGATTGCCAACCATCCCTGGTAGTGCGACGTCTACGTGGAGTAGGCACTGCATCGTCTGTCGCGGTGATCCCCAAGACGCTACAAACATCCTGCAAAGAGCGAAGCTGGTGGAGTGTTCCATTCCACCTGAAGATGAGCCGGAAAGGGTGGCCCCAGGAATATTGCGTGTCGTGGTCCCTCAGGAAATCTGTGGCGATTTTGAAAGTTTTGCGCTTCTGAAGCGTGATCACCGAGAGATCCTGAAAAAGGGCAATCCGGTGTCGTCGAGTTTCACGAAGAATCCACTCCTTCAAAGGATAGTCCGGCAGGAAGGCCAAGATATCCGGCGGGGGGGCTGAGGCCCGGCGCGGCGGTCCCACCCTGTGTGCTCTGTCTATCCTAATGACAAAGTCCGTCGGCTCACCCAAAATCTCTCTGAAGAGGTCCGGCAGGTAACCCGTCGCGTCCTCACCCTCCTCTCCGGATGGGACGCCACGGACCCTAACATTGTTTCGGCGAGAACGGTTTTCAAGATCCTCATTGTGTGCTTGGAGGTCAAGCTGCTGGTCTTGCAGGCGCAGCACCTCCTGCTGCAGTTGCGTTATCTCCTCGTCTCGGGTATGTCCCGCCGCTTCTACAGTGGCCACTCTCTCGCCCAATCCATCGACTTCTCTGCGCACTTCCCGCACTTCTCCGGCCACCTCCTGTTTCAGGGCTTGGAAATCGTCCCTGAGCGAGCTAAAAAGAGATTCCAGGAAAGACCTGGTCACTGGTGGCTCGCCACCCACTGCCCCCTAGGAGCTGCTCGCGGGGCTCGATGATTGCTGACCCCTATCTTTCCTCGCGGGGCCCCTCGTTAGCAAGTCCTGCAGAGTTCGATCCCCCTTCTTATTTCCTCTGTTGCCAGCCATGACACCTCCTAAATTGCTCTCTTGTGGCAGCTCCAAGAAAAGAGGCGAAAGTTCCGAGCTAGTCCGGCCCAGTCCAGTAGGGAGCTTAGAGCTGCAGCGTCTCTCTTCCTCGTCTCACCGCGCCCCTCTCCCCGGCCCGGGAGTCGGGAGTGTATCCCAGTGGTTCGGCTATAGGGCACCAGGATCAGGCAGCACGGGTCCGCACCCCGCAGACCAAACCAGCCACACCCAGTGAGGCACCGGCCTAGCGGGAAAGCTGCGCCTTGCAGGAGAGTGCAATAGTGTCCTGTCAACTCACCGGGCTCCGGCTCCCCCGCTTTGCATCTCCGCCACTACTCCGTCGATTCGTGGCTCACCGTCGTCGTTTTCTGATCCTTCACGGAGACCTGCGCGGGCTTTCGGGCCTCCGCTCGTTGGCCATGTGCCGGAGGTGTCCCGTCGCCAGACCACAGTCCTGGTGGTACTCCCGGGCCCGCTCGGATGTCCTCTCCTCACTCCACGCTTGAGACCGATCCGTTCCAGCGGCCTCCCCTGCGTCGTCCGGGTCTCGTGCGGGGTCGCGGCCACGACCGCCCACCACCAGTTCTGCTCCCCGGACACATATAGCGGGCCGTCAGTGTGATTCAGGCCCCCGCGACGGCCACCGGCCCCCGCATATGATCCCGGGTTGTCCGGGCATCTCCCTTGCCTGGCCCTCCTTGGCAGCTCAGTCGTTACGGGGGCCGCGTGTGTTCGGCGCTCAGGCCGCGGTCTCAGACCTGCGCTTCCGCTCTCCGCTGCTCGCTTAGCGAGAGCTCCGTCGGCCACCTCCCGGTCTTCTTTAGCGCGCAGTCCGAACCTGAGTCTCGATGCTCATTGGGGCTCGTCCGCCATCCTTCAGCGGTCACCGTCGCAGCCCCGAAATCCCGACTCCAGAAACGGCCAGGGGAATCCTTGGGCTAGGCCGCGTCCCCGGTCTCTCTTAGTTAGATCAGCTTGCTGGGACTCCACCTCTTTCCACTCTTGCGTGCGATCCCCGCTCCCCTCGGGGCGCCAACACACTCCTGGGCTCCACTCATGGCCACACCAGCGGCCGCCACTCACCGCTTCTGGGCCATAAAGGAGTTCCACCACTGCCTCATCAGGGATAGAGCGCTGCGGTGCTCCGGACAGCCGCCAGGTAGGCCTCTAAGAGGGCCGACCCCCGGCTTCGTCACTCTCGAAAACTCCCGAAAGGCAGTCTCAGTGCAGCTCCAGGGTTAGCAGAATGCGTACTCCGGTCTCTCCGCATCCGCCGTCATCCCAGCGCCAAACGGGGGGAGATCGGCAGCTTGTTCACAGTCTAGGGCTCCGAGGTCGGAGGAGCTCGCGGAGAGTGCGTCCGCTCACCTCGCCATCTTGGCCACGCCCCCTGAGACTATCTTTTTAAAAGACTCTATAGGATTAAAGTGTTGGCTGCTAAACTAGCACTGAATAGAACACGATTTGATTATGCTAAAGTCACTCTATAGAGCTTCACTGATTGCTTACTAGGGATAGATGAGCCTTTAAGGCCATGTATATGGTCCATAAAGCCTTAAATGGAAAGGGACCAAGAATATTACAAAATAAATGTTGCCATTACAGACCTCTAAGATCTTTAAGATCATCCTCAGCAAATCTGCTCTGTACACCAAAATTTGAAAAGATCATAATCGGTGGAAAATCCTGGAATAAGATGCCAAATTCCTTGAGAGAGAATGTGAAGCCGCTGAGTTTCAGGAAGAGACTGAAGACTTGGCTCTTTCCCAAGTAGATGAGTTGGACCCAGATTCTCCTGTGTGACTGCTCTTTAACAGAAGGTACCTGCGTTGTCTGATTATTCAATTAGTGCCAAGATTCCTGTTGGGTGGAAGTCAGGCTTTACAAATAATGAAATAATAATGAAATAATGAATTCGGTATGAAATACTATGCAGAAACGCTGCTCTTGAGGTCCCGATATACATTGGCCGATATAATTACAGCAACATTGCACACACATAAGAGACTTAACAGACCCAAGGGATTTGTCCACACCGCGTTCTATGAAAGTCTGTGGACACAGAAGCCCTTCATTAGGAATGTATTGCCGAAACACACAATCGTCCGCAACACACATCCTGGAATGTAAACGGAGTGAACAATAAAATCAGGAGGGGAGCAGTGATGCTGATCCTGACACCCTTTTGCTCCCGGAAACCCATTTGCTTAGCATCAAGTGTGACTTTCTTGGTAGATATGTCTACGTTAGAGTTTTTCACTGTCATTACAGAGATCTTCCAGGAGTGTTGCAATTCTGTTGCAGAAAGCATTACCTTGTCCAACACACAGGTGCATTAAGCCATTTCGGGGTCATTACGTGGCAAGTTGAGTGACAATTGGGGATGCTTATAAGTACATATTTCCCATGAGCTGCAAAAAGGCACACTCCTACATATTCCAATCTCATCTTAAATGTGTTGTCTGAGAAGATAACAGGTGGAGAATTTACCTCTATAATGCACCCAATATTAGATGTACAATGTGACTTACAGGCGCCCTTTGCAGATCAGTGACATCTCTAGATCTAATCGACACATGGGGTCCATTAGGATGGCGGGCGGACTTTGTCCGCCCGCCACCCTTACGGAGATCGGGACCGCCCGCCATAAGGGCGGGGGTCCCGTTGTGGCTATTAGGATGTGCCCGCCACAGTGGCGGGCACATCCTATATGTTTACATTGTGGCGAGCGGGGCCCTCTGCACCGCCCGCCACAATGTAAAACATAAGTTGACGCATTCACACATGCAAAGCGGCAGGCACTGCGCGGTGCCTGCCGCTTAGCATATGTACATGTGGGGGGGGGGGTACCATAGGTCCCCCCATGTGCCCCCCCCCCGACAGTGGCGCCAACCTGGGGAGCCTGCAGGGGGCCCCCCACAGCAATCTCCGCATGCCTTTCCGTGGCGGCGTTGCCGCCGCGGAAAGGCCGACACATTTTGCCATGGTAATATGGCTGGCGGTGTCCATTGGACACCGCCACCATATTAATCTATTACCACCGGGGTCGCAAGGCGACCGCGGCGGTAAAGCGGCGGACGGTCTTTCCGTCCGCCGCGGTCCCCTCCGCCATCCTAATCTGGCGGAGGGGAAAACGAGAGTGGTTGTCGGGCGGATTGCCTCCGTCAGGGTGGCGGTGGCCACCGCCACCCTGGCGGAGGCAATCCGCCCGATATCCTAATGGACCCCTTATTGTCTAAGGCAAACTAGCAGTAAATGGATTATTACTCAAATGCACATAACTCCAAATTACGGAAAAACTATTTTTATCCAAGCAGTAGAAACAGAAGCTATTACACAAGTATGTGTCCCACCTGAAGCGGTCTCCAACCACGAACCAGTAGAGCTGCGTCTAAGGGGTGTACAACAAGGTCCTAGCAGTGTGAAAGTTTTGAATGCCAATTGGCCACACAATGAGTAACTGAACAGGGAGACAAGACAGGTACGCTGCTCCGCTGGTTAGCCCACAGAGATACTGAGGCACGACTAGTCCCTCTTCTGACAAACAAATCTGGCCATTTGATTATTGAGTTCTTGCAATTTTAGACACGTTGGCAAATTACTATGCAGTGCAATAAGCTAGGGCAGATCCCCCGCAAATAGTAAACGAATGCCCTATAAATAACATATGGCTGAGATACCCGCCACCCCCTCTCAACACAATCCCCAAAAGGAGGGAAACCGGAAACAGTTCTTAAAGTTTTTGGATGTGGGATGGAGTGACCATCCCGGCCGTATTTATTAAAACAAAAAATTAAAACATTAAACGTTTTCATGTTATGTACAATTTCATTATCACATTACGATGTTTGGCTAACCTTAACATAATCTCTAATACAGAGGTTCTCCTAGCCGAACTAGCATCCTACAAAACATTCTCTAAGAACACTGAAATTGTACATCCTAACGTTTAAGGGCCAACGGCAAGGTCATAACCGGTGTCAAGATCCCTAACCAGACTTACCCCTCCCACTTAGGAGGGGCGACAGCACAGAGGCTTACCTCAAGTGCAACTACTAACAATTTCCCTTGACTTGACGGGGGCACTTAAGACTCGACGCCATTTAAAGGTCGTTCGAACACTTGTGTGTGGTATCTAGAAGGTATCGTTGACCTCTCCCCACCCCACACAACTTACCGCATCTGCCGTCGCAGATGACACTGGCCCCGGGAAATTCCCCAGGAGGGGGCTGTAACCCCTCCTACAAAGGAAGGGGCCTTGACCGCCTTTCCTTTACTTCCGGCGACCCGCCCTTAGACGGGACCGCCTCCCCACTGAGGGGCCAATGGCCACCTCTCCCGAGCGCTCCCATCCGTGTTGGGTGACGCCCACTCATAGGGATCTACCAATTAGTGCTCACCGATCATGACCTTACCGCCTACCAAAAAATAAATACGACAATTCTTAAACCTATGAAAACATTGGTCGCTACGACCGAAAGAACATGCTAGAAATGCAACACTACATCAAATCATTTTAATCGTAACAACCTAGACGATATTCACCATACTTTATTATGATTAACCACAAACTGATACTGTCACAGCCTGTAAACGAAATGGAAAAACAAACTTATAAATTCACTTTATTGCACAACAACTTTGCTGTCCTCAGGGGCTGGTGGGTGGGTCAAAATTGGCTCTTCGTTCCGTCCCGAGCTCACGTGTAGCGAGGAGGTGCAGCTTCGGAGCACAAGAACAAGAGGACGTCTTCTGGTCTTGCGCCTTCTTTTATCCGTCTTCAGGGCGGGCGAAAACCCGCCCCTGCCCGCCCCGAGGGCGTGGCTGGCTGCGTCGGTGTCTAGGCCAGCCCACTCTAGGGCGGGAAAAAACGCGCCCCGGCTACGCCGCTTCGGGCATACCAGCCGAGACGCGCCTCCCGCCCAAAAATGGCTTCCCGGGGGGATCGAGGCACTCATCCATACGTTCGGGGGGACCGAGTGGTCGCCCCTTTCCATATGGCTGAGATACCCGCCACCCCCTCTCAACACAATCCCCAAAAGGAGGGAAACCGGAAACAGTTCTTAAAGTTTTTGGATGTGGGATGGAGTGACCATCCCGGCCGTATTTATTAAAACAAAAAATTAAAACATTAAACGTTTTCATGTTATGTACAATTTCATTATCACATTACGATGTTTGGCTAACCTTAACATAATCTCTAATACAGAGGTTCTCCTAGCCGAACTAGCATCCTACAAAACATTCTCTAAGAACACTGAAATTGTACATCCTAACGTTTAAGGGCCAACGGCAAGGTCATAACCGGTGTCAAGATCCCTAACCAGACTTACCCCTCCCACTTAGGAGGGGCGACAGCACAGAGGCTTACCTCAAGTGCAACTACTAACAATTTCCCTTGACTTGACGGGGGCACTTAAGACTCGACGCCATTTAAAGGTCGTTCGAACACTTGTGTGTGGTATCTAGAAGGTATCGTTGACCTCTCCCCACCCCACACAACTTACCGCATCTGCCGTCGCAGATGACACTGGCCCCGGGAAATTCCCCAGGAGGGGGCTGTAACCCCTCCTACAAAGGAAGGGGCCTTGACCGCCTTTCCTTTACTTCCGGCGACCCGCCCTTAGACGGGACCGCCTCCCCACTGAGGGGCCAATGGCCACCTCTCCCGAGCGCTCCCATCCGTGTTGGGTGACGCCCACTCATAGGGATCTACCAATTAGTGCTCACCGATCATGACCTTACCGCCACAGGTCCGGATAGTTGACCGGCTATCCGGACCCCCCACAAAACTCCTACCTAAAGGTCATGTTTTAAAGATTTTAACCAGGCTAGGAAGTCTCCTATGAGTAACTCATTCCCCGCCCTCGACAAATGCACACCATCCCCCAGATACATACTGTCATCATTAATACAATTATGCGAGATCGAATGCAATGTCTTGGAACGGAACAACCTACTCACTTTGTTATTCAATTTTTTAACAGAATGATTCAAAGCAGGGATCGAGATAGCCCCCGCCACACTTTTCGTGGGATCATATGAGACCACGCAATTAGGCACCCCGGAACTCTCCTCGCTAACCAACTTACCGTGGAAAGCATAGCCTCCAGGAGAAGTCGTCTACCGGTGGTGACCAAATCATTGCCCCCCAAATGCACTATGACTATGGACGGCGGTGACCTCATCCGCTCTAACAAGCCCTCAAAAAATGCCTGAAACTGGTCAATACAGAGACCGCCCCTTCCGTAGAAGGACACTCTGTACCCGTATTCCCCAGGTACGTGAATCATGTCACCTGCTTTGAATACATCTGCGGCCCGTCTCACGTATGAGTGGCCCACGACCCACACCTCCTTCCTCACAGCCGGTGACGTGCGACCGCTGGCCTGGTGTTGGGTCGACTGCTCAGTCTGCCCTGCCGCGTAGGCTTGCGCAACTGAAAACAAACAAAAGACAAGAGGCGTGAGTACATGATTACAGCTTCACAACATGTGCAATCGCACGTACCTCTTATAACAATTGGAGGACCAGCGCCCCACACGTTTCACTTGTTCTACATTAAGACCCCTGGCTGTAGCTTCAGTGGCAGCCCCTATACGAAAGGAGTGGGTCCCAAATGCGCCCGGGTCCAAGCCCGCTGCGGCAATGGCCATTGCAAGCACCCGTTGAAACTGAAACCTCGTCAGCGGGGTGGCGTCTGCATGCCTCAACAATGTCCCCCCCCATGATGCCACTCTCTGTGCTAGGTAATCTTCTAAGCACTGTACCGGACACATGGATGACTCGGGGTTCCTGCGAATGATCGTGCAGTCCCCTCTCCCATCTTGGTCAGTCTTAGACCTGAGAAAGGAGACAATCATCGCATCCCCCCTGATCTGAACATGTTCCCTGCACAAGCCCCCCGTCACATCCTGTTTGTTCCTTGCAACCAACTCACTAACTCTCATAGCCCCGTGAAACGCCAGCGTAAATGCAGTCCGGAACAAACAGGTCTCAAAAGGGGACGAGCATGTGTTCGGGAGTGTGGCCAGTAACTGGGACAACCTGTCTAGACCTATCGGTCGTCTCACGTCTACTCTGCGACCCTCTAGGCGTTGCCACCCACGCAGCGCTTTCTGTACTGTGAAAGACGCTGTTGGGTCCAGGATGCCATGGGCCCTGGCAACAAAGGAAATGGCGGCACGATGCCTTTGGGCCGTAGCCACCGATTTCCCAGCCCTGTGTAAAGACATAAGAAAGAGTACTACCCACTCTTCCTGACCCCAAAGACCCCCTCTCTCTGCCCCCAAAAAGGCTAAATAGGCCTGGAACGCCCCTTCATATGCCTTCCTTGTCCTGGGTGCTAGACTCTCTCCCACGAGGTGACGAAGTTCGGGGCACCGAGAGACCAGAGAGCTTCGGGGAAGGGTGCCGGCTCCGGGTCCGCTGAAGGAAGGAAACCCGAGAAAGCCTGCATGTGAAAACGAGACAGTGCGTCAGCAGCCTGATTCATCACCCCTGGGACATGTTTTGCTCTGAATACCACGTTCAGCTGCATACATAGTAGGACAATTTCTTTGAGCAGCCTCACAATCAATTTACAATGGGCTGACTGACTATTGATGCATTCTACCACGGTCATATTGTCGGACCAAAAAACGACAGAATGATCTCTGAAACCTTCTGGCCAGGTTCTCAGGGCCACGAGAATGGGAAATAATTCAAGGAAAGCAATATTACTCGTTAGCCCCTTCTCGTGCCACCATAGGGGCCATCTTTGAGCAGACCAGTTCGTGCCGAAGATGGCGCCAAAACCTATGCTTCCTGCTGAATCTGTCCATAGCCCAAGCTCTTCTGAGGACACGGCTGGCTTGTTCCAGACGACTCGGCCATTGAAATCCGCCAAGAATGCTAACCATATCCGCATGTCCTGGCGGACCTCAGCCGATAACCTCGTGCGATGATGACCCTCCTTCAGGCCAATCATCGCTTGGGCAATGGAGCGGGAAAAGGGGCGAGCCATTGGGATTACTCTCAAGGCAAAATTCAACTTCCCCACTAATTGTTGCAACTGATGCAGTGTAACCTTAGGTGTATTTAAACATACTCGAAGGGCTGTCCTGAATTTCAACACTTTGCTAGCTGGTAAACGGAAACACCCCTCCCTTGAGTCCAACTCGATCCCCAAAAACTCGAGGCAAGTCGTGGGACCCATAGTTTTACCCGGTGCCAACGGCACGCCAAAATGACCCATCAACACACGGAATTCATCTAAGGCCTGGGCACATTCGGGATTTCCGGCGGGACCAAGGAACAAAAAGTCGTCAAGGTAGTGCATTACATTTCGAAAACCCGTTTTCTTAGTGAACACCCATTGCAGGAAAGTACTGAATTGCTCAAAATAAGCACATGATATAGAGCATCCCATTGGCATACATCTATCCATGTAAAATGATCCCTGGAACCCGAATCCCAAAAGACGCTGATCGTCTGGGTGTACCGGGAGCAACCGGAACGCTGACTCGATATCTGATTTCGCCATCAACGTCCCGGGCCCCAGGCGATTCAAGATGGCTACTGCCTCATCAAACGATGCGTATCGCACCGAACAAACTTCTGGATCAATTGCGTCGTTCACCGAAAGGCCGTGTGGAGCAGACAGATTATGGATCAAACGAAACTCACCTGGGTCCTTCTTGGGGACCACCCCTAACGGAGAACAAACCAAATCCGGTACCGGGGGTACACTAAACGGGCCGGCGACCCGTCCCCGGCTAACCTCTTTCTGAATTTTTTCCTGCACCACAGATGAATGTTGTAAGACGGAAAGTTGATTCTTGCTAATCCCTACACCCTGAAAGTCCCCCACCGGGATGCGGAAACCATGTGTAAAACCGTTCCGCAGCACCCCGGCAGAAGTACGATCCGGGTAATCGCTGAGCCAGGGGATCATTGCCAAGGTATCAATCGGGGTTGGTAAAGGCGCCCCTCGGACTAAATTAGACCTGTTTGGCGCCTCCCTTACCCCCATTCTCACCCGTTCTGGCTCTGCACGATGACTCAGGATGGGATGACCCACACGTACTACATTCGTGTCTAAATTTACACGATCCCGGAGGCCTGGTACATTTCCCTCTGTTGAAGTTATAACAGAAACCCTTTCTCCCTGTATTGCCTGCGGGCCTCGACTGGTCGTCGGTGCTCGTACTTGGTCGAAAGGGCAACCCCACATTTTGGCGGGAGTAATCAACAACATTGCTCCCGACCAATGGCATTCTTAACATTCCCGATTCTTTCATTTTATCCCATGTTAAAGAATCGTAACAATCCCAAGTCAAACTCTTGTTATGTTCCTTTTCTTTCCTGAACAGATTATCATAACAAAACCAATGGTTACCTTGATACGCTGTCGAGTAACCCATAATTCGTGATTGGTAAACGGGAAACTCAGGAAGCAACTCGGGCCTACGTTCCCCCAAAATCGATGTAAAAATACCCCACGCATTGCCCCAGTTGCCAATGTTCTCATTTACCTTAAAGGCGGCCATTTTTGCGCGCCAAACACTCGGATGCATTAGGTCCTTCTGACTTTTTACATGCTCCACATCATAATGATCAACAAGCAAGGAAAAAATATTCACGTATTCCCCTGCCCAGATCTTTTCCTTTATAGCTAAAGGCACATGTTGTCCCAATCTCTCTCTACGAGAGGGTGCTGACTCGTCCCGTGCAATCGGCAATGGCCGCTTACCTGAACCGGACGCAGCTTCTGCCGCTTGCGGCTTGTCTATCCCCGCCAACGGTGCAGCCACTCTAGCTGCCTCTTTCTTCTCACGAAGCCCTTTTATCAGCGCCTGTGCCTCGGCAGCCGTGGCGCCATCACTGCTATCCCTCAACCATGCTGCTAGCTGTGCTGCCAGCTCGGGGGGCATGTCTTCCTTGGGTGTCGGGGTGACGACAACGGGGATTGGATTCCCCTCGATCGGTACTGGGGTCGGCGCCTCGAGCGGGGCAGAGGGAACCGGGGCGTCTCCACCGGCTGGAACCCTTCTCGGCCTCTTAGGTCTCCCTCCAGCCGGCGCAGGGCCCGAACCCTCCTCCCCATCTCGCTCCGCCAACCGTTTCTTTATGTCGGACACCTCTTTGCAAAGGGCCCGCACCATCTGGTCGGTCGTCATTCTCTTTGCGCCTTTCTTGGGCATCTCTCCGAGGAAGTATCTGGAAGACAAAGAAAAAAGATCAAAACGCTCAAAATTGGCTCTTCGTTCCGTCCCGAGCTCACGTGTAGCGAGGAGGTGCAGCTTCGGAGCACAAGAACAAGAGGACGTCTTCTGGTCTTGCGCCTTCTTTTATCCGTCTTCAGGGCGGGCGAAAACCCGCCCCTGCCCGCCCCGAGGGCGTGGCTGGCTGCGTCGGTGTCTAGGCCAGCCCACTCTAGGGCGGGAAAAAACGCGCCCCGGCTACGCCGCTTCGGGCATACCAGCCGAGACGCGCCTCCCGCCCAAAAATGGCTTCCCGGGGGGATCGAGGCACTCATCCATACGTTCGGGGGGACCGAGTGGTCGCCCCTTTCCAATCTCCCCATGACAGTTCACTTTGCAGAAGATCAGTGCGACCTAGACATCAGACAAGAGCCAATGTGCGATCAATCAAGGATATTCCCTCTTGTAGAGCCCCTGGATCTAATGGATTCCCCTTGGAATTCGTTAAGAAATATGCCTCACTTTCATACTGTATCTACAATTACTCTTTGAGGAGGCACTGACCAAAGGCACACTTACAAGAGACTTGTGGGGTGATCTAATAGGAGTAATTCTGAAATCTGGTAGATCCCTCCCCCCACAGCCAGTGCACCTCCTACAGACCCATTTCACTAATGAATGTCTACACTAAATTCCTGCTAAACATCCTTGCCAATAGACTAGCTAATGTAACAAGCATTGGAAATGCAATAGGGCTCGCATTAGGAAAGTTTGAGCTATTGGTCTAATAAATGACATTTTTTTTATTTATGTGTTATTTTTTAAAATAGCTAAATTAATAGCTTTGTCATTTACAATGCCAATAGTTATAACTTTCGCAAATGTGACACCTATAGCATTTGTAATGCAACATGTTTTGTATTTACGTGACTTAGATGTATTGATATTACAAATAACAATGGCTTCTAATTTTTTTAAATAATTAATACTTAAATCATTTATTTAATTTGTAATGGCAATAGCTTAAACTTTTGAAAATAACTTTTGTGAAGATTATGTTCAGTGTTTTTTATTGTGAAGAAAATCCAAGAACAGAAGTGAAATATTAACATCTTTTTGTGATTTGTAATAAAGCGTGAAAACTTGAAAACAGCTTGAAACATTGAAAGAACATATTTGAACCAGTGATGCTGTGGTGGTGCTGAGTGATGCTGTAGTTGTGCTGAGTGATGCTGGGGTTGCGCTGAGTGATGCTGTGATGTTGCTGGGTGGTGCTGTGATGTTGCTGTGTGGTGCTGTGGTGGTGCTGAGTGGTGCTGCTGAGTGATGCTGTGGTGATGCTGAGTGATGCTGTGGTTGCGCTGAGTGATGCTGTGGTTGCGCTGAGTGATGCTGTGGTTGCGCTGAGTGATGCTGTGGTTGCGCTGAGTGATGCTGTGGTTGCGCTGAGTGATGCTGTGGTTGCGCTGAGTGATGCTGTGGTTGCGCTGAGTGGTGCTGTGGTTGCGCTGAGTGGTGCTGTGGTGGTGCTGAGTGGTGCTGTGGTGGTGCTGAGTGGTGCTGTGGTGGTGATGAGTGGTGCTGGGGTGGTGCTGAGTGATACTGGGGTGGTGCTGAGTGATACTGGGGTGGTGCGGGGTGGTGCGGAGTGGTGCTGTGGTGGAGAAGTGGAAGAGAGCAGCATAACAGCACATCAGAACAGGGAGTTAAAGAAGGAGGCGGGTGGAAGAGAGCAGCAGATCAGCACAGGAGAAGAGAACAGGGAGTTAGAGAAAGAGGAGGTGGAAGAGAACAGCAGATTTGCACAGGAGAAGAAAACAGTGAGTTAAAGAAGGAGGCGGGGTGGAAGAGCAGCAGATCAGCACAGGAGAAGAGAAGTTAACGGAGTTAGAGAAGGAGGCAGGGTGGAAGAGAGCAGCAGCTCAGCACGGGCGAAGAGAAGAGAACAGGGAGTTAGAGAATGAGGTGGGTGGACTAGAGGGAGGGCAATAGATAGAGGGAGGGAGGGTGATAGAGGGACGGAGGGGAATAGATAGATAGAGGGAGGGCGATAGATAGAGGGAGGGCGATAGATAGAGGGAGGGCAATAGATAGAGTGAGTGAGGGCGATAGAGTGAGTGAGGGCGGTAGAGTGAGTGAGGGCGGTAGAGTGAGTGAGGGCGGTAGAGTGAGTGAGGGCGGTAGAGTGAGTGAGGGCGGTAGAGTGAGGGCGGTAGAGTGAGGGCAGTAGAGTGAGGGTGTGTGGGTGGTAGAGTGAGGGCAGTAGAGGCGGTAGAGTGAGGGCGGTAGAGTGAGGGCGGTAGAGTGGTAGTGTGAGGGTGGTAGAGTGAGGGCGTGATGGCAGTAGAGTGGTATATTGAGGGTGGTAGAGTGAGGGTGTGAGGGCGGTAGAGTGAGGGCCTGAGGTCAGTAGAGTGGTATATTGAGGGCGGTAGAGTGAGGGTGTGAGGGCGGTAGAGTGGTAGAGTGAGGACGGTAGAGTGAGGGCATGAGGGCGGGAGAGCGGTAGAGTGAGGGCAGTAGAGTGGTAGAGTGAGGCTGTAGAGTGGTAGAGTGAGGGCGGTAGAGTGAGGGCGGTAGAGTGGGGGCGGTAGAGTGGTAGAGTGCGGGCGGTAGAGTGGTAGAGTGACGCAGGTAGAGTGGTATAGTGAGGGCGGTAGAGTGAAAGCGTGAGGGCGGTAGAGTGGTAGAGTGAAGGTGGTAGAGTGAGGGCAGTAGAGTGAGGGCAGTAGAGTGATAGTGTGAGGGCGGTAGAGTGAGGGCATGAGGGCGGTAGAGTGGTAGAGTGAGGGCGGCAGAGTGGTAGAGTGAGGGCGGCAGAGTGGTAGAGTGAGGCTGTAGAGTGGTAGAGTGAGGCTGTAGAGTGGTAGAGTGAGGGCGGTAGAGTGAGGGCGGTAGAGTGAGGGCGGTAGGGTGAGGGCGGTAGGGTGAGGGCGGTAGGGTGAGGGCGGTAGGGCGGTAGAGTGAGGGCGGTAGAGTGGTAGAGTGAGGGTGGTAGAGTGAAGGCTGTAGAGTGAGGGTGGTAGAGTGGTAGTGTGAGGGCGGTAGAGTTAGGGCCTGAGGGCAGCAGAGGAGTATATTGAGGGTGGTAGAGTGAGGGTGTGAGGGCGGTAGAGTGGTAGAGTGAGGACAGTAGAGTGGTAGAGTGAGGGTGGTAGAGTGAGGGCATGAGGGTAGTAGAGTGAGGGCATTAGAGTGGTAGAATGAGGGCGGTAGAGTGAGGGCGGTAGTGTGAGGGCATGAGGGCAGTAGAGTGGTAGAGTGAGGGTGGTAGAGTGAGGGCGGTAGAGTGGTAGGGTGAGAGCGGTAGAGCGGTAGAGTGAGGGCGGTAGAGTGAGGGCGGTAGAGTGGTAGAGTGAGGGTGGTAGAGTGAGGGCTGTAGAGTGAGGGTGGTAGAGTGGTAGTGTGAGGGCGGTAGAGTGAGGGCCTGAGGGCAGTAGAGTGGTATATTGAGGGCGGTAGAGTTAGGGTGTGAGGGCGGTAGAGTGGTAGAGTGAGGACGGTAGAGTGAGGGCATGAGGGCAGTAGAGTGGTAGAGTGAGGGCGGTAGAGTGATGGAAGTTATACAGCACTGAAAAATAACATGCACTATATATAGATATTATACATATACATACATATATATATTTATTTACAAATACAATCATTTATATTCATAACTGAATCTAGCTCATCTTATGTACAGTATAATGTTAATATTGTACAGCATTTCTTCTCTAAATGTCTTATTTTCTCAAATAACCAGCTGGCTGTGTATCACCCTATAATCATGCTATAAAGGAAGTGGCAAACTAAAGTCAGTCTGAAGTGTAGTCCAAACAAACCTTAGCAAAGTCAGAAGGTGTGACAGGCTTTTGGCTCTTCCAGTGTATGTTTTTATGGTTTTTGCAAAACTTTACTGCTGGGTAAGCTTCCTGTCCGTCATGAATCTAAAACATTAAACAATGGTCAAAAGCAAAGTATTTTTGGAGCTTGGCACACAAGGGAGCTACTTTCTATGCAGATGTGCTGATGACGAAAAGGTGAAATGAAGTTGTTCACAATGAAGTTAGCCAGTAACATAAGTGGGCAGACCGAAGCCCCATGCTTTATACAGTATAATGTACAGGGTAGGAGGTATGAGACAATAACGAACCAATTGAAGAGTGCATGCTGAAATGCGTATAAGTAAGCACATTAAAATATCAGTGCAATCAAAAGATTTTGACTTACGCCAGACCTAAAAACTACCTATCACACGCTGCCATTCCACTGCATTGCACAATTCCTGTACTCACAGTTTGTATTAACACAGATCACCTTTGGCCTTCTTATGACATTTACGCCAGCTTATGCATTTCTGCTATGACGTCACCCTCACTTGCATGTATTGCATGATGTTCCTACACAAACAGCACCAGCAATAGAGCCCGTGAACTCTCACCTTGACATCGAGGAAAACAACTGATCTTTCCCTGCAAAATTGTCCTGGTTTATCGATCAGTCACCTAATAAAACAACAGCAGCTCTCATCCAGCAAATGAGCAAGACTCCCACCCATAAAGATCTCCAGTCCTGTCATTAAAAGTCACTCCCGCATTGAGCCCGGAAGTGTTCGGTGCAAATAGTCTCCCAGTGGACCCTGCACTTCTCCTCTCCCCATTATGGACCAGCTCAGTATTAATCTTGATGACTCCCGAAGCTCGTCAACACGACAAAAAGAGGGGTCACACTTGGGATGTTTTGCTACACTCGTTCCAAGCAGAAGACAATGCACAAACATACCGGTGTAACAAACTTGATCCACGAGTGGACCTTGTTAACATCATAGCAATCTATGTCACGGCTCAAAATCAACTCCAAACGAGGTGCCCTAAACTTGATCACAATCTGAAACAGTCCAACTCGCCTCCGTTTGCACATGTGGCCTGGTGATAGACAAACTTGTGTGCCTCCCTGCCACCTTAGCATCAGTGCTGACAGAAATAAAGCTCCAATGAAATCAAGACTTTCAGCAACACATGAATCAATTGCTCAAAACGCTATGGACAGAGCTTCTAAGTCTAACAGAAGCAACAAACAGATGCATCAAAAAACGCTTGCCTACAGAGCAACGCACGTGTTCAGTCTCCTCTCAGGATGGGCACACATAGCGCTGGGCCAGTTACCTCTCATCTCACTGGAAAAATGCTACCATAAAGAAACAGCGCAAAAGGCTCTGAAAAGCTCAGAATCAACAGCTCATTGAATGAGTTTCAACTACACAGCATGAGCAAATATTCTAAATCTTTATACCAGCCACTAAGTTTACAGCCAACAAACCGTAAGAGGAGGGAGCCCCTTCTGGCATTGAAGGAACCCCATCTAGTGGAAAAAAACGTTAATGCAGATACCGGCAACATGGAGACCCGTAAAACACCTCTGGCACTTACAAAATCATCCACTATACAAAACACTCAACTAGCAAAGTAGGCATCTCAGGAGGCCTCGATCAACCCTGCTAGATTTAAAACCCGGCTACAGGCAAGGGATCACGCCCCTTGGCACATGTAGATAAACATCTAGGCATCCAATCTGCACAAGTAGCCCTACGGTTTTCCCAAATCGAAGACATTTGTGCCAAATAAACAAAAGCGAATGTCAGCAGACCAATTTGTTGCCATTGAACATCCCCTCTGCTCCAAAGGGGTCGATAGAGCTGATCAACACCACACGAACTGATCCTTCGATGAATGTAATTATTACAAGGGAGGAAGGGTGACGAGACGGGGAGCAGCAGGCCGTGTAGTGAATAATATGGGGAGGGGAAATGCCGGCTTGAGGCAGAGCACACGCTGATAAGCTTGTGGGAGGGGGGCTGGGCTGCCTTTGATGTGGTAATGCGAGGCAGGCAGGCGGCTGGTGGCATTGTGCACGCGCTTTTTAGGGCTTGCGCTTGCGCAATGACCTAAAAAGCACATGCACTGCAAGGAATCGCCAGTGAATCGCCAGTAGTTAAATTCTAGATAAGCCATAATAGAGCTTCGCCAGCTGTGCGCATGCGCACAGCAGGCGAGCCCTAAAAAGTACCATAATTCCTAGTGATCAGAATGGCTTAATGGCCACCAGAGACACTCGCCACTGCCTCTGGCGCCTTTGGGTGGCCCTTGTGCGTTTGGGAGGAGCTGGACAGACAGCGAACTTGTTGTCGGTGGACTTTTAAAAAGCATTTGATGTGGTGCACTGGCCCCTTATGCATCAGGTACAGGTGAAGCAGGCATTCAGCCCCCACTACCTGAAGTATGTTACGGTACTGCATGCGAACCGCTGGGCACAAGTCAAGGTGATTGGAGTGCTGTTCTTCCCTTTTCCCCATCAGGTTTGTCAGGAGTGTCCACTTTCACCACTAATGTTTGCGTTGGTGATTGAGCCTCTGGCGGGTGGAAGTGCCTGGATGTGCACGTAAGCAGTTTCTAGTGGCATTGAAGACAGGGTGTCATTGTATGCTGATGATGATCTCCTCTTCATTCAATCACCCAAAGACACTATTCCACACCTTATGCAAATGCTTCAGATTAATGGGGATGTATACAGCCTTTGGGGCAACAGTGAAAAATCTCCTTACCTACCTGATGGGAGGTCTGCCAGCAATGCTGTGTGACACTAAACTGTGAGTCACAGAAGACAACTCCGTTACCTTGGCATGATAGTGGTAAAAGATGAACAAAAGTTCTGGGATCTCCACATTGCCTTGCTATTGAAGAACACTAGATGTGAATGGACAAGATAGGTGTCAATGTCCTGTCTATTATGGGGTGGGGAGCTCTCTATAAGATGGTTATGCTTCCACACCTCTGTTATGTTACTCAAAACTACCTTTAATCACTAACAAAACAATTCTTATAACCCCTCAGATCACTGCTTAGTAACTTCATATGGGCTGGTAACATTTCTTGAGTTCCCTACAAGAAATGCATGCAATCCATTTTTGAAGGCGTATTGGGCATACTCGATATGCAGCAATAATATTAGACTTCATAATTAGTTACACTGAACGATTGGCTTTTTGTGATCTGTTATATTCGGCTGTGTGGCCAGAACTGGAATTTGCAAGCTTTTTAGAACTCCTATTCCATAAGCTCTCCCACCTATCACAAGAGCTCTACTTATATGCAAGGATGCAGTTCTTAAACTAATTGAGTGGTGAGCTAAACTGACAAACAAGATCACATTATGGCGCAGGACATTGCTCCTAAACGGTGACGGTCCTCTTGGTCTTCTGCGCGTGAAACTTCACTGGCATCTCCACGCTGGGAAATTTGTGGGAGCAGAGTCATAGCAAAGCATTTTAACTGGTGAGAGACTGAGCTTAACAACATACATGTGTTTAGAAAGTTACCGCTTTGCTATGCTTTGGAGCCCTACAAAAACAAACTTGAGGCAGCACCAGAATTCAGCCTATTTGAAACTTAAGTAATGATGGAACAGCTGGGTAAAAAGACAAATTCCAGCTTCTCAGTGTGATGGGTCCTCTCCTGTACCCGAGAAAGAAATGGAAGAGAGTGGGGCCGCTTAAGAACAATGAATGGGTGGTGAGTAAACTGGCCGTATGCCACTTGGTCATTGCCAACCGCTTGAGGCGAATATGCTTCAGCCACTTACACAAAGGAGTGTGCTACCCCCAGGCTAGACTGTGGCAGTTGGGGAAGGTCCCCTCACTAAATTGTCCAAGATAAGCAAATACAAATTGCAATTTCCTGCACGCTATTTGCACATGCCCCAAAATAATGACATACCTACAGCACATCCAGAGGAACTGGTGGCAGCGGTAGGCCATCCGGTGATCTTGGACCTTAAGGTAGCACACTTGGTGGTGTTGAGTTTATCGTGGTCAATTGTGATATTGCCTGGAAATGGAGAAGCAGTGACTCCCCCTTGCCACCCAGTGACTTAGAGGGGAATGGATAGATTATCATCCACAGAAAAAAACATGTGATTTATAAAATGTGCAATGAAATACTCTCAAATCTGGATTACATGGTGCCAAGAGGGGCCTTGCAGACTATAACTGAATGCTAACAGGGTTTGAGCACACACTTGATCTCATTACACGATGCCTATGTTTGGATGATGGCTGATCGGAGAGGCTTTCAGATTACGTACAATGTACTTTATGTGTGACACTGGCTATACTATAACTTACATGCGGGCCTCTGGATTTATGTGGTCTGCGGCTGCAGCTATTTTCTGCATAATTATAGATTTCCTGCAAATTGTTTCTAGCTCAAACAAATCGAAAGGTATTAAGAAAAAGGCAATATGTGTTTGTGCACAGTGAAAGGTCTTTCATTAGGGTTTACTGGTGATCTTACAGTTGCTTATTTAAGCATTTGATTGTTAAACTGGTTCCAGTGAGGTAAACTAACTGCGCAGACAGTATTACCACATGTAAAAAAAATGACATATTAATTAAGTATTACCATCATAAAATGTGCTGCGCTATGCTGCATAATTTGGTGTGTCTTCCCACGTAATTTAGTCAAGCCTACTGCATACTTTTGTGCTACCCGCTGTGATAAGTTGGCCCGATATGCAGCGTTCGCTATTCTAGCGACCACTATGTATCGTTCCAAACGACCCTTATGGTGATTGGTTGTAAGTCAACCTTAGACCAGCTATCCTAGTAGCGTGGATACGAGCAGTCTTCGGGCTAAACTCTAGAGGGCGTGTTAAGTCAGCTGTAATACCATCACATACCCCTTGGACACCAAGTGAAAGGACACCAAACAAGTGTTATGAAAATAAACAGTATATTTATTAGAATCACAACAGCCCTGTACTCTTTATGAGGACAGGGTACTAAGCACAGAACCAAAGCTCTTAGAAAATACTTCAAGTGCACAATTTAAAACAAGTGCCCGGGGGCACGGAAAGTTTAGTGGTCTCGGGCGGACCCGATAAGGCAAGTCGGAAGCGAGGGACTCGGGACCCTAGAGTAAGGAGGCTATGCAGGCACCGAAATGCCGAAGTTACCTAGCCACGAGGACTGCAGCTGCACAAGTCTTACAGGCGTCGGGGGTCTTCGCTGACGAGCCAGGAGCCGGAAGAAAAGGAGTTGCTGGCCGGCGACCAGTGATGAATAGTTCGTAGAGATCCAAGCCTGGATCAGTGATTGTTGATACCTGAAAGCAGAGGGGACCAAGTTCGTACTACTAGCCAGTAGTCAGAGGGTACCAGGAAGGCACCGGTTGGCCTTCACCTCGACTAGGTGAGTGGGCGACGCTAGGCTCTGCAGTCTCACGGACCCGGAGGCGTTGTCGGCGACCAGGATGGAGGTGCGAACTGTCCCACGAAGGTTGATGCTGTCGGCGTTGCTGGGCCCAGGATTGGGGCAACAAGCCTTGGCAGATCTCACGTGGTGGGCCTAAGATGGCGTCTTGAGTGGACCAGGAGGGTCCGGGGTGCTCCTCTCGAAAAAGGGAGCAAGGGCCGATCTGGAGCAACCAGACCAGCAGCGTTGGTTGTCGGATGTCGTCAAAGAAGGGCACAAGCCAGCGGCTAGTGACCAGACAACGTGCTGAGCAGCGAGCAGAAGGGCCCCACGCAGATCGTGGAGATGCTGGGAGACTTCACTTCGGTGCTGGAGCTACTCAGGGTCGGGGCTTCTCGGACCCCAGAGCACTCACCGGAGAATTGCTTCGATGGTCGTGCTGATTAAGAAAGCGTGCAGGTTTTGATGATGGCCGGTCCCTCGAGGTCTTGTCGCACCCACAGATCTCAGCTGAGCTGACGACGTGGGTAGAGGTCAGAGGTGCCAGGGAAGCCGGTTCTCGTCGAGCTGGGCCGTCGGATCCTTGAGGAAGGACTTGCAGCAAACAGCAGAGTTCTTAGATGGTGCCTGCGGATGCAGGGTGACTACTCCTTAGCCACAAGGGAGAAATCTTGAGAAGAGTCTCGAAGTCCTTTCGTAGAAAGTATTCTTGATTCAAAGATGATCTAATTTGGAAGGGTCCCCGCTCTGGCCTTTATCCTAAAGAAAGGGGTGGGTACATGACTAGGTCCTGCCCTAAGGGTGGGACCAGGAAGGGGGGTAGTTACACCCCTCTCCCCCTGCTGGACTTTCCCCAGGTCAGGGGCTGCGCGCCCCTGGAACTGGTTCTAGCCGGCAGATGCGTAGTGAGCACCGGGGTGCCACTCCGCAGTCACCTTCTCGCAAAGCCCTACCTACCCAGAATACACAAACCCTGTCTGGTACGGTGCGAACACCGCCCTTGACAGGAAACTCTTTGTCCAAGCTCTCCTCGCTGGAAGGACTCCCAGCAGCAGGAGGTCAGACTCGTGTCTGTGGTGGCAGCGTCCATTTTGTGGAGCTGAGGCTTCAGTTAACTTTAACCGGGGTTCACAGTTACGTACATGTCGTGTCCCTCTAGAAGGGCGGAATGCTAACCTCGTCACCAGAATTGGTGAGGGGGCAGCATCCCGATTCGTATGACACCTTACTCGACATGCCTTGATAACGCGATACCGAAGTTACCGATATGATATGCGTTATCATGGAACAGCCATTGGGTCTTGGTTCCGCAAGCTGCAACCGGGCTCGGCTCGTGCCAGAGCCCAATTCACACGGTTCCATGCACTCTGCCTTCAGGATTGTCAAGGCCTGCAATAGGAGTGACTGATAGGAACTCGGGTGTCCATTTTAAGGTTAGGTATAGGGACACTATACCTATAGCAACGGGCGAGTACGCCACGTGGCCCCAGCTGTCGTGCAGCCAGTTGTGTCAGATTTAGATGGCCATCCAGGGGTGGCATAATACATGCTTCAGCCCCTGGTAGGCCCTGGGTACACCGATGCCCTGAGTTACAGGGTCTGACAGGGTGGCCCAAGTCCAATTGGGTAATGCACCTAAGGTACACATATCAATTTAGCGAGAGAACAGCTAGGCTGTGGGTCTGATTGGCAGGCCCACAGCCCAAGAAAGTCGTAAACCAGTGAAACAAAAGCAAAAAGTCTGGGTGATCATAGGATTGCAGACCCTACTCTCCTACACCCGCCACATAATTGCAGTGGCCTTGCTAATATGGTAATATAAATAATACCTGAATCTTTCTTTGAATTTTTTTTTTATAAATGCCAGTTACAAAAAAAAAATGAATTATCCTGGAATTATTTTAGAATTAAAACGTTGGAAATTGACGTAGACATAAACAGATGGGTGCAAACTCCCAATATTTTTTTACAAATATTTCAGGACTTGCCCTCCTAGTGGAATGTACTGGTTTAGGTAAAAAGTATGGGGCCAGGACCAGGCTCTTTTAGGAAGGTCATGTAGGCCAGGTATCATTCTTATATGGATCATGTGTAGGGCTCCAAGGTATATGGTATTTCTTTTTTTTTAACATTTCCTTCTGTATTTATCAACATTTATTTCTGGGCCATCTCATTGGTATTTATCCACATTTATTTTGTTAACAGATGAGGTTATTACTCACATATGTCTGTATTTATTTAGCGGAATAACGTGCACTCATATTTTGATGCCCCTCAGGTTTAAGGACATTACACAGCCAAAAATAATAAAACAATAAACTCACATTAAAAAATAGTATAATAGCACATATACTGCAGTAATTTAAGCACATCCAATTGCGCTTTGCAATTCCCCATGGAGCCAATCTGTACAGCTATTGGCCTGAAAGTTATTCATCTCAGCATAGCGAGTCACTCAAAAGAAGACTAATTATCTGTATTGTTCCGCTTTTACCAATAAATACAGACAGGAAAGACAAATATTTTCTGTCTGTATTTATCTGTAAAAATCAGTAAAAACAGAAAAAAGAAGAGTAAATGGTGAGAATGCCTTAGCTCACTGCTGCTGGCCACATACTTCCTTCTTTGAACTGTGACTGTAGCTTCATTCTCCACAGCCTGTAGTCCCGGACTAAGTGACGGGAACCAGTCAGAATGGGTCAGGCAGCACGAAACCAGCATGCAACACCTGTACAGCCAGGTGAAATTCAAACCAAGAAAAATGAATAAGGAATGGAACTGTGTAGACAAGATTGAAAAACAAGCACACACTGTGCTTGGCTGTAACTGAGATTAAGCACAAAATCTGCTGAAATTCAAAGTCTAAAGAGGGGTGCTTGACAATTTAATTTCAGGTACAGAGGCAATACTTGGGACAAGAATTTCCTAAAGGCTCTCGGGTCTCAAAGGCTCGGAATAAATGGCCTGACAGCAGGGCTTTAAGGGGGATGAAAAAACTCGGGGGGGGGGGGGGTATTCTTTATATACTCACTCTCGCTTGTAGTTTATCAAATCAAGATTGCTTACCCGTTTCAAATGAAGTTCTCTGAACTTCCTGAGACGCTCTTCCCTTTTTTGAGCAGCTTCGTCACCAGCAAAAGTTGAAGATATTTCCTCTGAGCTACAGGGACTTGCCTAAAATGTGTCATGGAAAAAACATTTGTTAATCTGTATTTACTTGAGGTACACTTCTCACTGGCATTTTTTTTCAACAAGAGTAGAGAAAGAAGGCCTACCCATACTGCCATGCATAATAGTGTGCCTTGAAAATAACTTAATAAGTTGAGATAACAAGATTCTATTTAATCGCCTTAGAATTTGTCTCCTCAGGGAGATATGTTTACAGGGAGACATTGACTTTAAGGGATAAAACGTGGGCTAATCACAAGAGAAATACAATCCAATAACGAAGGGGTAAGTGATGCCTGATGACTGCCTTTTCTCTAATTTTTGAAAGTACTGACCACAAATTTCAAGTAAATATAGAAGAGTGGGATCATTACAGTTTTGTTTGATCGACCATGGGGACAGAAGTCAAAAAATAAATTAATTAGCAAGATCGTTAGCACTGTCTACTGTCTCATTAATTTTAACCTAGTTCCATTTTATTGTTAGAAGTAATATAAATGTCTGACGTACTAGGTTGCATATCAATAACAAGAAGATACAGGGTTCTGAGTGAGGCTCAGAGATGATGGATATATGTTGGAACACTACGGAAATGTAGAAACTGGGGAAAATTCTTAGTTTACAGAATATTCATGACCATGTGATTCAGTTTGACGTTTAGTGATGTTCAATTAATTAAAATCATGACATATTAGCAAAAATAGAAAAAAAACTATTATAAGACATGATAAAAACAATATTTCATAAAAAAATAAAATATTAAGTTTGTGATCCCCTTGTGGGGCAACAAACTTCCCATTCCCAGGTAGCCGACATCACATGTACTTTTGTCTCATACCTGACCTCAGTAATGGAAACCAAACAGAAGCACAAAGTTCTAAGTTTTCGTCTCACGAAGGCCCTTATTAATGGAACTACATAGCAGCATACAGTTCTACAGTGCTTATAGCAGAAAGTGTTTCCTGACCCAATGCTCGTAAAGTGCAGCCCAGAAACACAAGGTGATCCATACTTAATTGGTATGGAGAATAAGGCCCATTACGCAAATCCTTACTTATGGAGACCTCGAGGCAGCATACATTTATAGGAGGCTTCGGGCTAAAAGTGCTTCCAAGCTTATTATTACTGAGCTGGGCTAAAGTGCTTTGTACTTGGAAAGTACGACCCAGGTGATCAAGGGCTACCTACTTGGCAGGCCGCCAGTTTTGGGACCATCAAAGGCAGTTTAGATAACAATTACTGCTTTCTGATTGGCCCCCACTGGTGCAATGTGCTCTGTGCCAGTAAGGTGAAGACAAGAGAGTTCAAAGGTGCTCCTTGCTTACAAGGGTAAGGCCATCATGGACATTCTGAGTTACCAGTTATTGCTTTCAAGAACTTTAAAAAGCACACAGATTGCTATCATGGTTCTCCTTTTCAACAAGATAGGACAGCTGCCCAACACGTCCTCACATTTAAAACGTGAAACACTGGCAGGAGCCAGTAGCACCTCAAAGGATTTTAGAACATCACAAATGCAGATCGCATGTATTTGAATTCTACTACTGTGCCATACCATCTGCATTATGCATCAACTTAACCCTCCTTACGACCGTACCAATAACGCCTATGGGGAATTAAACTAATGCTCGCTCTCGAGGAGGGTGTACTTGGCACAGTTTGGGAGGGGCAAACTCAGATAACCTGGTTAGGTACCTGGGGTGTTAGGGTTTGTGGCCAGCTGCCGTGGGATTTGTTTTTTTAAGTTCCTGAGATGCTGATCCCAAGAAATTGTCTTGGCTAGCTTCATTAACACTTTTGCTGTCATTCTTTTTGGTATGGTGTTATTTATTACGCCTTCCGCACTCAAAGCCTTGATAGAAGTTATCAAAAGTTGGCTCCATATGGAGCTGTGCGCTTAGAATTTCTCCCAGAGCAGATGTTTTGTTGAGCTAATTGGGGCCATTTTTAAAGTTTGCGGATAAGAAAGAAATCTGGCCAGCAAAACCAGATCCTCCTTTGATAATTTAAATTCTAAACTTATTTGTGATTTGCTAGTAGAGTCTGGAGTGCAAACAAGCAATGATAGCAGATACAATGCTGTTTATCTACCACTCATATTGGTGATCCATAAACACCATTGCACAATATGTTAGTGTGGGCATCAGCTTAGTTGCTACCACAGCTAGTAGGGCATTTTTGTTATGGCATGCAATGCTTCTCTTTAGTTGGGCCATCCTGCATGTCAGTTGTTTTGCCATCAATTACAACAAGCATCTGCAATGCAATAGGTCTCGCATTACCGCGAGTGTGAGCTATTGGCATTGTAAATGACAATGCCATTTTTTTGTGTTTTGGTTTTTAAAACATAAAAAGAAGGCATTGTCATTTACAATGCCAATAGCTGAAATTCTTGCAAATGCAAGACCTATTGCATTCCAAATGCTTGAAGGCATCGCAGAGTTGCCTCCTTCTGTCTCCCATTTCCCTTAAATAGCTCCAGGTCTTCTACGAGTTAAATTAACAAGCTGGTGGTTACAAATGAGCACAAGAGACCCTCCGCAGTAAGAAAATAGTGCTTACAAACTAAAGACGACGTACTGTGTAAAAACCACGTGGGAGGTTACAAATTAAGATAAGGCAGTACTAACAAGCCTAATAACATATCAGAAGCCAGCAAAGGACAATTTGTATTTTCCTCTGTATCAGGCAGGGTGGGCAAATTCTTGGGCCTACTAGATACTTTCAAAGTCTGCCATGTACAGATTAACAAGTAAGTGTCAAGTACACAACCATCTTTCAGTCCTTTATTAGTGCAGATTTTCTCTGAGAATGACAAAAAAATATAATGGGTAATATCTGATTTACTGGAAAAGGGCTTTCAGGTGTCAGTTGGATATATCAAAATTGCTTCTCTGGTCTCATGTAGGTGCAAAAAGAAAATGTGCAAATTGAAGCATTTTTTTAAAACAGGCTTATATTCAAAGATTGTCATTAATAAAAGAAATAAAGCAAATTAGAAAATTTGCAGCAAATTCATCTATTCTGTAAGGTCAGATCATATTTTTCGCCTTTTTCTGGATGCCATTTCTCCTGAACTTCACATTCCTGCCAGACTTCACAATCTATCATAACTCATTTATATCACTATCTAACCTTGAACCGTGAGAGAAAGTTTTTGGCATAATCCAGCTTAGTAAAAAAAAGTACCCTTTACCCCTGGCGCTTAACCTTTAAAGACACTGGGCACATTTACCTAATAATTTAGAGGCGCCAGTGCCCTATTCCCTCAATGGGATAAGGCTCCAATGTCGAGAAAAAAAAAAAGAAAAAAAATCTACATCTAAATGTTATAATCAAAAGGATAACGCTCATTAATTAATTGTAGTCCTTTAAAAATATATTAAGCTACAAATGACTAAAAACCTATAGTTCCCCTAACATTTTTAACCAGTTAGTTTTACATCTGCATTAAAATCGAAATGTTCCTTAACTGCAGCCTGCTCCACAGTAAAGACTTTAAATTTAACAGCTCACATTCCAGCAAATGGCATTCACAGTCCTCTCCCTGAACCGGTCTCTTGTTTTTGCTTTGTTTCAAAGGAGCCTGAAGACCTCTCTAGTGAGACTGAACACCCAATCAACTACAGGATCTCATAAAAGCTTAAGCAAACTCTCCATCTCCTCTTGCAATTCATCATCTGGGCTCGGAACAAGGCCTCTCTACTTATGTTACCGGTTTCATATTGAATTCCAGTTTTAACAAGCCTGCAGTCAGATGCCATTTTAACATTTAACATGCATGATCACATGAGATTTTTTTGCCTTTCTTTAGAACCTATTTTTGCTTGCATTAGATCTTTGTGAACTTTACCAGTGCTAAGCAGGAGTAAGGTTCCCTAGTTCCTCCTTTAAACTTGGTTAAATGGGTTCATTCCTGAACAACATGTTTAACTTGCTTGAAACGATTACAGTTAGAGGGTCAACCCGGTAGTCAAAGGGACCTGGGTAGCTATGTGGTATGGAAAGAGTGGTCCCAGACCAATTGGGAGTAACTTAGACTTTAAGGATAAACATTCATTGACAAGTATATGTGTGGAACACTATTGTTTATTGAAATAGTGTTGATACGTATTTCACTGTATTTATTCATTTTTAGGTGTATGTACATATAAATAAATAATTCACATCTTAACAGTGCCCATTGTACAGGGAAGGGGGAGGGTAGTGCAGTGTTGAGGAATGGTGTGGGTAGGTAAAGTGACAATTCAATCGTAAATTGCTTTCAACAATTGAAGATGGCTTCTCAGGGGAGCCTTGCTGGAATTAATCCAAAATCAAGTATAACATTAGTGTAACATCATCAATAACAGGTGTACAAGGTCACACTCCGATTAAGTGTTACAGTTGGTAGTCAACGTTTCGACCCTCGTTGTAGGGATATTACCCCTTACATGGCGGGTCTTCTTCAGGACAGTGAGGGGGGTGGGCAGTTCCTATAGGGGAAAGGCATTTAAAAGAGATTACTAAATGATCACTTAATGGAGACTATTTACACAGGGGTACATTAATTGACATCATACATGGGTATATCCTATGCTTAGGTCCAGATGGACCCTAGGGCGGGATGCCAGGCTAATTTCTGTCTGTAGGGGATCCTCAAACAGCGATTAGTAGCAGTTTAACTAAAGGTTCCCACATGTATCTGGGAAACTGTCAGCTGATCATAGGCGTTAATACATGGCTCGTACGGGTAGGTCTCGACATCAATTATTTCGACATGTAACTGGAAGGAGTCTAAAACACTAAAAAAAGGGGGGGGGAATACATTGCTTGTTGTTTCAATTAAGTTGGTCTCAGCATTATTTTAAGATATGGGGTGTGGGTTGGTAGGTCACTCCATTGTGGTGACCCATAATTGCCTTGGAGATGCTGGATCTAACCAGCGCCTGTTACGCGAAAACACATGCTCTGCAATTAGACGTGACTGCCTATAAAGTAACACGTCTAATTGCAGAGCATTTGAGGAACTTACATACAAGGTAACTCCATATAACCCGCCGTGTTTTCGCGTAACAACAGGCGCTGGTTAGATCCAGCATCTCCAAGGAAATTATGGGTCACCACAATGGAGTGACCTACCAACCCACACCCCATATCTTAAAATAATGCCGAGACCAACTTAATTGAAACAACAAGCAATGTATTCCCCCCCCTTTTTTAGTGTTTTAGACTCCTTCCGGTTACATGTCGAAATAATTGATGCCGAGACCTACCCGTACGAGCCATGTATTAACGCCTATGATCAGCTGACGGTTTCCCAGATACATGTGGGAACCTTTAGTTAAACTGCTACTAATCGCTGTTCGAGGATCCCCTACAGACAGAAATTAGCCTGGCATCCCGCCCTAGGGTCCATCTGGACCTAAGCATAGGATATACCCATGTATGAGGTCAATTAATGTACCCCTGTGTAAATAGTCTCCATTAAGTGATCATTTAGTATTCTCTTTTAAATGCCTTTCCCCTATAGGAACTGCCCACCCCCCCTCACTGTCCTGAAGAAGACCCGCCATGTAAGGGGTAATATCCCTACAACGAGGGTCGAAACGTCGACTACCAACTGTAACACTTAATCGTAGTGTGACCTTGTACATCTGTTATTGATGATGTTACACTAATGTTATACTTGATTTTGGATTAATTCCAGCAAGGCTCCCCTGAGAAGCCATCTTCAATTGTTGAAAGCAATTTACGATCGAATTGTCACTTTACCTACCCACACCATTCCTCAACACTGCACTATCCTCCCCCTTCCGTGTACAGTGGACACTGTTAAGATGTGAATTATTTATTTATATGTACATACACCTAAAAATTAAAAAATACAGTGAAATACTTATCGGCACTATTTGAATAAACAATAGTGTTCCACAAATATACTTGTCAATGAATGTTTATCCTTAAAGTCTAAGTTACTCCCAATTGGTCTGGGACCACTCTTAACTTGCTTGACAGTCCCACATATATGGTGTAGAAAATGTGCCCAGTCCCTGGACGTAAACTGACACCTGCGGACTGTATCACATAGGGTGCCATCCACAGTGTTGGCCTGTACAAGATAGCCTCATGTCTACCCTGTGTATCTGGACTAAGCTACTAAACAAACTGCTGTTCAAAACTGTCAAAATAATCCTTTTTTTCAATTTCAGGAAACCCTGATTTTAAATATTAATAAGTCACCCCTAGGTACACCTTTCTGCCCACAAGGTAGGTAGGGTACCTGATATTTAAACGTTGAACACGTACTAAATTAAAGTTGGCATGTTCCTTCAGTGACTAGCCACAAAAGCTATTTACACTAGGAAGGGCAGTAGCAGAATCCTAGAAAAAGTCAAAGTACAGATTCAAACTTTAATCTTTTACTTTCGACAGGAAACATTGACAAAAATCAATGAAGTGCTATTTTTAATAATTTATTAAAAATACAATGTAATGGCAAAATCTTTAAAAATAAATGTTTAATAAGTGTTATAGAAAATATTCCTTCTAGAAGGTTATCGATTACCTGCCTGAACCTCCAGAAGGCAAATTAGTCAACTGACATCTGGTCTGCCGGTGCTGGAGCCTAATGAGGTGTGGAACCTGCTCTCAGAGGAGAAACAATGTGGGAGTGGGGAGGAGTTTTTCTAATCCTTAAATGTAGACAGAAAGTGTGGACCTAGAATCTTCATTAACTTGAAACGTGCCTGCCAAAGGTGAGACCTGAGGAAGGCAAACGTTTGTTCCCCCAGCCAGGCTGGCTCCACACCCGTTGCTAGGGAAACTGCCCTCAGAACCTGTTTTGAGTGACCATAAAGGAGGATGATACTCATTCTCATGGATACACTTCTGAGAGGGCACACATGCTCTGCACAAGGAAGAAGGGATTTCTCCATCTTGGATTTTAGGAGAAAGGTGTATTGTGGGACTATCAGCAGTAGGGCAAACAAGAACTGATGAAAAATAGGGCAGGGTTACCCCTGGGACTTATTTTACCCCTTTGGTTAGAGAGGATCAAGGAGTCACACCCCAACCCTAACCAGCTACTGCCAAACCTCAGTGTGGTACCCTAAGGAACAATTCCTGGAACACTTTCTGGACCTGCCCAAGATCAGAAGAGGATTGGACTCTGCTTGCTGTAACCTTAGAGGAGCTTTGAAAGACTGGATCTGCTTCCTCCTGCACCAGGAAAAAGAAGTAAACGTCAACCCTCAGTAGGGTGATGTCTGTGTGACTACATGGACATAAGATTAAAATACATTCTTCTATTTTGCAGACAAAGTCTGAAGGTAAAATCCTTGACCAGGTTCCGTTCAACTTGGTGCACAGAACCTTGGTTTCCACTACAGTCAGCCTCAACATGCACCTTGGTCCCAATCTACAGCATATAACAAAAATAAAAGGATTGACTGAGGGTGCTTGTAGGTCCACAATACATGCCCATAGGGATATGTCATACAAAACGGTATGAAGTTTCTGGAGATGAGAAAGGAAGGAGGAGGATCATTAACTCGTAGCAACATAATATCTACCGAGACGATTCACTGCTTGTCGCTTCGCCAAAACCTATTCCCGACATATCTAAGAAAAGTACCGGGAGAGTGCAAAGAAAACCGGGACTGTCCAGGTAACTCCAGGACGACTGTTACCTTACCTCTGCGGCCATTCTTCCTTCTTTCCCTTCAGGAAGCTCTTGTACTCAGATTCACAACATAAGGCGCGGAAAGATTACGTCAATGCGGTTAACAAACGTTTGCACCCAATCAGACATGAAACAACGCGATAGAAAAAGGACAAAAATGCCTCTCGATGGTACTAATCTGTCGGCCATTTTAAAACATATGGATCGTCTGTTGCACATCGGACGTAGTTCATTTTTGATTCAGGCAAAAGTATGCAATTATCAGCAACTCCTGTATATATTATAGTTGAGAATGAGCTACTAAAAGAAGTAATATTTTCGTTTTTTTTAGCTATAATAGAATTTTTAATTTAATATAAAGGCAATTGAATCGTTTGAGCACTAACGCTTGGCTCTGGCCTACTGCTCAAATGGGACAATTTTAAACTCCCTTGCTTTTTTTAAACGAGGAAGACAGCCACAATTTCATATTGGTACGACTATGTTTCGGAGACTCTGTTATTTGCAGTTTAAAACTTGCATACCGTGTTCGTCCTCTAAACCAATCTCCTGTTCTATGATGGCCACCAATCGATAATACGTCATGAGTGTGTAACGTAAAAGGAGTTGCCTGGCAACCGCAAACTAGAGCTCACCCTGTGCTGTCACGTATGAGGTATGAGAAAGTATCTTGAAAGATTCTGTTCAGGCGCTAAAAGCTTGAGACTAGGTGTGAGTGTATGGGTCTTCTTGTACAATCCGTGATCAGATCAGATCATTAAATTTAAACTTTTAATCTCATAATGTTAGATTAAATATTTTGGTTTATCGCCAGCGTTCAAAGTGCATAAGTATTATGGTCATGGTGAGCCTGAATACAATGTGATTGGGGGTCAGTGCCTGTGGGGCCAGACACTTGTTAAAAAGAACAAAATATTATGACTGTAGCTATTTTGTTGGACTGTAATCTACTGACAGCTGTTTATAGAATATAATATATCCACCTCTATCTAGTGTGTTCCTCGCTCAAATTAACAAATGGCAGGTCATCGGTAGAAAGTCTTACGCCTGGGCATAAGCAAACACTCGTGGCGGGTTACACTTACAATTATTGCCTTCAAAGTGCATTGTGCATAACAAAGTGAAAAAATAAATTAAAAGAAGCATTGGCATAGCCAATAGGTCTCGCCTTTGGGACCTTATAAGTGTTTAGTTATCCAGCACAATATCCTTGGTGCAACAACATCAACTGTTGCATTGTTAAACACTTATAAGGTCCCAAAGGCAAGACCTATTGGCTATGCCAATGCTTGTTTAATTTTGTGAAAACACTCACAGAGACTGCATGTGTTTTCAAGCCATCTCCCTTGTTCACTTCTCTCCACCCTAATGCCTCTACCAATCTCTGTGTGCTTATCCTTGCTGTGTCCCTGTTACACTCTCCCATGTACTTCTTAGTGCTACATTGCCAGCCCACACTCCACTGTGTTGTTTAAGTGTCCCTAATAAAAGAGAGGGACCCCAACAACCAAAGGGGTAGGGTTCCAAAAGACTGTAAGTCAAACAAAATGTCCCCTTTGGATAAAAATACAAACCAAATACTACACTTGCAAACTCAACATTACAAACATAATTGATTCAATCCATATGGCCTAGCAAGAGCAAAGATGATGCAAATGGTCAAAATTAAAAACGTGTACAATTTATTACAACATACATGAAAGAAGAAATTACAGTAAAATCGTTGTATATATGTCCCAACAGAATAAAATAATTACATTAAAAATCATAACACAGTGGGAATGAAAACATAGAAAATTATTCTAATTAAAAAAGAAGAGGACACTAGTCAGACATAATTAAATCAAACTCCAAATTGTGCAAATATCTTAGATGGAGAAGTTATTTGGTCCAATGACTTTGTGTGTCACAATTCTAGAATTGCATCGACGCGTTTCGGTTTTGGCAACTTCGTTAAAAGCCAGCACCTTCCTCAGGATTAAAATATAAATTCCCACAATTTACGGTAAATCTGCAAATAGAAATGTATAATATAAGATACACATCATCTAACTAAAACAGCATCTACATCATAATACAATACAATGCTCCTGCAAGCCATGTGGCACTATAGCCCTATACATTCAGACAATCTACACTTACATCTCTCATGCAGATTATTAACTCATATTACATTACAGGCATCTAACCTTATCCAGGTGAATACAAAGAACATAGTGCATCCTATTAGGTAATATAGTCAGTATTTTCACCTCTTAGGAACAGATGTTCAATATAGAACTATTTTATATATATTCTTTTATATATTTATAAGATCCTTTGAGTGTATCTCCAATGTACACATGTTACATCTGTTAGGGAAGTATATTAAAACTTTTTTGGGTTTACCTCACTCGAAACAACAAAGGCCCTCCAGAGTATTCCAATGCTTAATCCAACACTCCTTGTTGTGTAAGCCGCACTGAGTGGAACCATCTAAAAAGATTTATTTATTTAACATATCAGTGCTAACATCATAATAATTTGATAATGAGCTCATGACATGCTATACATAAAGCTCACCTATTAAATTTTCTTTGGGCACAAATTACGTTTTCTTTGGTTTCATCGGGGGACGAAGCAACGATAATGAAGCGTTTATGATTCTATAAATTAGAAAGAGGGGAAAGATCATGTACCCTATTACTTTAGTTTCTTCTATATCTAACAATCTATAAGATTAGTTTAATAACAAACAGAGAGTCTCATGCTTATACCGCTAATTGTAGCTACAATCTATTTATATATAAATAGGTACTCTTAGCTATTATTGCTCAACCAACAACCCTGATGTGCAGAATGCTGGCAAAAATAACTGCTTCATTCTACATACTGTGCGGCAATCTCTCCGACCTGCAACCTCATATTAAAGTCGCTAATGAATATATATATATATATATATATATATATATATATATATATATATATATATATATATACACATGTGGCCCTTAATTAGCCACTATACTGAGCATGATGACACGCTAATACACAAATGGGCTGTAATGAGAAAACTGTTTCATAATAGAAATAAGGCGTCACTAAATCTTATACAGCTATCTCTAAGCGTTTTTGGGTACGTAGCAACAAGAGGATTGTTTTACCTAAAAATACAAATAGCAGTTATAATGGGGCCCCCTCAAAATTTGAAGTACGGCCAGGGAACAGAGGGGAAGAAATAGGACACAGCAATAAGAAGGTTGTTCCCTCAATGGCCACAATTTTTCAATACTGGTATACATCCCATTCTTGGTATATCAAAAGTGACAGATTCACGACAAACTTATTTTATTTTCTTCAAAAAATATATGAAGCTTTTTATTTTCTATTAAGCATTGCTTTCAAGTTTTTGTATTTTTTCATAGTATTTAAATTCATAAGAAACATTTAGTCACAATTATAACACTTTATAAATAATTTCATGGTTCATACAGTGATTTTTTTTTTTGACATGACAATAACTATGTACACAAAAAAACAATTTATACGAATTCATGTACCCCTGATATCACACAATCAATCACAACATACTAACACATTCATACCCTCATTACATTCACATCCACAACATCTGAAAAAGGAAGCTGAAAAATTGTGGCCATTGAGGGAACACCCTTCTTATTGTTGTTACCTAAAAATACAGCCAGTGTACGACGTGTTTGAAGTAACGTAACAATCCTGGCTCTTGTATCCAAGTATGTTCGGGATGAGGAATACGCACTCCCGTTGAACGTTAGACGGCCCGCAGTGTGTAGAAGTAAATTATATACACGTTAGTCAGAGTTTGAACGCAAGTACCTACGATTATTTCGCATGTTCCTAGGCTACAACACATACCTCTTTATAAATATAGCGTAGCGGCGTATGATGGTGTTCGTGCCTTGATAAAAAAGTGCATCATGGGAGTCGAGGAATCACTGTGTTTTAAACACCAGTAAACGCGCAAAAAATGAAGTGCGTAACCCCTAGAATAATTGCTTCTGGTATTTTAGGGTTTGAAATAGATGGCGGACAGGTATATTAGCAGTTTAGTAAGAATATAAATCATGTTATTGGGCATTATAGGTCGCCAATAATATCAAGAGATCCTACAACATCTGTAATACACCTAGTATATTTAAAGCGGCAAGTCGTAATCCGACAAATTGTCTCCTATAAATATAAAAACTGAGATATATTTTATGTATTTTAACAATAGATGAAGCCTACGATCAGACATTAATTAGTATATTCATATTACATGTGTTTAAAGTGAACCGCCATAAGCATTCTTTCACAACACTACATTCCAAGATGGCGGTCGGTGATTACTCATACTCGCCAAAGGAAGCGGTTGCTAATTAACCTCAGAAATCGATTTCTATCATTAAAAGCTATTGGGCTATATTAATAGTAGTCGAAATGCCCAAAAGGATATTATTGTACAGCTCCTCCATATCGAAAATGCATCCTTTATGTCACATTAATCATCTCAATATAAATGTAAACAATTGCTGATATTCTACTACAATGTATTTGCAAAGGAAACATATAAAAATGTTTATCCTATCAAAGGAAACATATGAAAACACTATTTACAATGGCTTTTCGTATTCCCTTGTCTTTCTTAGGCAAACATATGATGACATTTATGGCAAAATCAATACCCGCCAAAAACAAGCTTTGGTAAATTGAGCTCAATTGGCTTTACCTGTGATGGTTTCTTTTCTTTTTCACTGAAGCTAATGGCATAAGTACATTCTATGCAGCAGTTTCATTGCAAGATTCCCTCCAAAATTGTGTCACCCTCCGCTGCCTACCTCCAGTATAGCACAAGCAATACTAGTGAAAACTTATGACGTGGGCAGTGCACCAGTTTCCTGGGACCTGTGGACTTATTTTTTGGCATAATACTTATAATTGTGATTTGCAAACATAGGCAAAGACCTTGAAAAAGACTGTGTGCAGGTAGAGCTCCTGTCATGCTCCACGGCTACCGATTGCTTCAGTGGAAGGCAAAGGCGTCCTGGCTGCTGGCAGTGTGAGCTGATGTTTCAGCTTGCAGAAGCAATGAACTGCAGCACTCTACTTCGATCCTTCAGCAGCGACAACCGAGTAAAAGGTGCACTGAGCACTTTGGAAGGTTGCAGTTTCGATGCCTCATATGCAGCAAGACGGCCTAGAGAGAGTTTAACAGGAGTCGGAGCTTAAAATAGCACAGCTCAAGTGATGAGGTAGCAGGAATGTGAGACACTTCAGTAGTATTATTTAAACAGTGAGAAGCAGACACTAAAGGGGTCTGAAGGTTTTTGGCCTTCCCGGTGGTAAACATAAGCAGGACTGTTTGTTTAGATGTTCCAAAAGGGAAACAAGGGCACGCGCCTCGCACTGAAAGTGAAAAAAAGGCGTGCAGGCTCCAGTAGTAGGGACGTCAGAGAGAGGCGGAAGAGTGCACCCACGAGTGGTGTGCGCACGCACACTAGCAGTCTACTCATTTTTAAGCACTGCACTCGTGCTTGTGGCACGCCCCTGCGCGCTCCTGCAAGGTGGATGCCGCCACGAGCACAAGTGTGTGCTTGAAAATGAGCAGAGCGACAGCTAAAGGTCCCCTAAGCAGCGCATGAGCGCTGCGTAGGCAAGACTTAAAAACAGGGACATTTAAAAGTGGAACTCTTCCTGAGCTGTGCTTTTCATGGCTACAGCCTTATTGTGAGCTGCAGTGTTAGTTACCATTTCTGGGCTGAGCCGATCGTCACTATCAGTGTTCAGTGTACCCTACCCATGAAATATTAGTTTGACCTTATGTGTGTGACGTGTAATGTCAGTTAATTGTGTCATTGCATCAATCAATTAATCAAATACCATTTATAAAGTGCCTGGTACGCCAACGATATGTCCCCGTGCTAGAATATGACCAAAGAAAAGTGACGAGGCAGAATAGTTACAGCACAAAGTGTTACATGTGGTTTTAATTGCGGCTATTTTTAAAACGTACTCATTGTTTAAATTATTATTGCACTGCGGTGATTACGATCGCCTACTGTCTTGCCTTGTTCTGGGCTCCCTCTGCTGTGTCCCCGGTCCGCCACGGCTTGTGCCGGTTGAGCGGAGGGACAGGAAGCTGCAGAGCACCAGGCAACGTCAGCATAGCGGCCCTGCCCTTTTTGCATACTTATTCCCACCCCCAGCGCAGACGCACGCAGCGGCGCGCCGGCGGTGCGCCAAAGGCAAGCCCGTCTGCGCCCGTCCACACCAGGACGCCACCTGCCGCCCGGACTCCTGGCTTTACCGTGGCTGTTTACGGTGAGGGGATTATTATTGTTGCAGATATGATTCGTTATTCCAGGCAAGAACTCATGTCTCTCAATCCAAAAATTGCGGCCACCACTCACTATCCTCAACCCCTGCCTTGCACACCCACGAACAACCCCTATATTACTGCTGCCACCCTAGTGTTCATGTCCACCCCTGCGATTCCCATACCTGCCGTGAAATCTGCAGACCTTAAATCTCTCTCTGCTCTTTACATAAATACCAGGTCTATCCCTTGAGTTATGGAGTCTACTAGACAATGAACGACCACATATATGTTTCCTTACAGAAACGTGGCTTCACAGCCAAACATCGCCAGATATTGCCATTGCTTTCCCACAGGAATACTGTTAGACCTGGCATCTTTGGCGTGATTACCCCTATCTTTTTGCCTCTGCCTCCTGTGTTTTTGATGCTGTGCTGGATTTCGTTTTTGCTGGTTTAGATGCTTTGGACACTCTGCCACTGCTGATCAGTGCCAGAGTATAAGTGCTCCCTATGTAAATTGTTATTCTGATTGGATATACATGTTTGGCATATTTGCATCACCAGGAAGTCCCTAGTAAAGTGCACTGGGTGTGCCAGGGCTGGTGAGGGCAAATGCTACTAGTGGGCCTGCAGCACTGATTGCGCCACCCACAGGAGTAGCTCTAAAATGGTGTCTCAGGCCTGCCACTGCAGTGCCTATGGGCAGTTTAGAAACTGCCATGTCCGCCTGGCCAGTGTCCCCATTGACCAGGCCTAACCCTTCCCTTTTTGTGCACATCAGTCACCCCTATGGAAGGCCCAAGGTACCCCCCTGGGCAGGGTGCAGTGTATGTGAAAGGTAGAGCATGTACTAGTGCAGGTGACATGCTCTGGTACTGAATTACAGCCATTTTCGTTTTTCACTATTGTAAGGCTATCTTGCTCCATAGGTTAACATGGGGGATGCTGGCTACAGTGGTTAACAGCATTTATTCCCATAGGAACAAGATAGGACATAAGTATCTAGTATCCCTGAACTCAGAATTTAATAACACATCTTTTAGGAAAGGTGGTTTTTAAATCCTGTGTTTGAGAACAGCACCTTTAGAAAGTTGCTGTTCTCTTGTCTGACCCTTCTGTGTGCCTGGGCCTGTTTGTGTATTGACTGTCTGGTTTGTGAGTGACAGGGGCTGGGGAATTCCCCCAGAGGCTGGATGAGTCAGCACTAGGCTGAATGAATGCAATTGCAACCTGAGTGGTGGGAGGAGTTAGCACCTGGGCCTGAAAGGGCTGTGCCTGCATGCCACAAAGCTGGCTCCACCTCCTGCTGGGCAGCTGAGGACCCTGCCCCTCACTCTGAAAGGAAAGATGCAGCCAGCACAACAAAGTGCTCAGGATCCACCCAGAACTGGTTCAGACCGGGCTCAGGGCCCACATGCACAGAGAGAACAAAGACTTTAGGGGTATAAGTACAGGACCCCTGACAACAGAAAATCAGATCATCCTGGAATCAAGAAGGAACCTCTGCCAAGGAGAAAGCTGAAACTGAAGAAGGAAGACTGTCCTGCTGTTGCTCTGCTGGACTGACCTGCTGTTGCTTTGCTGCCAAGGAGAGGGGAAGGACTTTGCTGTGAGCTGTGTCCCCTGTCTTGAAGGAATCTCCAAGGGCCTGAGAAGAGCTGGCTCCCTGTTTTGAAGTCCCAGGAACAAAAGGACTTCACCCCCAGTTTCCCTGAACTCTGCTGAGAGAGTTCTGTCCTTCCTAGAGTGCTTGATCCAGTTGTGGGGCCTCTGGAAGTTGTACCTGAGCTGGGAAGCTTGAAACTAAGCTTGAGAGACTTTTGCAATTGAAAAGTGTCGCATCGCTCGCTTGCGGAGCGCATCCCAGACAGTGTGAGAAGTTTCCCACCGCTACGAAGGTCGAGATCGTCGCAGCACCTGACGCCGCTGCCAGAGCCGTCGCATCCTTCGTTTGCGAGACGCACCAGACTGGTGCGGGAGAATCAAACATCGCTGCGAGTGTCGTCGCAGAGCCTGCCGTCGCTGGGTGAGATCGCCACACCGCTTGCTTGCGGACCGCATCACGTCGCTGCGAGCATCGTCGCAGAACCATCGCATCGAGGAGCTGCGAGAGAGAGGATCACCGCTGGACCGCGCATCGTCACCCCGGAGATCGTCGCAGCCCCTACGAGATCGTCGCATCGTGCCTTTGCGAGAACAGACTTCTTACGGAACCTACGCACCGGAATCCATACAAGTGGCCTTCCTCCCCATACAGACCGGATTCGTCGCAACACGCCCGCTGCTGCAGCGGGGCTGTCGCATCGCCTCCCCAGGGTCTCAGGAGCAACGCATCGCTTGTTTTCCACCGCACCAGCTTCTGCTTTTGGAACTTTGTTGCAACTAAAAGGTACTGTGAGTAAACGTGACGCAACTGTGAACTTTTCACGCATCTGTGGATTATTTTACCGCAACTTGAAGAACTTTGATTATAACCTTAAGAACTCTTTTGAAACCATATCCTTGAACTGTGTATGTTGGATTTTTGTCGTTTTGGTCTTGTGTAGTTTAGAATAAATATCTTTATTTTCCTAAACTGTTTTGGAATCAGTTTGTGGTGTTTTCACTGTGTTACTGTGAGTGTTGGTACAAATACTTTACGCATTGCCTCTGGTTAGCCTAGACTGCTCAGGCCAAGCTACCTAGAGGGTGAGCAGGGGTTATCTCAGAGGGTTATCTCCTTGCCCTGACGAGAAGCAAGGGTCCCTATTTGGACAGTGGTATCTACCTCTGCCAACTAGAGACCCCCAGTTCTAACAAATACCATGTTATTAGACAAGATAGAGAGGGGAAGAGAGGAGGTGGAGTTGCAGTGGCATCCAAGGCCCGATTGGTATCTCCCTGCTCGAATCCTTTTCAAACCCCCTGTTTGAAATTCTTATAGTCAACATTACACATCTCAAAACGACGATGGGAAGAGCTGTTCTGGTCTATAGACGCCCGGGCAAAAAATCCAAATTTGTTAATGCTCTTCTGGACACTATTGCCTCACATGTGATAGCCACTGATTACTTCATTTTAATAGGAGATTTTAACTATCACATGGAACTTATTCACGACACTGACTCCTGTCATCTAAGGACCACTTTGGAAACCTTGGCATTAACGCAAAGGGTTCTAGGACCCACCCATCAGGCAGGGCACACTCTTGAATTAATTTTTACTAATATGCCCAGTTTCACCTGCGAACCCCCTCTGCCTATGACCTGGACGGACCACTTTCTAGTGAAATTCCGCTTCCCTGGTCCTAATAAGCCTAGGATTTCGAAGTGTTCAGGTTCCAGGCTCATACGGCCCTGGCATAAACTGACACTGGAGGCTTTTGAGACCCACTTTAATCCTCCTAATGATACAACCAACAACATTGACCTAATGGCCAACCAGCTGGAAGAATGTGTTAAGATTGCACTGGACAAGGTCATTCCCGAAACAAGAGTTAAAGTAAAATCTATTGCCTCCCCATGGTTTACGGAGGAATTGAAAATAGAGAAAACTGCTAGTAGATCAGCAGAAAGGTTGTGGAGGAAAACAAAAATGATGGAACATCGTAAAATTTATAAACCGACCCTCTTCAACTTATTTACAGCCAACTTACCACCCGCCCTAGAAATCTGCAATGGGCACGCCCCACGCTTGGGAGGTAAAGCGTTGCCCAGTATATCTTACGCAGACGACGTGGTCCTGGTCAGCCACACCAAAATAGGTCTCCAAAACCTCATCAACGCACTGCAAGGATATGCCGAAGCGAACCTGTTGGAAATAAATCTTGACAAGACCAAAGTTCTGTCTATAAATGGGAACAAAAAGCTGCATACTTGGTTCCTTGGAACAAAGGTTGTCGCAAACTGTTTAGAATATAAATACCTGGGAATATTGTTTGACAAAGGAGGTCGCTTCTCGAACCAATTAGAGGGAATCAGGAGGAAAGGGATGCTGATAGCGACCACGCTCAAACAGCTAAAGTCTAATCTAAATGGTCCTACTCTACTCCCACTGCTCCGTGTGGTTAAGCTAGAGTCATCTATTACATACGGCAGTGAGGCTCTAAAAGGCAAAGACGCGAAACTGCTGGACACAACCATTGCAAAGGCTTATCGACTTCTCTTTAACCTGCCAACCTATACCTCACAGGCCCAGATCCGGCTAGAGTTTGGACTGACCTCCCAAAACCTTGCGAGGAGAGGCGCGTACATAAAGTGCTGGCAGAAAATCAAGAACTCGCCAGAAAATCCACTTAACCATCTGCTATGGCTAGACTTAAGCAGCTCTCTTCAATTGCCGGCAAAAACTTTCTTAGAGGAATCCCTGACTGTCACAGGTCTCAAAGAACTATGGGAAACTCCTTTACCGCACGTGCAGTTCAAGCGTGTTGTAAACAAGAGCATAAAAAGTCAATCGCACTTGGAAGATAAAGCGACTTTTTCACAAAGGCGACACGCTTGGATGACTCTGGCCACATATAAATCGCCTGGGCGACAGGCATACTTTAGTCTGGGGTACGGCAGGAAATCAAAAGAAGCCTTTTTAAAATACAGGCTAGGAATTTTACCCTCTATTCCACATTTGCAACCATGGTTGAGAAGGGACTGTGGGACAAAATGCAGGCTGTGCGGGGCAGAAAATGAAGATCTCGAACACCTATTATGTATCTGCCCAAGGCTGAAAGAGGAAAGAGTAGCCCTGTTAAAAACTGCCTTCAACGAACAAAAATCCGCACACGTAGACAAGCGGTTCTTGCTTGTTTTGACCCAGGCCTTCCCCCACTAAACGGGAAGTTGGTAAAATTCTTGAAATGTCTGGAACTGAAACTAAAAAATCTGGCAGAGAGCACAAGACTGGACTAGTTGAAAAATGGCCAAGACTTTACATCATGACCACATACCCGTACCAAAACGTTTTTATTAAGTTCTCTTGTTTTAAAAAATAATATATCTTTCTTTACAATCTTTTATCTGAATGCATGAACTATCAATGTACTTTTGTAATGGTTTTAATTAACCTAAAAACAATAAAAATACTTACTACTACTTACTTACTCTGCCTATGACCTGGACGGACCACTTTCTAGTGAAATTCCGCTTCCCTGGTCCTAATAAGCCTAGGATTTCGAAGTGTTCAGGTTCCAGGCTCATACGGCCCTGGCATAAACTGACACTGGAGGCTTTTGAGACCCACTTTAATCCTCCTAATGATACAACCAACAACATTGACCTAATGGCCAACCAGCTGGAAGAATGTGTTAAGATTGCACTGGACAAGGTCATTCCCGAAACAAGAGTTAAAGTAAAATCTATTGCCTCCCCATGGTTTACGGAGGAATTGAAAATAGAGAAAACTGCTAGTAGATCAGCAGAAAGGTTGTGGAGGAAAACAAAAATGATGGAACATCGTAAAATTTATAAACAGATCCATTTAATCTATTTGAAAAACATAAGGGAAGCTAAATCCAGCTATCTCACCCAAAGAATCAACAAAGCATCCCACTCCTCTAAAGAACTATTCAAAATATTAAATGAGTTCACTGCACCTCAGGTGGAACAATCATCTTTCATCCCCACCATGGAGTGGGTAAACGCATTAGCTGCGCATTTTAATAATAAAATCAAGTCTATCTACTCCACGTTGGCAACCTCCGGACCCAACATCACCCAAGTTGATGAGGTCTCTTCCTGTAACTCTCTGATCCCATACCATACTGAGTGTCCTTCGCTTATGGAGTTTGAGCCTACCACGGCTGCGGAAGTGTTAGTTGCTCTTGGGAAAGTGAAATCGGGTTCACCCACAGACTCACTGACCCCCCGAAAGTGCAATGAAATATTCCCATTCTTGGCCTGCTCTCTATCTAACATCTTTAACACCTCATTTGAGCTTGCATCTATGCCCAGCAGCTGGAAGGTGGCTCATGTAAAACCCATCCTCAAAAAGCCCACCAGTGACCCTACCATTGTCTCTAACTATAGGCCTATATTGTTACTGCCCTATTTTGGAAAGGTACAGGAACACCTAGTTAATAAACGCATCTCCAGTTTTGTAGAATCCCATTCACTTTTAGACCCCTCGCATTCAGGCTTCCGTGCTGCGCATGGCACAGAAACGGCAGTAACGGAAGTGGTGGATAACATTTGTCTCACCATGGACAGAGGTGATTCTGCATTTTTAATCTTGTTAGATCTCTCAGCAGCCTTTGACACCATCTCTCACAGCATTCTTTATCAACGGCTGTGAGAGATTGGTGTCAGAGGCAAGGCTTTGGCCTGGTTCAAGAGTTATCTTGGGGACCGGCTTACTTACATTAAGGTCAACTCCTTTGAATCCAGTAGGACGCCTCTCTCTGTCGGGGTACCTCAAGGGTCCATTCTGAGCCCCATGTTATTCAACATTTATTTGACCCATTTAGCCAGAATTATAAAATCTTATGGTTTTACCACAGTATCCTATGCGGATGATACTCAGGTGCTTATCACCTGTAGTTTAGATGTTCTTGACACCCGCACTAGGTTTAAGAGGTGTATGAATCAGATTAGCGAATGGATGACTGGAAATAAACTCCAACTTAACTATAGTAAGACAGAAATTATGCTATTTGGCAAGGCAAAGACACTGTGGTCGCATGATTGGTGGCCTTCAGAACTAGGACCATGCCCTGAGCCCAAAGAAGTGGTTCGTGACCTGGGAATAATGATCGAATGTGCCCTTTCTATGAATGCTCAGGTCACCCAAGTATCAGGCTCCTGTTATGGCATACTGCAAAAACTGCGGAAGATTTTCAGATGGCTACCCATTGAGTCCAGAAAACCTCTGGTTCAAGGACTGGTCGTCAGCCGTCTGGATTATGGCAACGCAATGTATACTTCCATCAATGAGGGCTTGTTGACTAAGCTTCAAACCCTCCAAAACGCCGCCGCACGCCTGGTGCTAGGAATGCCCCCTAGGTCCCACTCCTTGCCCTGTCTTAGACAATAGCACTGGCTCCCAGTGCGACAAAGAAGACAGTTTAAGATCCTTAGTCTTACACATAAACTTCTTCATGGGATAGGACCCTCCTACCTTGCTGAGAAATTGGTCTGGTACAAGCCTTCCAGAACCTTAAGATCTAGCACCAAGTCCCTCCTGGCACAGCCAAGGGCCAGAACATCGAGAATTGGATGTAGAGCTTTTTTCTATATAGCCCTCCACTTTGGAACAAGTTACCTGCACATCTACTGCCTCTATCCAATCATCAGGCTTTTCGTAGGGGCTTACAAATCTGGCTCTTTCTAAAATAATTCCTCACCTACCCCGCCATACACTTGGTTGTGGTTTGTTGCTAAGCGCCTTGAGACTCTGGTGAACTGTGCGCTATACAAGAAACTATGACTATGACTATGACAAAGAAGCCAGGAACTAGAACCTAAATATCCACGTTTTTAATTGTTTGTGAAAGTTTTGTTCTACTGAAAATGCTTTCACTGGAACGGGTGAAATTACATCTTGTGCCTACAAGAGACCTGGGCCACCAAATCATGAATTCTTCACAACTTCTACGAATTACATTCCACAGCTATAAAAAGCAACATCTTCGGGAGAGCGTCTGGTGGGCTGTCAATTTACATAAACCAAGCATGCAGACTAGAGACTACTCTTACTTCTACCAACATCCCAGACATGCAAGCAGTCCTAGTTAGTGGACTGAAAATGAACAATAACCCAATTCTTCTCTTGGTAATCAACTGCTATGTAAACCCTGCCTCCCAACAAAAAAACATGTTCTAAAAACACTGACAACAAAAATGGACCAGCTCATAAACAAATATGTTTCACACCTCCCTGTTATTGCTGGTGACTTGAACACTCAGTAGTTAGGGAAGTCGAAAGTGCATATTCTTTCGCACATCGATGGTGCCTCACTGCAGCAGCTTTTTCTAAATTATAGTCTGGTCTCTGCTCACACCATCAAAATAGCCACGGATCCTCTCTTTCTCCCACTCCCCACCTTCAGGGATAAGTCCACAATAGACTACATTTTCGTCTCAGACCATATAGTACCATACTTTAACAACTTTGAAGTGGACAACAAGGATGAGAGCGATCACAGGCCACTGAGGATAACCCTGCAGCTAAACTGTAAATCTGCAACACAACTGGAAACACTAGGGGTTTCAACTGGCGAAGAACGCTACAAAGTCCTGAGGAGAATAAAAAGGACTCTCTATCTTGGCCCCAAACTCCTGGAGTGGGTAACTCACAAAGAATCAAATTCCATAGTCATGCGTCCAGTCTCGCCTCAGGTGCACTGGGAAGCACTCTTAGTAGAATTAAAATCAGCCCTAGGGATACAAATTGGAGGCACCCAAGTGCTGGATACCCACTCTCTGAGACCTCTGCAAAGTATTAAATCAAGAGACCTAATTGATACAAAACACAGTCTTTCAAGGGCCTTGAAGGCAAGAAGGAAAGGCATCAAAACCCCGCAAACTCAGGAAATAACAGCTCTCCACGCAGCGCACAGGAAGAAAGTCTGGGAAATACGCTCCATGAAAATCGAAGCAGAATGGGTGAACATTTTTGCCTCCTCAAAGAAAGGGGACACATCCAACTTTGGAGATATATTAAGCAATTCACCTACACCGGCCAGATAAAAGAAAATGGAGTGTCCGCCTTGGAGTGGGTTAAACATGCAACTCAGCTGTACTCAACGCAACAGTATATCACTCAAACTTACTCCCATCAATAATCTACAATAAAAGATAAAGTCATTAAAACTTCCAATATCACAGTGGAAGAGGTAACTACCCTGATCAAAAATATGAGGTCAGATGACGCTCCAGGACCCAATGGAGTTCCCGCATCTGTGTTTAAAGCCTCGCAGGAATTCTGGGCAGAACAGTTAACAACACTTTTTAAGAACACCTTCGCCACCTCTCCTGTTCCACTATCGTGGAAAGGCTCAATACTTTCCCCAATTTACAAAAAAGGGGACAGTACAAAACCCGAAAATTTCCGGCCTATTGCTTTATTAGATGTTGAAGCTAAAGCATACTCCAGAATACCTTTGAAAGAACAGGAAGCCTGGGTAACAGATAATAACGTTCTTCCCCTTTTTCAAACAGGATTTAGTGCCCAAAGCTCTACCACGGATAATATCTTAGTACTGGGCCACCTGTCTAACCGCGCTACCCAGAAATCTCAGTTACCACTTTTCTGCTGCTTTGTGAACTATAGTGCAGCTTTTGATAGGGTTGATCATGGGAAGCTGTGGGAAAAACTACATTCTTGGGTAATTCCCGAACAGCTGCTAAAGGGATATATCAAGGGACCTGGGTCCGCATTTAAATCAGTCAAACATTAGTGACCGCTAAGGTACCAACTAATAACGGCTTAAAACAAGGGTGCGTACTTGCCACTATACTGTTTAATCTGTACACAGCTGAGCTGACCCTGGGAAAGCATTGGAGGGGGCAAGTCTACTGCCCCCTAAACTGGGGAATACGCAGCTTCAAATGCTCCAGTATGCAGACGACATCGTAATTATGAACCACACGAGAACTGACTTACAGAAGGCCCTAAAAGCTTTTCACGGATATAACCAACAGGACAAACTCCTGGTGAACCAGGAGAAGACTAGGATACTTATATTCAGGAAGTACCCTTGTAAGGAGAACACACATTGGTGACTTGGGGCCCTGCAAATTAAAACAAGTATGAGCTACAACTATTTGGTCTTTTGGCATCTGAGAAGGAAAGCGGCTGGCATAATTTTTTCTTTAAAAAGCCTTAACCAGTGACTTCACAGTCCAACTGCTGAACCCATTTTGAAAGTTCTTAAGGCAAAACTAGTGCCCTCTCTTAATTATGACCATTTAGTTTTCCCCAGTGCCTTCAATAAGTTCCTCGCGAACCATCACATTTTGGCTTACAAAAAGGTCCTAGCTCCCCCTAGACAGGCCAGGAGAGCAAGAGTAAGGCTGGAGCTGGGTCTCACCAGTCCGGACATCACTTGCTCAGGTGATTTAATAAAATACTATATCAGGACTATGGGAGCACCAGAATTGTCATTAAAAAGACAAATTAAAACGCTCTTCGAAGAGGAGGGTTCCCCATGGCAGGTACACTTGGCAGCAGGCACTAGATTATTGGACATTAACGTCCAAAATCTGCACAATCCTGACATCCCACTAACAGCATGGAGGAAAACAGTGAATACTCATGCCAAGCGAATATCTTTTGAAAGGGACTTGGAAAGCCTGCACTATCAATTCAATCTTTCCTCACTGGACTCCTCATACACCATGGGAAAACTGTAGCCCTACCTGGAGAAAGCTCTTGCAGTCCTGGCTCGGGGAAGAATCACCTAAATGAGACTTCTTGCTTTGCCCATCACGGATTTTAAACCAACTTGGGCCCGGCAGAACAATTCAGTGGCTTGTCGACTCTGCAATTACCACTGTGAATCCAGGCTCCATCTGTTGTGCTGTTGCCCAAAGTTAGTCAGTGAGCGGCAGTGCTTGGTTCTCCCCAGCTGTAGATTGCTTGGCCTACAAAGTTGCAGGGAAGTTTCCGACTTGTGCTTCTCTGCTAAAATACCTCAAATATGGCCCAACTGGGGAAATTCACAGACACAATCCGAGCCTTCTATCCCTCCGCTATCCTTCTCACTCCAAATAACTGACTAATATCCACCACTCAAAATTACTTTCATATTTCACCATACTAATTCACCACTAATCCTTTATGGGTTTCCGGAGTAGCGTGTTTCAACACCCCATCAGGGGTAACAAGCGCTATATAAATACAAACCTTTTTTCCTCTTCTATCTTTCTGCTATCCTTTCGAATACAAATAACTGACTAATATATCCACCACTTAAAATTTACTTGCATGTTTCACTATACGAATTCAACAGTAATCCTTTATGTTCTCGGAGTAGCCGAAAAAAGCGCTTCAACGCCTTGGCAGGGGTAGTAACCGCAATACAAACGCAATTACAATGCAATACAATATGTAAGGCTTCTGCTTTTCCGTTTTTACTGGATTTTACAGATAAATACAGACAGAAAACAATGTGTTTTCTGTCTGCATTTATTTTTAAAAGTGGATAAAACCGGAAATTGGGCTACTTTTAAGGGATTCTCAGTGCTTTTATGAATTGTAGGCTGACAGCTGAGCAGATAGACAACATTGGGAATTAAAAACATGATGACATTTCCTTAAATAATGGCATATGTCAACATACATTTGTGATATAGTGCTAATATTTACCAGTTGGTGTATTGTTATGTTCTATTTGGCAGCTTAAATAGCTAAAACACGACAGACATCATAATATGGCTGTGCATCTATCAGTTAAATAAATATGGAAATGTAGAATTTTACATCTTCATTTATCCACACACCACAAAATAAATATGGAGAAATACCAGTAAGATGGCCAAAAAATAAATAAGGATAAAAACAGACCGAAATGTTAAAAATATAAATGCCATATAACCTAATCATAGGCTTGATACAGCTGCTCTGTTTCGGTGCAAATGTATGATCTCTGTGCCTGGTTTTGTCCCACCCCTTTGACCCCAAAATAGCTGTCAAGAATGGAAATATTGGTTTATTGCCAAAGAGGCAGGCTCGAAGTCGGTTGAATTACTCCTGGTTCAGTTGTCAACATATACAGGCATTCCTCAAGCTAGCTCTATTGACTCTTCTTGTGAGGTTGCAGGGTATCTAAAATATCAGAGTGTGCAATGAAGTCTCAAAGGGGTTAACGTCTCCTGAATTGTAAGGTGCTTTTGTTGCCTTCTGTATCTCCACAAGAGATAACACCTTACAAATAAAGCAGCTCCCAAAACTTTCCATTCTCAAGGACTTTGTGTGGGCCAAAGATAGTGTAGGAGTAAATTCTTCCATATCACTTTGGCAGCATTGGTGCATTTTCACCATTGATGGTATACACATGAACATTGCTAGTAAAGTGAGTGGTCACCACCAGTACTTCTGATTTCTTTTTCTGTCATTGAGCAGGGGCAAGAGGTTGATTGTCAGGTTTTCAGATTCAACCAGTGAAGTCCCATCCAAGCCTTATGTACGAAGGAAATGCCAGACAGAACATGCAAGGTAAGCAAAACTTTCAACTCTCATTTATGCATCTGATGTCTGCTGCTGCTTTAATTACTCCAGCAGGACCATAGCTCGAACTTCCACTTGTATAATGTTTCTCACTGCATACTTGTACCATTGTCATCAATGCTTGATTCTAATAAAAAATAACTAATGAAATGAAAAAGGCTACACAGCTAACTTTATCTGACTCTGACATCCAAATGTCTATGACACTTTGGAATTGACAGACCAGCAACTGGAAACCGTTGAATTCAGTTATATTTCCTTTTTCCACTTTTCGGAGCAGTATTTACAGCAAGACTCTTTTCTTCAAGGGAAGATGGATCAATGCACGGTACAGCTTTTAATTTTAATATCTGTTTTAGTTTTTCAAAATATATTGAGGGGTTAGTTAGAGATAGTCACTGCTACTTTTGTTTCAATTATTATTTATTGCATGTAGGTTTCAGTAAGTTTAAAAAAAAAAGATTATAATGATTTGTATTAATCAAACAATAAAGACTTATTACTACAGTAAGTTATTTAGATATTTCACCACATTAAATGGGTTTCCCGTAATGCTAAAGGAAGGCCAGTGACCGTGCTCACAAGCACACTTGTATCAAATTTTGATATGCTTTGTTGTATAGCATAGTCTTCTCAAGTACCAAATTCTGCCAGAAACCTGCATGTATGTGTCTAAGAATTTGCCACATTTTCTTTGAAATCTTCTATTGTTTTGAAAAGTGGCAGGTATGGTACTGTTGGCAGTTTTTGAGATTAGCAACCTTGAGGCAGGATAAATGATGATTACAGTCAGAAGACACATTTTGTAATAGACTAACTATAATGTTACTCCCATGTATGTGATCTTCAGTTCGTTTTCACTCATTTAACCCGTTCTGAATTAATATCCTCTTAGAATTTTATGGAATTTTGCCGGACTAAATGGTTCAACACATCTAACTTTCTTGCCTATTTCTACTATTGGTTATGAAATTACCAGATCCCCCATTGACACATATTGGCTCCATGTAACTTCAGTTGTCTAATCACCATGACGTAATTCTTTAATGTTAGTATCACCCAAAAAACTTGATAATTATACTCCCAGTTATTTGCAGCACTTAGAATGACGGCAAGAATAGCTTTTTAATAAACACATTATTAACATTGACAAGTACAATGGGGTGGAAAGAGCATTGTGCTGGAAGCATTCAAAGCATGGAACATACTGCCTCTGCATAAAAACATCACCCAGTCTCCTTGCCTTCCGGAAAGCTGTAAAGACCTGATTGTTCGGGTCCTGGTAGCTTTTGTGGTCCTGTGATACTCTGAGCCAGAACTGAATAGCGCTTGTAGACGCGAGGGACAGACTTTGGTGCGTGGAGACCTTTTTGGGAGTGCCTTTCCCCAGCAAGGACCCGGGAAGCAGACGGACCATCAGCGCGGGCAGAGGTACTCACAGTGGGACTGCGAGTCCCAGGATTCCTGGTGGCGTGTGTTCGTGCCGCCCCTGGAGACTCTTCCCCTGAGACCCCGCCTTCCTCCTGGGCGTTCATAACCGCGACTCGCGGCCCCCGCTGCGCGGGAGCCGCTCGTAGACGCGAGGGACAGACTTTGGTGCGTGGAGACCTTTTGGGAGTGCCTTTCCCCAGCAAGGACCCGGGAAGCAGACTGACCATCAGCGCGGGCGGAGGTACTCACAGTGGGACTGCGAGTCCCAGGATTCCTGGCGGCGTGTGTTCGTGCCGCACCTGGAGCCTCTTCCCCTGAGACCCCGCCTTCCTCCTGGGCGTTCATAACCGTGATTTGCGCCCCCCGCTGTGCGGGAGCCGCTCGTAGACGCGAGGGACAGACTTTGGTGCGTGGAGACCTTTTGGGAGTGCCTTTCCCCAGCAAGGACCCGGGAAGCAGACTGACCATCAGCGCGGGCGGAGGTACTCACAGTGGGACTGCGAGTCCCAGGATTCCTGGCGGCGTGTGTTCGTGCCGCACCTGGAGACTCTTCCCCTGAGATCCCGCCTTCCTCCTGGGCGTTCATAACCGCGACTCGCGGCCCCTGCTGTGCGGGAGCCGCTCATAGACGCGAGGGACAGACTTTGGTGCGTGGAGACCTTTTGGGAGTGCCTTTCCCCAGCAAGGACCCGAGAAGCAGACTGACCATCAGCGCGGGCGGAGGTACTCACAGTGGGACTGCGAGTCCCAGGATTCCTGGCGGCGTGTGTTCGTGTCACACCTGGAGACTCTTCCCCTGAGACCCCGCCTTCCTCCTGGGCGTTCATAACCGCGACTCGTGGCCCCCGCTGTGCGGGTGCCGCTCGTAGACGCGAGGGACAGACTTTGGTGCGTGGAGACCTTTTGGGAGTGCCTTTCCCCAGCAAGGACCCGGGAAGCAGACTGACCATCAGCGCGGGCGGAGGTACTCACAGTGGGACTGCGAGTCCCAGGATTCCTGGCGGCGTGTGTTCGTGCCGCACCTGGAGACTCTTCCCCTGAGACCCCGCCTTCATCCTGTGCGCCAGGCCTGCCCACTGGCTATAAGACTACGCCTCGCTACGCGCAACGCGGGACGTGCGCGGGCTAAGCCCGGGCAAAGGGCAGGCCGTTTGAGGCCGTTAGAGAACGGAAGAGACCGGACCGGGCCACCCCCCTAACGCTCCGTCTCCCCGTTCCCATTTACTGACTAGTTGGTTGCCTTGAAGTAGGACGCTACATAATGGCCAGTAGGGAATCAAGAAGCAAGACTGCTTCTGTGGTCTCAGGTACTTTGGACAAATTTCTCTTTAAAGCAAACTCTGCGGCTAACATTGGTCCTCTGGTGCTTGAAAAACTGACAGAGGAGGGTGTAGAGAATACTGGTTTTTCTTCTCCAGGTTTATCAACTAATACCAGCACACCGCTATTGCTTGATGCTACCCATCTGTCTCTAATGGATAGTATTGACCAAACCATAGAGTCAGCTTTACAACAGCTTAGGACACCATCAACCTCGCTAAGGGAAAGGGACACATCACGTATCATCAGTGATGTGGAGCTCTCCCCTGTCGTTGAGTTGGTAAAGCCCGGGGCTCAGGGAGAGGGTCTCAATTCACTAGAGCATACGGGGTGTAGAGAGGATCCTGTATTGAAATTGAAAAGGAAAAGATCTAGAAAGCCCAAAAGTGCTAAAAGAGCCAAAACTGATCCTATAATGCCCACGCGGGAAGACAACATGGGCGTTTCTGAGACACCAGCTACGGGTAACGATAGGGAAATGTTGAGTACTCCATCTATCCCCTCTATACCTGTGCACACTGAGCCATTTATCTTCGGTGGGGTTACCTGAGAAGATAGAAAACATTGGGAATTAAAAACATGATGACATTTCCTTAAATAATGGCATATGTCAACATACATTTGTGATATAGTGCTAATATTTACCAGTGGGTGTATTTTTATGTTCTATTGGGCAACAGTGGTCCCTTACAAATAATTATACTTAATCAATAAATATAGACAAAGTTGTTGCTATATTTGAAAACGACATGCCCAGCCGGGCAGAGGTCTTGGTATTTACTTTTCAGTCAATGTAAAACATGAATAACACTCAATATACAGGACAGGGCACAAGCCTGTGCCCAGTCAATCACACAAGAAATATCAGGACAGGGAACAATTAAAGGGAACAAACAAAAGGGCTTAGGCAAGAGCTTAACGTTCTGTAAACTTGTTAATCGCACAGTTTTGATTATATAACAGAACAATCTTAACACCTTGATATTTTTAAAGGACAAATAAATCATTCCATGTGTATAAGGTGCTCATAGTTGTCGACGCAGTTTCGGTCCGTTTAACACATTCTACGGCTCTCATCAGGACATTTAATGTATGCCTAATAGTAAAGCAGCCTCATTTGCCAAGGAAGAAGCCGAGGGGTTCAAGGCTTATTGTGTACCCGATCACAGGAATTTCCGGACGGGCTGTTGCTGTGACCTGTTGGGGTCAACTTGGATTCGATTGTGGTTAGCAATGTGCTTATGTAAGACTGAAGAAAGGCCAAGGTTTGGCCAGTCAAAGAGCGTCAGGCGGGCCACAATCGGGAATATAGGGACGTTCAAGATAGTACGGTACGATAACGTAAGGTTAATAATATTGAATTCCAAGGTCCCTTGCCGACTTCTTTGGGTTCCCTGGTTGTTTTCAAAATGTTCTATTTGGCACCTTAAATAGCTAAAACATGACAGACATCATATTTTGGCTGTGCATCTGTTAGTTAAATAAATATGGAAATGTAGAATTGTACATCTTCATTTATCCACAAACCACAAAATAAATATGGAGAAATACCAGTAAGATGGCCAAAAAATAAATATGGATAAAAACAAACCGAAATGTTAAAAATATAAATACCATATAACCTAATCATATGCTAGCTAATAGGCTTGATACAGCTGCTCTGTTTCGGTGCCAATGTATGATCTCTGTGCCTGGTTTTGTCCCACCCCTTTGACCCCAAAATAGCTGTCAAAAATGGAAATATTGGTTTCTTGCCAAAGAGGCAGGCTCGAAGTCGGTTGAATTACTCCTGGTTCAGTTGTCAACATATGCAGGCATTCCTCAAGCTAGCTCTGTTGACTCTTCTTGTGAGGTTGCAGGGTATCTAAAATATCAGAGTGTACAATGAAGTCTCAAAGTGGTTAACGTCTTGTGGATTGTAAGGTGCTTTTGTTGCCTTCAAGATCTCCACAAGAGATAACATCTTACGAATAAAGCAGCTCCCAAAACTTTCCATTCTCAATGACTTTGTGTGGGCCAAAGATAGTGTAGGAGTAAATTCTTCCATATCACTTTGGCAGCATTGGTGCATTTTCACCATTGATGGTATACACATGAACATTGCTAGTGAAGTGAGTGGTCACCACTAGTACTTCTGATTTCTTTTTCTGTCATTGAGGAGGGGCAAGAGGTTGATTGTCAGGTTTTCAGGTTCAACCAGTGAAGTCCCATCCAAGCCTTATATACGAAGGAAATGCCAGACAGAACATGCAAGGTAAGCAAAACTTTCAACTCTCATTTATGCATCTGATGTCTGCTGCTGCTTTAATTACTCCAGCAGGACCATAGCTCGAACTTCCACTTGTATAATGTTTCTCACTGCATACTTGTACCATTGTCATCAATGCTTGATTCTAATAAAAATAACTAATGAAATGAAAAAGGCTATACATGGAACTTTATCTGACTTTGACATCCAAATGTCTATGACACTTTGGAATTGACAGACCAGCAACTGGAAACCGTTGAATTCAGTTATATTTCCTTTTTCCACTTTTCGGAGCAGTATTTACAGCAAGACTCTTTTCTTCAAGGGAAGATGGATCAATGCACGGTACAGCTTTTAATTTTAATATCTGTTTTGGTTTTTCAAAATATATTGAGGGGTTAGTTAGAGATAGTCACTGCTACTTTTGTTTCAATTATTATTTCTTGCATGTAGGTTTCAGTAAGTTTTTAAAAAAAGATTATAATGATTTTTATTAATCAAACAATAAAGACTTATTACTACAGTAAGTTATTTAGATATTTCACCACATTAAATGGGTTTCTCGTAATGCTAAAGGAAGGCCAGTGACCGTGCTCACAAGCACACTTGTATCAAATTTTGATATGCTTTGTTGTCTAGCATAGTCTTCTCAAGTACCAAATTCTGCCAGAAACCTGCATGTATGTGTGTAAGAATTTGCCACCTTTTCTTTGAAATCTTCTATTGTTTTGAAAAGTGGCAGGTATGGTACTGTTGGCAGTTTTTGAGATTAGCAACCTTGAGGCAGGATAAATGATGATTACAGTCAGAAGACACATTTTGTAATAGACTAACTATAATGTTACTCCCATGTATGTGATCTTCAGTTCGTTTTCACTCATTTAACCCGTTCTGAATTATTATCCTCTTAGAATTTTATGGAATTTTGCCGGACTAAATGGTTCAACACATCTAACTTTCTTGCCTATTTCTACTATTGGTTATGAAATTACCAGATCCCCCATTGACACATATTGGCTCCATGTAACTTCAGTTGTCTAATCACCATGACGTAATTCTTTAATGTTAGTATCACCCAAAAAACTTGATAATTATACTCCCAGTTATTTGCAGCACTTAGAATGACGGCAAGAATAGCTTTTTAATAAACACATTATTAACATTGACAAGTACAATGGGGTGGAAAGAGCATTGTGCTGGAGGCATTCAAAGCATGGAACATACTGCCTCTCTGCATAAAAACATCACCCAGTCTCCTTGCCTTCAGGAAAGCTGTAAAGACCTGGTTGTTCGGGTCCTGGTAGCTTTTGTGGTCCTGTGATACTCTGAGCCAGAACTGAATAGCGCTTGGATGCCTCTGTGCAGTAATGCGCTCTACAAATCCTGTTGCCCAAACCCTATTTACCGTATTCTGTCATCTGTACTGGATTTCTGTAAACAGACCTTTAAATTTTGTTCTTATCTTGTCACATTTGCTGTGCATTCAAAGACAAAGGTCAAATTGTAGGCTCTGTCTTCTATGGAGCTTAGTATGTATTTTTCTTTCTCTGACTTCAAAGTGAGAGGATTTACACGACAATCCTGCTGCCTTCTAGGGGTCTGTTTGAGGAAGGCTGTACAATGTTATTTTTTTCTAGCACACAACACATTTAAATGTCTGCAAATGAACTGTGCCGATGAACAAAACAGATCAATGCACTAGGTGATAACATTTCCAGTCATTATCGTTTGTGCACTGTACAATTTGTATCAGTAAAACTATATGTCAGTAAAAATATAATGGTCATTTTAATTGAAGATGTGTTGTTTCTAATGGCAGTACACCACCACGCCATGCATACTCCTCTGTACCCCACTCCACTCTGCACCACTCCACTGCACTCTACTGTGCACCATTCCACACTACACCACTCCACTCCCAGTGCGTCACTGCACTCTAATCTATACCACTCCACTCTACTTATCTTCACTCTATGCCTCTCTACTCTGTACCACTCTACTCTGTCAATGCACTGTAACCCACACTGCTCATCACCGTTGTACTCTACATCACTCTATGCCACTCCACTATATGCCTTTCTTCTCTGTCATTTTATGCCACTGCACACTACCACAATGCACACTACTCCGTACCACTCCACTCTTTGCAGTGCACTCTATGCAAATACACTCTACACCACTCTAATCTACTCTCCCTCTTGCACTATACACCATTCTACCCTGCATCACTGCACTCTACTCTAAAACAATCTACCCTACACCACTGACCTCAGCACCACCAAATTCAGCGCCACTCCACTTTACTCTGCACCACTCTACTCTAACCACTGCACTCTAACCACTGCACTCAACGCCAATCCCAAAGTCAAACAAAGCTTTATTCGATTTTCATGAAAAAGACCAGAAAAGCATACACATACAAAAATAGTTTGTGCAGTCATGATCATGAACAATTAAACTAGTGGCTAAAAAAAGTCAATAAAACCTCATTACTAAATAGCCATTTGTTTCCTAAGATAAATCATAGACCATAAAAAGTTAGAAATCCTACTGAAAATGGGTAAAGAAGTGAGTTGTAAAAACACAAATGCAGTGCAGCATTGTTTAAAATTATTATCAGGAAGAGTAGGCAGTATAAAACATTTCTGAGGGACCTTGGAAAAATTGCAATAAAACACAATATGTATAATGTATTGGCTGGATAAATCATCAAAGGGGCATTTGATCAATACGGCCAACCGGTCATTAATGTTCGGAAAAGTTACTAGACAGGAAATTGTCCTTTTTTTTCAAATATCAGCAAAAACACATGAACTCCAGCCAACGCGTTTCGTTCAAAAGGTTGAACTTCGTCAGGGCACAGAAAAGTGGAAACTGTAGGAAATCCGAAATAAATGTTTTCCCCACTTGTTTACGCTGAAGATGAAGCACAGAATGCATCAATACTGCATGTCATCTTGACTGTCATCGCTCAGTATGTGACTCACAGTCCTGAATTGGCCACCTTGATAAGGGCCCGGTTAGTAAACCAGGAGCGCAGATCGTCAGAAGGGCTCCTCACCCTGTTACAGAGTTCAAGCTCTGTAGCAGGGCGAGGAGCCCTTCTGGCATTCCGTGCTTCATCTTCAGCGTAAATAACTGGCAGACAGACAGACTTTTTTAACTTCTATCGGAGGGTTATTGGTGCAAATGCCAACACGTGTGTGTCCTGCTATATGCGTAGGCTCACAAATGATTTGATTTAATTCAAAACTACCAAGTTTGTCTAGTAAACAGGTAGTGTCAGGATTGTTATTGTCTTCCAAATAAAAGTTAAAATCTCCCAATATAGTGAAGAATTCAGAGTCTAGGCAGGACTCCAAGTATGTCTGAAGGGAGACAGAAAAAGGCGACCTAGGGCCAGGGGGTCTGTAGATTAATAGGCCTGAAAACGTTTCTATATTGTTGAGTTTAAACACAAAAGACATAGCTTCTGCGCCTGCTATAGACTCAGGAGAGATCATGACTGTGCAGAGAGATCGATAAATTATCGCAATTCCTCCACCCTTTGCCCCTGTTCTATCAATGTTGGCAACTACATATCCATTAGGTATCGCTAAGTGCCAGTCATGATCACTGGAATTTGCGGAGATGCCCTCAACTGGATCCGATCTTTCCTCTCCAAACCCACCGACATCATCCGCGGGGTCCCCCATGATCCTCTCTGAGCCTGACTCTATTCAACATCTACATGGCCCCCATCGCCGCCATCATCGGACAGCACGGACTCAGCATCATATCCTACGCCGACGACACCCAGCTCATTCTCTCCCTCACCAGCAACTCCGAAGACACCAGAGTGAGCTTCCAGGAGGGAATGAGTGGAGTAGCCACCAGGATGAAGGACAGTTGCCTCAAACTCAACTCCGAAAAGACCGAGGTTCTCATCTTTGGACCCAGCCCCTCAGCCTGGGACGACTCCTGGTGGCCTTCCTCCCTCGACCCCCCTCCGACCCCAACAGATCACGCTCTGAACCTCGGCATAATCATCGACTCCTCACTCTCCATGAAAAGCCAAATCAACGCTATTGCCACCGCCAGTTTCAGCTGCATCCGAACCCTATGAAAGACTTTCAAATGGATCCCCTAAGACTGCCGAAAGACCGTCACCCATGCACTCATCACCAGGAGGCTCGACTATGGCAACTCTCTCTATGCCGGAATCAACAAATCACTACTTTGCAACCTTCAAACCATCCAAAACGCTGCTGCCAGGCTCGTCCTAGGACTACCACACCGGGAACACATGATGCCGCACCTACGAGAGCTCCACTGGCTCCCCATTGAGAAGAGGGTCACCTACAAGCTACTCACGCACGCATACAAATCCCTGAACAACATCAGACCCAAATACTGGAATGACAGAATGAGTTTCCACAAGCCCAAGAGGAATCTTCCCTCTTCCGACCTCGCCCTGGCAGAGGTCCCCCGCATCCACCAAAGCAGAGCCGGAGGAAGAGCTTTCTCCTACACCGCCGCCACAGCATGAAACGCTCTCCCAGTTGAAATAAGACGCTTGACTACCCTACTCACCTTCAGACGGGAACTCAAGACCTGGCTTTTCAACTGATCGGAGCTGCTAGACCTACCCCTCACCCAGCGCCTTGAGACCCTTACGGGTGAGTAGCGCGCTTCACCAACCCCTGATTGATTGATTGATTGATTGACTATTTTCATTTGCCCATGTTTCAGTTAAGAAAACAATATCCGGATCCTCCACTTGAATAAGACATTCTAAATAGAATTTATGTTTCACCATCGATCTGGTGTTAAGTAGAATACACCTGATAGACTTAGAATTGTTGTTTGTGGATACCGAGGTTTGTACCACTTGGCCACTTGACTCGACATTGTTCGCAGGCAATGAGTTATTCAAATTGAAAAGTGGGCCACCCAATCAGACTCATTAATGTAAGCCTCAAGTCTGGGGGCACTGTCTTCCTTTAGTAGGGGAGTGTTAATTACACGCCAGAAGACTGAGGAATCTTTGGTCAAGCTAGCGTCAATCAAGGATTCCCAAGCCACATTCTTCAGTTCTTTCTTCCCTATTTTCTGCACTAAATTATACTCACGTCTGCGCATTCTCACTTCCAAAGGGCAGCGCAGGATCTTATGAAGAGCTGCCATGAGATGCTTGTTGGCTTTGGAACAAATACAATCAAACCATCCTGGACTATCAAAACTGGACTAGGGCAGGGATCCGGCTTGTCCTTCTTTAATCCCTCTTGATATATTAAGGAAAGCTGTCTTGATAACATCATTGGAGCATTTGATCAATACGTTCGACCAGTCATTAATGTTAGGAAAAATGACTAGTTGGTAAATGATGCCTAATCTAAACACGTCAAAATGAACCTATGGTGACAATCCTGCGGAGAATTAAGATATGGCTTCAAGCCATCAGTAATAAAGGTCATCTGATTTTTGACAACACAGGATTTCACCAATTTCCGGCATAATCTTTGTTCTTCGTGCAAAGACAGACATTGTTTCTTTAGTTCACTTCTGCTGATGGAGTGAAGTAAGGCAGGGTTCTCAAAATATTCAATATGACCCAGATCTGAACAAGACTGTGTAAGAAATTTGAAATAAGAGAATAAGTGTACCGGGACAGTTTAAAACATTCATTAATAAACTTGTGGTTTAAATCAGTGGGTTTTAAACAAATGTCAAAAGCATCCCTGTGAACAATAACCAGTTTTTCAGGAAAGTTATCAGGGTTGACCAAGGACCAATGTAATGAAGCTCCATTGTGAGTGGCTAACGCAGTATTATCAACGTTGAGTTTGAGATGATTGCTTTTCTGGCCCCACACGTTTTACATTTATACTTTGGGGTAATAATCCCTCATCAAAATGAGATGGGCAATGAAATTGGATATTGTTAGACCTGGCAACATTGGCGTGAGTCTCCCTTCCATTTTTGCTGTTGCCTCATGTGTTTTTGCTGGTGTTAGATGCTTTGGGCACTGTGCCACTGCTGTCCAGTCCCACAGTGCAAGTGCTCCCTATTGTAAATTAATGTACTACATGTGGTTCCATGATTGGCTGGTTTGATTTACCTGTCAGACCCTAGTAATGTGCACCAGGAGTGCCCAGGGCCTGTAAACCAACAGCTGCTGGTGGGCTTGCAGCACTGGTTTTACCACCCACAGAAGCAGCCTTGTAAAGTGTGTCTAAGGTCTGCCATTGCAGAGCCTGTATTCAGTCTTGTACTGTCATGCTGACTGGGCAAGTGCACCCACTTGCCAGTCCCTAAACCTTCCCTTTTCTTCATATCAGACAGCCCTATGGTAGGCCCAAGGGCAGGGTGTATTGTAAGTATAAGGTAGGACAAGCCCTTATGTGTGTGGCATGTCCTAATAGTGAATTACAGCCATTTTCGTTTTTCACAATGTCAAGGCTACCTGTTCTCTATAGGCCAGAATGGGCAGTTAGATTATTAAATTCTAATCCTAACTGACTAGTATGCCTGAACTCAGAATGATAAAATACATCTTTTAGTGAAGTTGGTTTTATCATTCTGTGTTTGAAAATACCACTTTTAGAAAGTAGGTCTTTTCTTGCCTAAACCTTTCAAGCCTGCTAGGTTGTGTATTTATTGTCTGGAGTTTGTGAGTGACAGGGCAGGGATATTCCAGGAGATATAATGAGTCAGCCATGGGGTGAATAGAGAGATCTGCAGCTAGATGGGTGGGAGGAGTAGCACCTGGGACCTGACTGGCTGTGCTTTCTCTCCACAATGCTGGCTCCACCTCCTGTGGGGCGACTGATGTTTCTGCCTTGCACTGTAAAAGTAAAGGAGTCATGTACACAGTGTTCCAGAACTGGTTTGGACTGGGCAAAGGCCCCTCTGCCCTCAGAGGACAAAGGATTTTGGGGTATAAGTATTGGGACCCTTATCCCAAGAAATTAGATCACTTTTGGACTACAAGAATAAACCTCTGCTGAGGAGAAGGAACCTGAACAAACTGAGGAGAGACTATTCCTAAGCTGAAGTCCTTCTTAGGGGATTGGCCTGCAGTGGTTGCCTGACTGCCAAAGAGAGGAGAAAGAACTGTGTGTGCTTTACGTTCAACTTGTGAAGGATCTCCAAGGTCTTGGAAAAGAGGTTGCCTCCTGCTGAAGTCTCAGGGACAACAGACTTCACCCCCAGCTCCCCAGTGTTCTTTGGAAGCACCTACTGCTGTTTTGGGCCTTCTGAGGGACTGCGTGTCGCAAGAAGCTGCAAGCGCGACTCAACGAGGAAAAAGCGTGTCGCCGTCGCTGCTGCTGCCATCGCATCTCTGAACAAGGATGTCGCCGCTGGAGCTGTTGTATTGCACCGCATCGAGAGAAGCATCTCGTAACGAAGAGGAAGCGTGTCGCTGTCGCTGCTGCTGCCGTCACATTTCTGGACAAGGGTGTTGCCGCTGTAGCTGTCATATTGCACCACATCGCGAGAAGTGTCTTGCAACGAGGAAGAAGCGTGTCACCGTCGCTGTGGCTGCCGTCGCATCTCTGAACAAGGGTGTCGCCGCTGTCGCTGTTGCATTGCACCGCATCTAGGAAAGCGCCTCGCATCCTCAGAGAAGCACGCCACCGTCGGAGCTGCTGCCACTGCATTTCTGAACAAGGATGTCGCAGCGGTAGTTGTCGCATCATGCGGAAGCTTCTCGCAAACGCCGGAGAAGAGTGTCGCAGCTGAAGCTGTTGCCGTCACATCGCTGAACAAGGGTGTCGCCGCTGCAGTTGATGCATCGAGCCAAGACTTCTTGCATCATTGGAGAAGCGTGCCGCATCTGGAAGATCTTCAAGTCTTTATTTCTTTGCACCGGATCTTTGCTGCATTTCCATCGCTGTAACATTACTTGTTGTGGAAGTGCAACGCATCATAAGGTACATTGACGCAAAGTGTCGCATCTTAAGAACTGAACTAAGCTAAAACTACCATTTTTAAGTATAGTATTGTGGATTTCTGTTGTTTAATGGTCTTGTGTTAAGTCTATATAAACAATACCTATTTTTGATATAAACCTTGTGTGGTGTCCATTTGTAGTGTTGTCACTTGGTTACTGTATGTGGTCACAAATGCTTTACACACTGCCTCTGAGATAAGCCTGTCTGCTCGTGCCAAGCTACCAAGGGGGTGAGCAGGGGTTATTTTAGGAGTGTACCCCCTTACCCTGACTAGAGACAAGGGACCCTATTTGTCACAAGTACCTACCTGTGCCAACTAGAGACCCCCCAATCTAACATTGGTGGCAGCAGTGGGATTCTGGACTTGCATTTGTGACTCATGTACAGTGATTGGTGAACACTACTTAGTGAGTGCAGACCATAACGCAACCACATACTTTTTGGTAGATTCCTTTTTGTTTTGATTTTCTTTTTTTGAAAGATGCCAGATTCAGTTGCCATGGACAGAGCAAAATCCATAACCTCTATAGATTGTGATTGGGAAGAGGAAATGCTGGAAAGCTACAAAGTAAGACACCTGAAGTACTTCTGCAAGAAATTCAATGTTTCCACTGTTGGGCTCAACAGTAAGGAAGAATTCTACAAGGTGATGAGGGCCTATGTAGAAGCAAGGAAAGCCCCTGAGAATGAGGAGGGGGATGACCATGCAAATTTACAGCTGGAAGGGCCAGTGTGTCCAGGAGGATGGAAGGCACCTCCCCCCGCAGGTAGCAGCGCTTCTGGCAAGAGTCTGTCTCCAGAGGAGCTGGAGGACAGAGCGAGATCTAGGAGGCACGAAATGGAGATAACCAAGTTTAAGGTGAATAGGCAACTGGAGATAGAAAATAGGAGATTAGACATAGAGGAATAGAAATGACAGTTTGAGCATGAAAAGGTTTTGAGGCAGTTGCAGTTTGAAACCAAAAGTTTAGAGGTTACTCCCTCCGGTGGCAGCTTACCGCCAGTGTCTGTGGAAAGTAGAGTGTATATTCCCAAAGATGTGGTGAAGGAATTTTACAAAAATGATGATATTGGTCAGTGGTTCAGAGCCTATGAGGTAGCCATGTCTTCCCACCGGGTCCCTGAGAGAGATTGGGGAGCCGGGTTGTGGGGAACGTTCCTTAGTGAGGGGCGGGACACACTGTTAGACTTGCCTTCTGAAGTACACAATTCATACAGCCACATGAAAGATGCATTAATGTCTAGATATGGTTTGACCCCTGAACTCTATAGATAGAGGTTCAGGAAATGCAAAAAGTTAGAAAACAGTACCTGGGTTGAATATGTCACTTTCTTTTGCAGAGCATTGGATGGTTGGGTGAAGGGCAGCAAGGTTAATGATTTTCACGGTCTCTTTGATTTGATTGCATGGGAGCACTTGTCTGATAATTGTTTTTCAGAGCCGCGCCAGCATCTGATAGATAGCAAGCTAACTAACCCTAGGAAGCTTGCTGAGGAGGCGGACCGCTGGGTGAGCACCTGGGTCCACAAGGGTCACATGGGAGACTCAGTCAAAGGTGGGCAGGGTCCCCAGCAGAAGAGATGGGGGGACAAGGGTAAACAAAAAGAGTTTGGCGAAGGACCCCAAAGTAGTCCCCAAGGGAACCAAGGGAAAGGTTCCCAGCCTCCCCCTGAGAGAAAGTAAAGGGTCCCGACACGTAGTCCCGTTTCACAGGGACCCTAGAAATGTTACAAGTGTGGTGACCTGGGTCATAAAGCGAATGATACCAGGTGCCGCCTGTTTGGTAAACCAGCACCCACTGGTGCTCCGGCCCGGCAGATGGCTAGTGTAGCCTTGGGGGATGAGATTGATGTCCAAGGTGGGTGATATCCCGCACAGATGACCCTTGTCTCTTTAGGCGATTGTGAGATGGTCTCAGTAGCTCAGCTGCCCAGGAACACTAAGAAATATGGGCAGTGGCTGACCATCAATGGCCAAAAGGTGGAGGCTCTTAGAGATACAGGAGCCAGTGTGACAGCTGTCAGGTGACACCTGGTGTCTTAAAAGCAGATTGTCCCTCATGCATTTTGTTGAGTTGTTGCCGCCGACATCAGAGAGAGCCGTTGTCCAATGGCTCAGGTTCCCTTTGAGTGGGGGGGGGGGGGTCTCTGGTACTCTTCAGGTAGCTGTGTGGCCCTCCATGCCTGTAGACTGTTTGTTAGGGAAAGATTTAGAGAGCTCACCTTGGGAGAAGGTGGAAAAGAGTACTCACTTGAAGATGGTGGGACTGCCTGACTGGGGGCTGCGTGACCACCCGGTCAATGGCAGCCAGTAAGGGTGCTCAAGAGGACCTGGAGCCTGAGAGGGAGGCCCAGGAACCTGCCTTAGAGAGAATTGGCGAGGCGCAGGAAACCAGCCCCTGAAGTTCCCATGGCCCAGGAGGAGGTAGACCCTGAGGGGGATGCCCTGGAGCCTACCGGGGAACAAGTAGCTGACCTGGGGGACCTGCCTGAGCTGACCCATTGGCAGCAGGAAGGAGGCTCCTCCAGGGAAGAATTCTGCCGGGAGCAGAGAGAATGCCCTTCTCTTGAGGGCTTTCGGCAACAGGCTGCAAACCAGGCAGCAGGTGATCAGTCAGGATCACATTGGATCTACTGGGAGAATGGTCTCCTGTATAGTGAGCCTAAGGTTGCTGAGCTTGGGTCAGCCTGTGTGCTGGTGGTACCCCGAGTTTCAGAGCCTTCCTACTGGGGCTGGCTCATGATGTGCAGTTGGCAGGACATTTGGGGCAGAACAAGACCTTTGAGAGGCTTGTCAACCACTTTTATTAGCCCCAAATGCGCAAGAGTTCAGACACTCATTGCAGGATATGTCAGACTTGCCAGGCAAGTGGAAAGAGTGGGAGAGAGCACAAGGCTTCTCTCCAGCCATTCCATATGGTCATTACCCCCTTTGAGCAGGTGGAGATTGACATTGTGGGGCCACTGGACCCCAAGACAGCCCTGGGCAACAGGTTCATCCTGGTCTTGGTGGACCATGTCACCCGGTACCAGGAAGCCATACCTCTGAGGACAGTGATGGCCCCCGTGGTGAGACGAGCACTGATGGGAATTTTCTCCAGAGTGGGATTCCCTCGCGAGGTAGTGTCTGACCGGGCAACCAACTTCATTTCTTAGTATATGAAGTCCCTGTGGCAGGAGTGTGGTGTAACTTGCAATTTCCCCCCTCCATGACCACCCCCAAGGAAATGGGTTGGTTGAAAGGTTTAACCGAACCCTGAAAGGCATGATAATGGGTCTTGAGAAACCCATGAGGCATAAGTGGGACGTCCTCTTACCATGCCTACTCTTTGCATGCCGGGAGGCGCCACAGAAATCTCTAGGGTTCAGTCCCTTTGAGCTTCTCTATGGACACCCGGTCAGAGGACCTCTGAGTCTGGTCAAAGAAGGCTGGGAGCAATCTCCCACAAAATGCCCCCAGGATGTATATAGCTACATGCTGGCCTTCAGGAACCAGACTATGTGTTTCAGGCAACTCGCTGAGGCGATTCTGGAAGCCAGCCAGGAGGAGATGAAGCGCTGGTATGACCAGAATGCCACTCTGGTAGAGCTTCAACCTGCTCAGAAAGTGTGGGTTATGGCCCCAGTGGAGCCCTGTGCGCTCCAAGATAAGTGGACCGGACCGTTTGAGGTTGTGGAGCGAGGTTGTGGAGCGCAAGAGTCCAGTTACCTACTTGGTGGACTTGCGGTCTCCCAGGAACTCCTTGAGTGTCCTGCATGTTAACTGCCTTAAGCCCCACTTAGAGAGATCTGAAGTGGGCATGCTCTTGGCAACAGATGCTGGGATGGAAGAGGAGACTGAGCCTCTTCCTGACCTCCTGTCAGCCTCAGAGCAAGATGGGTCAGTGGATGGTGTTAACCTCTCTTCCACCCTGACCCGTGAGTGAATTTGAATTTGAATTTAAAGGTATTTATTGAGCGCTCGTTCACCAGGCGGTTTCATGGCGCTGTTGAGGAGGAATCCTGAGTTAGATGGCAAAGCGGTTTAGATTTTAAAAGCCTGTGAAAACAGAGTAGTTTTTAGGGCGCTGCGAAACTCCAGGTAAGATGGTATTGATCTCAGTAGGAGTGGTAAAGAGTTCCAAAATTGCGGAGCAAGGACGGAGAACTTAGAGCCTCCCATTCTGCTCTTCTTGAACCTGGGCACCACCAAGAGGGACAAAGAGGAGGAACGCAGTTGTCTGCTGGGGATGCAGGGTTCGATTTTGGACTTGATAAAAGACGGGGCTGTTCTTGCAAGGGCCTGGAACGTAATGCATCCCATCTTAAAAAGGGCCCTTTCTCTGATAGGGAGCCAATGGAGGGATCTTAGAAGGGGTGTAATGTGGTGTGATTTAGGTAAGCCGTAGACCAAGCGAGCAGCTTGGTTCTGCACCAGTTGGAGCCGCCGGATGGCTTACGCGGGGGCGCCATTGTACAGAACGTTACCATAATCTAAACGGGAAAGGACCATAGCCATCAGGATCAATTTAAGAGCTGAAAAGGAAAAAAAACGTGAAATCTTTCGAATGGTGCGCAAAATAAAAAAACAAGAAGAAACCACCGTGCTGATCTGAGAGTGTAAGGTGAGATGTTGGTTGAGGGTAATCCCCAGTGTCTTAACGGAGGGAGAAGGAGAGGGGGGGGGGGGGCAAAAGAAGGGGGCCAAAAAATAGAAGACCAAGGGTTGAGTTTACCGCCAGTGAGGAGAAGCTCGGTCTTATCAGGGTTGAGCTTGAGATGGTTAAAGCTCATCCAATCCCTGATAAAGACCATCACCGACTGGAAATTATAAATAGAATCAGGAGAATCAGAGAGGTTGAAAATGAGCTGGAGGTCATCGGCGTAATTAAACACCGTGACCAACAGAATAACTGCTGCCAGTTGCTGGGACAGTTTTCTGATCTGTTCTCCCTGGTGTCACAGATTGGTGTGTCCATGATGTGGACACAGGATAAGGTTTACCTGGGAAGCATAAAATGTACAGGGTAACTGACAGGGTGAGGGCTTGCATCAAAGAGGAGGTCTCAACGATGCTTGCGCTAGGGGTGATTGAGTCCTCCAGCAGTCCTTGGGCCAGCCTAATGGTCTTGGTCCTGAAGGCTGCAGCGCCGGGTGCCACACCCGAACTCTGGTCCTGTGTGGACTACAGAGGGCTCAATTCAGTCATGAAGACTGATGCGCACCCCATCCCCAGAGCTGATGAGCTCATTGATCGGCTAGGGGCTGCACAGTACCTCAGCACGTTTGACTTAACGTCTGGGTACTGGCAGATCGCCTTGACTGATAGGGCAAAGGAGAGGTCTGCATTCTCCACACCAGATGGGCATTTCCAGTTCCGTGTTATGCTCTTTGGGATGAAGAATCCCCCTGCCACCTTTCAGAGGTTGGTCAACCAGGTGTTGGTTGGACTAGATGAGTTCAGTGCCACCTACCTGGATGACATCGCAGTGTTCAGTGCCAGTTGGGAGGAACACCTGCGCCACCTCTGGGAAATGTTGGCGCTGCGGCAGGCAGGCCTCATGATCAAGACGAGTAAGTGCCAGATCGGGCAGGGTTCCGTGGTGTAATTGGGACACCAAGTTGGGAGCAGCCAGGTGGCGCCCCTACAACTCAAGATTGAAACCATCCTGGCTTGGGAGCCACCCAAAACCCAGACAGAGGTGAGGGCCTTCTTAGGACTCACAGGGTATTACAGGAGGTTTATCAAGGGGTATGGCAACATTTTTACACCCTTGACCGAGCTGACTTCCAGGAAGCAGCCCAAGAAAGTGATTTGGACTGACACCTGTCAGAAAGCTTTTGAGGCCCTGAAAGCTGCCATGTGCACAGCGCCCGTGCTCCTGGCACCCTACTTCCCAAGAGAGTTTATCATTCAAACAGATGCTTCAGAGCATGGTGTGGGGGCTGTTCTGTCACAGATGAATGAGGAGGGCCTAGATCAAGCTGTAGCCTTCATCAGTAGGAGGTTACTTCCACGGGAACAGAGGTGGAGTGCTATTGAGCGTAAGGCATTTGCTGTGGTCTGGGCACTGAAGAAGCTGAGACCATACCTGTTTGGGACTCACTTCCGGGTTCAGACAGACCACAGACCCCTCAGATGGTTGATGCAGATGAGGGGTGAGAATCCAAATCTGTTGAGGTGGTCCATTTCCCTACAGGGTATGGACTTTACGGGGGAACACTGCCCTGGTACAGAACACGCCAACGCTGATGGTCTGTCCATATTTTTCCACCTTAGTGATGAGAACTCCCAGGAGTTAGGGTAGTTCTCCCCACATTTCAGCTGGAGGGGACACGTGTTAGACCTGTCACCATTGGCGTGGATCTCCCTTCCATTTTTTGCTGTTGCCTCATGTATTTTTGCTGGTGTTAGATGCTTTGGGCACTGTGCCACTGCTGTCCAGTGCCACAGTGCAAGTGCCCCCTATTGTAAATTGATATATTAATCAGTGGTTCCATGTTTGGCTATTTGGTTTACTTGTCAGACCCTAGTTTAGTGCACTGAGTGTGCCCAGGGTGTGTAAATCCAAATGCTGCTGGTGGGCCTGCAGCACTGGTTGTGCCACCCACAGAAGCAGCCTTGTAAAATGTGTCTAAGGTCTGCCATTGCAGAGCCTGCATGCAGTCTGGTACTGTCATGCTGGCAGGGCAAGTGCACCCACTTGCCAGTCCCTAAACCTTCCATTTTTTCGTATCAGTCACCCCTATGGTAGGTCCAAGGGCAGGGTGCATTGTAAGTATAAGGTAGGACATGCCCTGGTGTGTGTGGCATGTCCTAATAGTGAATTACATCCATTTTCGTTTTTTACTATTGCAAGGTTACCTGTTCTCCATAGGCCAGAATGGGTCGTTAGAATGATTACATTTTATAATCCTAACTGACTCAGAGAACATGGTAGAAATTAGAGTTTAGTATGCCTGGACTCAGAATGATAAAATGCATCTTTTAGTGAAGTTGGTTTTAACATTCTGTGTTTGCAAATACCACTTTTAGAAAGTAGGTATTTTCTTGCCTAAACCTTTCAAGCCTGCCTCTGCTAGGTTGTGTATTCCTTGTCTGGAGTTTGTGAGTGACAGGGCTGGGAGATTCCAGGAGACAGAATGAGTCAGCCCAGTGGTGAATAGAGAGATCTGCATCCAGATGGGTGGGAGGAGTAGCACCTGGGTCCTGAAGGGCTGTGCTATCCCTGCACAATGCTGTCTCCACCTCCTGTGGGGCGTCTGATGTTTCTGCCATGTACTGTGAAAGGAAAGAAGGAGTCATGTAAACAGAGTGCTCTAGAACTGGTTTGGACTGGGCAAAGGCCCCTCTGCCCTCAGAGGACAAAGGATTTTGGGGTATAAGTATTGGGACCCTGATCCCAAGAAATTAGATCACTTTTGGAGTACAAGAAGAAACCTCTGCTGAGGAGAAGGAACCAGAAAAAACTGACTATTCCTAAGCTGAAGTGCTGCTTAGGCGATTGGCCTGCAGTGGTCGCCTGACTGCCAAAGAGAGGAGAAAGAACTTTGTGTGCTTTACTTTCAACTTGTGAAGGATCTCCAAGGGCTTGGAAAAGAGTTTGCCTCCTGCTGAAGTCTCAGGGACAACAGACTTCTCCCCGAGCTCCCCAGAGTTCTTTGGAAGCACCTACTGCTGTTTTGGGTCTTCTGATGGACTGTGTGTCGCAAAGAGCTGGAAGTGCGAGTCAACAAGGAAGAAGCATGTCGCCGTCGCTGCCGCCGTCGCATCTCTGAACAAGGGTGTTGCCGCTGAAGCTGTCGTATTGCACTGCATCGAGAGAAGCGTCTCGCAACAAAGAGGAAGCGCGTCACCGTCGCTGCTGCTGCCGTCGCATTTCTGAACAAGGGTGTCACCGCTGTAGCTGTCGTATTGCATCGCATCGAGAGAAGTATGTGTCGCAAAGAGCTGGAAGTGCGAGTCAACAAGGAAGAAGCATGTCTCCGTCGCTGCCGCCGTCGCATCTCTGAACAAGGGTGTTGCCGCTGGAGCTGTCGTATTGCACTGCATCGAGAGAAGCGTCTCGCAACAAAGAGGAAGCGCGTCACCGTCGCTGCTGCTGCCATCGCATTTCTGAACAAGGGTGTCACCGCTGTAGCTGTCGTATTGCATCGCATCGAGAGAAGTGTCTCGCATAGAGGAAGAAGCATGTCGCTGTGGCTGCCGTTGCATCTCTGAACAAGGATGTCGCCGCTGTCGCATTGCACCGCATCGAGGAAAGCGCCTCGCATCCCCGGAAAAGCACGTCGCCGTCTGAGCTGCTGCTGCCGCCACATTTCTGAACAAGGATGTCGCCGCTGTAGTTGTCGCATCGTGTGGAAGCTTCTCGCAAACGTCGGAGAAGAGTGTCGCAGTTGAAGCTGTTGCCGTCGCGTCGCCACTGCAGTTGACGCATCGAGCCGAGACTTCTCGCATCATCGGAGAAGCGTGCCGCATCTGGAAGATCTTCACGTCTTTATTTCTTTGCACTGGAACTTTGCCGCATTTCCATCGCTGCAACATTGCTTGTTGTGGAAGCGCAGCGCATCGTAAGGTACATTGGCGCAAAGTGTTGCATCTTAAGAACTGAACTGAACTAAGCTAAAACTACCATTTTCAAATATAGTACTGTGGTTTTCTTTTGTTTAATGGTCTTGTGTTAAGTCTATAAAAAGAATACTTATTTTTTATATAAACCGTGTGTAGTGTCCATTTGTAGTGTTGTCACTGGGTTACTGTATGTGGTCACAAATGCCTAACACACTGCCTCTGAGATAAGCCTGTCCGCTCGTGCCAAGCTACCAAGGGGGTGAGCAGGGGTTATTTTAGGAGTGTACCCCCTTACCCTGACTAGAGGCAAGGGTCCCTATTTGTCACAAGTACCTGCCTGGGCCATCTAGAGACCCCCAAATCTAACAGATATTAGCTTGACAAGTTTGTAGGAGGAAAGGATGTAATCAATGACGGTATTATGGCCACAACCATTAAATGTGGAGTTAAAATGAGGAGGAGGGGTACACAATTCATTAAAAAAACAAGGTCGTACTTTGAGATTAGATCATTCAATTTTGCTCCTTAGTCACTATAAAGAAAGTAGGTTTAATCGTTGTTGTGTATGTCCACCATACCACAAATCTTTTTAGATGGAAGAATGGCATAGATATATGTTAAAATCTCCAACCCACAATAAGAAGGACTCTTTCCATTCACTGCAACATAAATTGTCCCACTCTTGGTCAAGTTGTGATAGGAGTTTGAAGATATAAGGTAGAGGGTGCATTGCTGTAGGGAAACAACCTTTACAACGCAGCTTTTACAACGCACTACCGTTACAACAAAACTTTTACAACGCAAGATCCATTACATCGCATGCCATTACAACACAGTCATTACAACGCATACTATTACAACGCATGCCATCACAACGCATGTCATTACAATGCAGTCATTACAACGCATACGATTACAACGCATACCATCACAACGCATAGTACCCTTACACTATTCAAAACCTACCCTACTGTTGCACTCCCTGGAGTTAAAATAGTAATTTTTAACCCTACACTATCCAACACTTACCCTACTATTGCACCCCCTGGAGTTAGAATAGTAATTTTTACCCCTACACTATCCAACACTTACCCTACTGTTGCACCCCCTGGAGTTAGAATAGTAATTTTTACCCCTATACTATCCGATACTTACCATACATGCAATGTAATGGTATGCGTTGTAATGGTATGCGTTGTAAAGGTAGTATGCGTTGTAATGGAATGCGTTGTAATGGTAGTTTTTAGAAAATTTGTTGTAATGGCATGCGTTGTAATGGAATGCATTGGAAAGGATTTTGCGTTGTAAAGGCATGCATTGTAAAAGTATGCATTGTAACGTCATACATCCATTGTTATAAAACTTTACAAGTGTAACCTTAAGATTGTATGAAATTTCAGTAAAAATAATTAAATAAGGAGAACTAATCTCAGATTTTTTTGTGACATAAGCCAATACATTTGAAACAAAAATGTATAACCCACTGTTAGCTCTACAAGATTGAGAAGGAACTGCGGGTATGTGGAATGTCTTAAATCCATTGATATGGATGGGCTCAAGGACCCAGGTCTCCTGGAAACAAAGGATATGAAATTTGATTATAAAGTTCGTCCAGAGTGGAAGAAGCACCTTGCTGCGCAAACCTGTCACATTCCAAAATAGAAAACTGCAATGTGGTAGTTACCCCTGGTCCAAAGACAAAAGGCCTAAGGGAGCACAACTGGCCAAGCTAGATGAAGGGGAAATGTAGGAAAATATGGTGCTGCCGAGTGAACCTTAGAGACGGTCCAATACCCATAAACATAGGGTCAGCAGGTGGTGTATCTTCTCTGGCCAAAATAAATGTCAAACTCTTCCTTCTAGCTCAGCCAAAGGAGTAAAACGATTGTGAGTAATGACCATTGAATGGAGTACATGAGACTGTACATTACCAGAGACAGAAGTTCGGCATAACCCACCATTAAAATTCGGGGGAATGTAGAAATATCCCAGTGGGAGGGCTTGTGGAAGGCTGTATGATGTTATTTGTTTCATAGGACTAAATCAAAATTTTGATGTCTGTAAATTAACTGTGCAGATGATCAAAACAATTCAATACCCTAGATGATGACATTTCCAGTCAGTATCATTTTTATCAGTAAAACTGTATGTCAGTACAAATGTAATGGTCATTTTAATTTAACATGTGTTGTCTGTATTGACAGTAAGCTACCACATCATGCATACTGAAAAATTTCCTAGCTATTGTAACAAAAAGTTTCAATTCTATTAAGGACTCGGAGGCGAGGATTATGCTTTACTTTATCTGCTTTGTTCTACAGAAGCCATTCAAACGAAACAATAATCAACTACAATTCCCAGGAAGCCTTGGAAATGTGGTAAAGAAAAAACCAAGAAGCCAGTCAGGAGTCAATCCTGGTCTCCAGCTAATGAGAGGGAAGCCAAGGTCCACGTAGTCCATCATCCCTGTTCACCATGCCTCTTTCGATGCACGAGAGCCACATCCTCTTTTTCACAAGTCTTATTTATTCCAATTGCCTCCTACAATGAGAGGCACATATTACACCCAGCACCTGGCTTAGGTTGAACAAAGCATTGCAATGATTTCCACCTCGAACTGACTACAGTTAACATCAACATGGTCAATACAGCATTGAGAATATAGTGACTCAGTACTTACCAATCATGCGGGGGGGGGGGGGGTATTCCATTCCGTAATCACTGGGTGGGAAAATCCTCGCCTCTGAGTCCTAACTAGAATTGAAACTTTCAATTACGATAGGTAGGACATTTTTCCTTCGAAGCCAGGACTGGAGGCTCGGATTATGCTAGTTTAAAGCTGATTTATCACCAAACTAGTCATATCCAGGACTGGCTTGAAATAGAACCTCTTATAGGTTGAGTCTGAGGACCAATGCGCTGCATTGAGGATGTCCTCCAATCGGGCCCCTAGAGCAAAGGCCTTGGAAGCCATCGCACCGTGAGCTGAGTGGGCTCCAAACATGGGCAGATTAATGCCAGCCTCTTGCATCACCCATCTGACCCAAAAAACAATCGTGGGGGAGAAGACAGCCCTTTGAGGCTTCCTCAATGCAATGAGGAGCTGTTGTTCCCCAGGAGGTCGGAATTCTACGGACATCTCCTCATGCCTTGAGACAAGCAACAACGCACAACTTAGGGGAGTTGGGAAAGGCATGGTAGGAAACTGAACTGGTTCCACATTTTGTCCATCTACGGATCATAAAGGTCACACCAGAAGGTGAGAAAGTGTGCCAGGGCACGCACATCAGAGACTCTCTGAGAGCAAATTAAGAAGAGTAACTGGGCAGCTAGGCTGATGTTCTTTCCTGGACGCTTCTTGTCCAGATGGGTCAGATGGGTGATGCAAGATGCTGGCATTAATCTGCCCATGTTTGGAGCCCACTCAGCTCACGGTGCGATGGCTTCCAAGGCATTTGCTCTAGGGGCCCGATTGGAGGATATACTCAATGCAGCGCATTGGTCCTCAAACTCAACCTATAAGAGGTTCTATTTCAAGCCAGTCCTGGATATGACTAGTTTGGTGATAAATCAGCTTTAAACTAGCATAATCCGAGCCTCCAGTCCTGGCTTTGAATGAAAAATTTCCTACCTATCGTAACTGAAAGTTTCAATTCTAGTTAGGACTCAGAGGCGAGGATTTTCCCACCCGGTGATTCCGGAATGGAATAACCCCCCCCCTCTGATTGGTAAGTACTGAGTCACTATATTCTATATATATAGATATATATATATATATATTAGGTTGGTACAATAGGAAGAGGTTGAGTACCACATTGACATCCCATAGCACCGAGTACCTTGGCTCTGGAGGGAGCGACAGGCGTACCCCCCTCAACAGGCAACACACAAAGGGGTGCTCGCCTATAGGAGCACAGTTTACTGGGTGGAGTCCCACTGAAATTGCAAGCGAAAGGAGTTGATCGACCTGTCCAAACCCTATTCCACTAAGGAGGCCAAGAAATTCAGAACGTGAGTCACATCTGTTGCCACCGGATCTAGACTCTGTCGCAACACACACGGGTTCAGCGATTCCATGAGGATGTGTATCATTTGACCATGCTATTGGCCCAGGCTCTGGATAAGAGTCCCTTATCCGCGTCCCAAAGGCCTGGGAGTGACCATCGTACCATGTAATCCTCCATGCCATGAGCGACATCGACTCCCCCAGGATCAAATGATGAGGCCGATGATCCAGGTTGAGCAGAACCTCTGGAAATAGGAGGAGAAGGATTGGAAAATCCCAAGACAGTTCCAGAAGAACTGGCAACCACAAATGAGATCTCCACAGCGAAGTGACCATCACCACCTCGCCCTCTGAAGCCTGATCTGCGCTGAGGCCCTTGTAATCATTGCGAACTGGCGAAACGCATAGCCCCTCTCTTGAGACCAGCCCTAAAGAAATGTGGCTGTGGCTGCCACCATGGCATCCGGCTTCCAGCTGAAGAACTTGGGCATCTGATGGTCCAGTCTGGACGCAAAGAGGTCGACTGTGAATGGAACCCTCTACTCCCAAAGAGAAGAAAACATCGTCGGTGGAGCTTCCACAGACTCAAATCCTGGAAATTGCAGGACTGGAAGTGCACCAGTTGGTTGGCCTGGCCCGTCAAGTACTCTGCTGTGACTGCAATCGGATGGTCCAGGCAATATTGCCAGAAGTTGATGCGAGATCTGAGAGGGCCTTGGAGCGTGTGCTTCCCAAGTGATTTATGTATCACACAGCCGATACGTTGTCCATCTTGAGAAGGACACACACCTGCACCGAGTTCTTGGTCCAGCATCAAACCGCGAATGAGCCTGCCAACAGTTCGAGACAATTTATATGTAACTGTTGTTTGCGAGGAGACCACGATCCTCCGATGGAGAATTTGCCACATCTGGTGTACACCACCCTGACCTGCTGGCGTCTGACTCTATGACGATGTCCAGAGCCAACCCGAAGATTGCCCGACCATTCCAGGCCTCCATATTGGTCAACTACCAATCGATATCGGCACACGTCTCTCCTGAAAGGGTTACCATCGGAGTGTAAGATAGGCCCCTGCGAAAGTACGCGGCTTTCAATCGTTGTCGGGCTTGATAATGTAGAGGTCTGGGAAAAATGGACTGAATCGAAGATAATAGGAGGCCTGCCACCCAGGCTAGATGGCGAAGCGAGACCCGCTGCCTGGTCAAGGTTCTCCGCAACTCATGTCGGATATTTGTCACCTTCCAATAAGGGAGGCAGAGAGTAGCTTCAACAGAGTCTAGCAAGAAACCTAGAAAAATCACCTTCTGAGAAGGAACCAGGAGGGACTTGGCCTCGTTGACCACGAATGCCAAGCTCTGTAGAGGGTCCACTGCTGTTTGTAACTGGAGCAAATGCTTGTGGGGACACTGTGCCATGATGAGGATTTCTTGAGATAGACGATCAACCGGCGTCCTTGTGCTTGCATGCTTTCCATGACTGGCCTGAGAACCTTCGTGAAGCGCCATGGGTCGGAAGAGATACTGAAAGGCAGAGTGATGGATTCAATAGTTTGGCCTTGCCATAGGAACTGCAGGACCGCCAGTGTGTGGAAAAAGCGGGGACCGCGAGATAGGCATCCTTGAGGTCCAGAAGCACGATCCAATCCTGGGGGGCGAAGCACATCTGGTAAGAGGTGGATTCCCTCCATTTTGAAATTGTGCTAGACAAACCACTCGTTGAACTCGCTGAGGTTGATAAACGGCTGTTGGCCTGCACCTACTTTGTCAACCAAAAAGATATTGCTGATGAAGCCCTGTATGTGCGTGGCCGCCCGTGAGATGGCCCCTTTGGCTAAGAGGGAGCGTACTTCTTCATCCACCAACTTCTCCTCGGTCTCTGAAAAATGGAGCGGTCGCTGGGTGGCAACTTGCCAGGGTGAATCCTAGAACACTATTTGAAATCCCCGCACGGTCTGTAAACCCCGGGCATCATTTCTGATGGAAGTCCAAGCCAGGAAAAATGTTTGCAATCGGCCTCCTGCTTTTAAAAGGGAAGAAGGCAGAACACTCACCGGAGATGTTGGAAGCGGCTGCGCCTCTGCCACGCTTTCCTCTGCAACATCGCTCTCTTGTAGGTTAGAAATTGACAAATCTGGCCTGGTCCTGAAGCTGGCTATTGTGGGAGCCTTGTCTCCTGGGAGGGTTTGGGTTATTTGGGCGCCCAGACGAGCAGCCCCTACCTCGGCAGGCCCCATGGAAAACCCTGTTGGGGAAAACCTTCTTCATGGAAGTTTGCGCCTGGTCAAGGGAGGTAAATGTACAACATATGGCCACGAAGGAGTGAGATTGTTCCCGTGGCCATGAAGGACAACACAAGGCACTTGAAAAGCGAGGAACAATAGGGACTATTAACACAACAATTAAATTACATAAAAACATGCACATACCACTTTTATATAGTCTTTGACACAAGAAAGAGAAAAAGCCACTTATCTTGACTGCGAGCAGCAAAGATAGAGGCATGGTAAACAGGGATTATGGACTGCCGAACCATACTCCTGTCGGACAGCCCGCGGAACGCCGGGACGAGGGGTCACGTTCACTTTCAGGTCTTACCTTGTGACGATATATACTCTGGATTGTTACGTATAGGAACACTTACAGACGCATATTAGGACGTATCCGTCTTCACGTAGACCCTGTGATCGGCTATATACAAGCCCACTGTTTATCGCACAGCGGAGCTCTTTATATTTCACTGTAATTTGAATCGCTTCTCCAATCAAATCCGACCCCAACCGGGTTGGAATTATCACCGGTTTTGGGATTTGCCTTCTCATCTATTAAGATCTGGCCCTGAAAAGTCACAGTGGAATGTACTCTGATGAAACACGTGTCGGCTGGTGTCTATGCAAATAAGCATTAAATCAACAAGAGAAGACATGGCAAACTTTCTGTTTTTCTGTTCTGTGGATTGGCATATTATATGTTGTAATCATATGTGTACACAGGTCCTTGGTTTCTACTGTAGATGCTTGGAGTTCCAAATATTACTTTAGGGGTTGTGAGGGTCACCCCTTGCCTGTCAGCACCATATCACTTGATTTTCCTCCGGTACATTAGTCAGTTATCCTGCAGAGCGCAATTACTCCCTTAACACTAAAGAACCCTTTTCTTTGGATAACATGATGGACTGTGTGGACCATGGCTTCCCTCTCATTGGATGGAGACGGGACTGACTCCTGATTGGACAATCTGTTTTTTCTCTACCACATTCCCAAGGCTTTATGGTAGTTGATTGTTTAGTTTGAATGACTTCTGTAAAATCCGGGCCTGACATAGAATCCCCTTTACCCAACTCCACTGTACTCTGCACCACTCCACGCCACTGTGCTCTGTACCAATCTACGCTACGCCACCTCACTCAATGCTTCTCTTTTCTGCACCACTCTACCCTATGCCAGTGCACTCTACCCCACTCCACTATGCATCACTGAACTCTTCGCCACTGAACTCTACACTACTCCAGTCTAGGCTACTCCACCCTACTGTGTCCCACACCACTCTATGCCACTCCACTTTATGCCACTCCACTTTATGCCACTCCTATCAGCAATACTGCACTCTATTGCACTGCACTGCCAGTACTCTTTACCACTGCACTCTACCCTGCTCCACTCTACCCTGCACCATTCCACGCCACTTTACTCTACTCTGAAACAATATACTCTAAGCCATGGCACTCTATGCTACGGCTCTCTATGTCCCTGCACTCCACTCTGCACCACTTCACTCTGCGCCACTCCACTCTGCACCACCGCAATCTACACCACTACTCTATGACACTGCATTCTACCCTGCTCCACTCCAATCCAGTCTACACCGGGAAACAATCTACTCTCTGCTACCGCACTCCACGCCTCTCTACGTCACTGCACCCTACTCCAAAATACTCTACACCACTTTACTCAAAACCTGTGCACTCTACACCAATCCACTCTGCACAACTGTACTTTATGCCACTTCACTCTAGGTCACTCTACGACACTCCACTCTATGACATTCCACTCTATGATACTCTACTCTATGATACTCTACTTCATTAAACTGTGCACCACTCTGACTCTCTACTCCACTCTATGCCATTCTATGACACTACTCCACTCTACGATACTCTATACAACTCCCTCCATACCACTTTACTCCACTGTATTCTACAACACACCACTCCACTATCTCCGCTACATGCTTCTCCACTCTATGACACTTTATGCCGCTTGACTCTACAACCCTCTACTCCATTCTAAGACAATCTAATTCACTCTACCCCGCTCTACTCTATAGCACTCTATGCAACAACCTGTATGCCTCTCCACTATGCTCTATACTACTCCAGAACACTCTATGCTACTCCACTCTACTCCACTTAGACACTCTATTCTACTATACTAATCTTTACTCCACTCCATGCCATACCACTCTATGGCACTCAACACTCTCCTCTACGCCACTCCATTCTATGTCACTCCACTTCACTCCTCTCCACAATACCTAACTCTACTCTACCCCACTCTACACCACTCCACATCACTTCATACCACTCAATGCCACTCCATAACACTCCACTCTACTCCAGTTTATGACACTCCACTCCATGCCACTCTCCTTTACCCCACTAACTTTTAGCCATACTGAACAGCAGCCATGCTGGTGTACAATATGGCTGAAACATATTGGCAAAGCCAATAGCTCTTGCATAGAGGAGACCTATTGGCTTCGCCCACAGCTTGTTTTATTGGTGGTCACCTGACAAACATAGGAACTCCATAACTGGATCGGATGAGGATTTTGATGGGGTCTACTGTAAGAAGGATTAGGGCTTGTTGTAGCATTGGTATTAATTCACCCCTTAACTGAAGTGTAGAAGCTACAGAAATCTGGATCAGGTTGTGGGGAGGAACACGGAGAACATTTTGAGCAATGCGAGCAACCTGACCACAATTACATCATGTCTCCCATGGTTGCAGGTTGGCATTCTTTGTTTTGGAGAGATCAGTTTTTGGAAAAGTTGGGAGGTTCAGAGGCATCTGAGCGTAGATTGAAGTTGCAGGTGGGGGTGGGTGGGGGGCTTGTATGCTGCCCAGAACGCAGATGTGGTTACAGAGTGGTGCTGACAAGGGCACCTAAAACATCAAATGGGTACATTTTAACACTGTTGCTGCTATACAAGTTGTAAGTAAGATTGTCGATCAGGGACGTGCATTTTGAACTAAAGTGTTGTTTCTTTGCACGGTAGCAAGGTATTGAAGAGCAGCTAAAGAAGTGCGCCTATAAAAGATCTGCTGATGTCCAGGAGCTATACCTGGCAAGAAAGTGAGTACATCTTCAATTGAGATTAAAACGAATACTCACTACTGATTTATTCAAGTCATTTACAATATGTGTTGATTTTTAACATAAATGTAAAGTGTATGCATGTACATGTCTATTATGACTATTTTCAAATCAGTCCACCTATTTAATTACATTCTGAATCGCTCAAAGTGTATTTGTCAGAGACTCAGAGGACTCCGTAACAACTGAGCAAATTCATTATTTGACTCTTTAACTTAGTAGAATTTAGCACATACTGACTAGTGTAAACAGGCTTATGCCCAGATGTGTTTCCCATTTATATTGTATTTTTTCATAGTGCCCACATAACCTTTTCAACTGTCTATTATTACTCCTAAAGAAGTTTGTGGAGTAAATAAACCTCTGCCTGTTCCTTTGATGGACTTGCTGTTTCAGGAAGATTATGCACTGCTTAGGTACCCTAGAATGGTATTATCTCGAAGAGATTAAATACAAAACATTGTATCAGGAGAGGCAGTATCGTATCCCTCAGGGTGTTGTATTGTGCCCTAAAGAATAATGTGTACAGACCTTGCCACGTCCCCTTTATCACAAACACACAGAAGTCAATGTGTTCACCCGTCTGACTTTACTAGTGAAATAATTGGGACGACAATGGGAAGAGTGAAGTATATATTGTCTAGGGGTGATGTTGCAGACTGCTGCATCAGGACACCTCTGGAACGGAATAAGGCTTTTTGGCTCTCCAGGCAAAATTACATTTTGCAGTTGGAGTGCCTCCTTGTTACCAGATTCAAACGACATTGTGTAATGGAAGCAGCGATCTCGTTGTATCTGTGTTTGAATCCTGGATTCCCCACTTGAATAAATTGTGGTTTCATACAAATACCTTTGTCTCCATACACGTTCGGTTTGCTTCTCTTATTGGGATCACCTAGAGACATTTCTGAAGTGAGTGTCCAATATATTAGAGAATTAATTGCTTGGGAATGTTTTTAAAACTTTATTTCAGTTTCTCCTGTCTTTCATTCTTGATGCCTAAAGAAACCGTGACATATAATTATAAACTGCCCTTTGTCACCTCTCAGACGTCTATGGTCTTATGTCACCAATGTTCCTGAAAACATTGCTGCTTGTCTGTTGTGACAGCCTCTTTCCACAGGAATCGCTAGGAGTGCCTTCTATATCCCTTTAGTGTATGTAGTACTCAATGGCTACCCACTCTTGAGTCTAAGGCTGAGGTCTCACCAGAACACTGTGTATTCTTAGACAGGTTTGGCACCTGTTACCTTACTCTAGTCCTCTCGATTTGCCTATGAAATCAAATCCCAAAAGGAGATGGTAAAAGTTACAGCCCTACTATTTGTTCCAAGGATATCTTTCCTAGAGAGGAATTAGTTCTTCCCGTGGCCAGACGCAACTACAGCCATAGAGTTTTCCTTTATGAACTCATTTACCTTTTTCCAGAATTCCAATAGAGGCAGTAATGACGGAGAGCAAAAACAAGCGAACATCTTCATGTGTGTTGTACATTCCCCATTTAGGGTAATGATGTGTTTAGCCCTTGGTGTACTCAGATTTTGTACACAAGTATTATGGGATATCGCTTTTATAAAGTACTAAGGCACTTTTCCTGGAATGATTTCAAGACATTAGGCAGAACTTTGAATGTAATCCTTTGGTTGGCTGGGAGCCATTGGAGTTCTATCATTGCTGCAGTTGAATGGTCTTATTTTGTTAGATGTATTCAGACCCCAGCAGTTTTGTGCTGAATTCTCTGGAGTTTCCGAATGTCCTTATTTGAACCACCATAGTCTAAGTGTCTAAGTGTGACTGTGGAACTGCTCTTGCATGTCCAATTCTGTGGTTCAGCTGGTGCACTGAAGACTCTTCTAAGCATCATGATATAAAAAGGACTATTTTCTTTAACTCTGTTGCAATGTATTAGCTGAAGTAAAGCTATCAGCCAAAACAAGTAATGAGCTTTGTTACAATGAGCTGTGTTACAGGAGGTACCCCACTCTATTGATCGATCAAACGGTAAGGATGCCTCTTTTGTATGACCCCCTAATATAATCTTTATTTTGGAACCACTTATCATAGAAAATTCACTTTATTCTAGAATTAGATGTGTCTTTGGCATTTTCAGATCGTGGCGTTCTGCTCTTGGTTGTTTTTAGTTAGATGTTAGATGTGAATTTGCATATCAACAAACATACTTCTGAAACAATTACATCCAACAACATATGCATGCAAATGGTGGGAAGTCGTAGCAAAAGGGCTGAGCATTATGGAACACCTCTTCTCAAGGGCTTGAGTCATGAAGCAGCTTTGCAGAAACTCACTTGTTGACTTTTTCCCCATCAGGAAGGACTGTGTCCATTCTATCAGTACCCTCCCTTCTTCTTATGCTTCTACATGCCAAATCCTCAAAAAACAACAAAGGACACAGATTGTTCCTGCTTTTGGACAGACACACACACTTTTAATGAGATCAAGAACAGAAACCATCCTTTTCGACAGATTCATCTCACAGTCGCGGCATTCCAGCTCAACCCAGCTTGATTCAAGCTGTACAAAAACATTTGAAACAAATTGTGATTTTGTCATTTTTTTAATTTTGAACAGTCTTTTTTATTGACATTCAGAAAGTAGAGATCCGCTCTACTGCAATGTGGTCTAATCTCATGTTATAATAACAACATGAAAACAAGCATTTACAATGCAATATGTCTCGCATTATTAAAGTTTGAGCTATTGGCATTGTAAATGACAATGCCTTTTATTCATTTGTTTTTAAAACCTGCAATCGGTGCATAAACACGCACTTTGAACATATAGTCCTTCCTTAAGATGAGCAAGGCTGGCAGTAAAAGAGACTGCCAGCCTTGCTTCTCATAAGCATGGACTAGAAGTACAAAGTGCTTGTTTACGCACCAATGCAAATGAATAAAAGGCATTGTCATTTACAATGCCATTAGCTCAAACTTTAATAATGCAAGACCTATTGCATTGCTCTAACCATAAGGCTACATCCTCTCCCCTTGAAAATCGAAAAGTTTGCACCTTAACCTGCTTTGCTTACTGTACAGAACCAGAATGACAGTGGTTTACCAACGTCCACTAGGCCACAAGAATTTACGCGTATGAAAATCTTGGGAAAAAACAAACATTTTCACAACAAATATCTCAGGCCTACTGCCTTCAACATAACTTTACATAAACAGATCCGGCACACAGCCAAGATCACTGGCTTGAGACCATAAGCAACAATGTCCTGCTACTCAAGGCAACCAACATGTATGTGGGTGACGCCTAAGCCCCTTTCAACAGTTGTTATGAAATCTGTTTTTTACGTTGACTACAAAAGGTCACTCGACAGCTGCATTAGGAGCAAGAGCTAAAAAGTTTTGAAACTGCGATGAAAAAGTATATTGCAATGTGGTAAATAATGACCTGGTGGGGCACAGAGGGAGGTGGAGAAAGGAAGAACTCAGTGCAAGGGCCGATACTTAAGTTTGTAGGAGGGAGCGAGGAAACGAGAGCAAGAAATACAGAAGGAAAAACATAAAGAACTAGTTTTAAATGCGTGCATGCTGTTTGCGAGGAGCAAATTTAAAATACAAAACACGTGTGCAATGTTATCAAGTGGATTCTTGACGCAAAAACAGTGTTCAGTAAGTGTCAAATACTGGCCAAAGACAAATACTGCAGCTTTCACATAGGACATGCAAAAGAATTGTCAATGGCAACGGGCGCCGACTAGCAGGAAATGCAGCAGGAGGTGGTGCGGGACAGCAGGCAGCATCCCAAAAAAATAAATAAATAAATACCGCCTTCGGGTAAAGTCCGCGCTATATAAAAATGCATAAATAACTAACTAAATACATACCGCAATCACCGCCGTCACTCTGCCGGCCTGCGACCAGGAAGTCAGGCAGGCCGGCGCGACAACAGGAAACAGGAAGTAGGGGGGCGGGAGCCTACCCCGCCTCTCACGGAAGAGCCGCGATTGGACGGAGCCGCCGTGTTTGGAGCACCGGAGCAGGCAGGAGCCTACCCTGCGCCCCGGTGCCGAAGGAGGGAAGAAGAGTCCTGCTGCCGGGCCCTGCAGCTGAGGAGAGCCGCCGCACGAAGGAAGCCGGTGAGTGCGTTGCCGAACGGGGGAGCGGCGAGGGGGGCGGGGGAATAGCATGTGCGCGCGCGAGTGCGGGCGGGCGGGCGGGCTTTGTATGTATGTGTGTGTGCGTGCGTGTGTGTGACTGTGGGGGAGGGGGGGGTGTGTGTGTGAGCGAGTGTCTGTGTGCCTGTATGTGTGTGCCTGCGTGTGCATGCGCTCGCCTGTGTGTGCGTGCGTGCGTGCGTGCGTGCATGCAGAGGGGTGGGGGCTGCCTGCCTGCGTCTGTAAAAGCAAGGGCTGTGAGTTACTCTGCGCATGCGCGGGGGCAAGCCTGTTCATTCCAAGCCAGCCTCAGCCAGCCTCGGGAAAAACGAAAGTAATAAAAAAGCGAAACTGACACTGCCACTGCAGACAATGCTGCGCGCTCCCGAGGTGAAATCCGAGACTGAAAAAGCTCGTAACACTTTGGTGTCCACTCTCCTAAATAGTGATCACAATAGTTGTCGAGCTGACGTTAGCATTCTGGTGTCCACTCTCCTAAATAGTGATCACAATAGTTGTCGAGCTGACAGCATTCATGCTTCGCATGAATGCTAACGTCAGCTCGACCTAAAAAGACAAAAGGAAGTAAAATAATAAAACTATTTAACATTATCCGATCATTAATAAGTCATACAACCAACACTAAATTGTGCTTCTCTCCGAGTAGACGTGACACACTTTAATATACTGTATACTATACCAAAAGTTTACAAAATATTCTCTTCTGTCTTTCTATTAACCTCCCTATCTTCTCCTCAAGTGTCACAGGGGGGAAATGATTCTCTATAAAGGCCTTCGTTCAATAATGCCAGCTGATTGTGAACAAGCAAGCTCTTATCTACTATACCTACTGTCAGTTTTGTTATTAGTATCGCTATGGATCAGTATGTCTTGTTCACATAATTGGCTTTATACTACCAGTTACAGGATTACCTTCCTGGGAACAATCTGCACAAGTAACATATGATGACTAGCCATGTCCAGCCTGTTTTGATCTATTCCATCCTGATTCTAATAACCAGTTTCATATTTGTTCATATTTATCCATTTGATCGTTAATCGTGTAAAAATCTTCTCACATGAGGCTATCCAACACATTGCTGCCATCCGTTCTTCTAGTTTTGGCACAGACACAGTACACCATTCTTTGAAGATTTATATTTTAACCATTAGTAATGCTGTAGTTAGCCATCTGTTACTGTGGTTATTCAATCTTATTATCTCAGACATATCATGCAAAATGGACATATGTGCTCATGACTGTATACATAATCCAATTGTACCCCTCAATGGGTCTGTCTGCCTGTCCAATAAACTCGTATGATTGCTCAATGCCAGAGTTATGTAGGTTATCACATCCTTCTTGGTTTCATCTCCAACTTTGGGTGTATGGTCACAGTCTTGCTCTCTGTAGTTTTATTGGAGACCAATGCCAATCATTAAAGATTTTAAATGATAGAAATAAGAGTGTCCCTAACCTGTGCGTGTTCAGCAAGGCAGACCAGTCATCTTTATAGTAGTCTCTTCCCCGTAGTCTCTGCCAATATATTTTTTAGCTTTCCACTGTGGCGAGCAGAAAATATGTTGGATTATTGGGTCATAAAGGGGAAATAATATTCCTTATAATGCCCCCTGCCTTTGAGAAACTTTGTCAAATGTGACATATATAATGTGTCTTGTCCTGTGCCAATATTTCGTTCAAGCAATGGGTAAATTGCTTTTATTCCTATGCACAGATATCATTTAGTCTGAATTCCACTCTGAGGGTAGGAATGATTTCAGACTTCGGTCAACATATTATTGTCCTAAATGTTTCACTTTCTTGGTTATCTGACAACGGAGGTCTAAAGTCATTCAAAACCCTCAGAGCAGACTTTGGACTAAATGAGACCTGCATCATTGTCTTATAAATGGGGTAGCATGCCATATACATAATTGTAGCATGGTATCACCGACATCTTCATCACGTACAAACACACCCCCAAAAAAAGAGAGAGTTACAGCTATTCCCCAATCTATGACATCATTTTGTGTTCTCAGAGCCTATCCGCATACACTGGCCTTGATGGTTACATAGGACATTGGTAGTGCATCACTCTTGTCCTATTTGAGCTTATATCCGGAAAACTTGGAAAATTCACAGATCAAGTAGATCATTGCTGGCAAGAATGTGTCCTTGCTGGTGTCAGTAAAATATTTTCTGCTGACAAAAAAACTTCAATTGACCCACTGGCATAGTGATTCCTACTATCTCTGTGATTTGCATGTGACCACTGAGAGAGGTCCAAGTGGTAAAAGGAAGAACAAGGGAGACAGTGGGGGCATCCCTGCCGCACCCCCTCCTGATTGCAAACTGTGTATGGAGACAGCCTCCACAACTGAGCTGGGCTTCCAGCTTTGCACACAGCCATTTCACTATTGAACTAAAGCCTTCACCTTGAAGCACTCTGTGAAGGGTGCTAAGTAGGTATCGCCATTCAATGCAACATAAGGCAAGGGCTTCCATTCATAATTCACTGGATGGACTAAACAACCTTTTGCAGCTTGGTTGTACAAGTTTTGGTTGATATTTTTATGCCAATATTAATTAAAGCTATCGGCCGGTAGTTTCTGCATTAAAAGATGTTTTACCCCTTATTGGAAATTAAAGAAATAATAGGTTTATTGGTGACATGGCCTAGGGTCACTGTAGTTTCAACTTCGTTATAGGCTGCTCATAACACTGGAGGTAATAGTGGTGAACCTATTTTTATAAAACTCTCTTAATGACCCATCACTATCTGGAGATTTTTATATAGCTAATTCTTTGTTAACTTCCTGAAAGTCGCCTAGGGTTATTTCACCCTCCAGGGGTGATCTACTTTCTGGTGACATTGATATTATCTGTGAAGGTGTTAAGAAATTCTCTTCAGCTGTCACCGTGTCTTCCACCCAGGCTACATAAGCCTTCATAAAAGGATGCTATCTCTTAAGGTATGATCAACCTGCTTACATATCACTGAAATGGCCATCTGGGATTCCCACTGTTCAAATGATAGTCTAGCAGTCTCCCCGCTTTTTCTTTTTGATCATAATGACAGCACTCAATTTTACATAAATGTTTTCTGGTTTAAAAAAAGGTGTTGGGTGCCACTTCCACTTCAATGGTTTTCTCGAGTGAGTAGAGGGTCTGGTCACATACCTTTTATTGATTGTTCTAGCTTATGTTGTTCCATAGGGGCTTCCTACCATACTGTGACAGAATTTCTCATTAGCATCCCTCTCCACATGGCTTTGCCTGCAGCTCATAGTGTCTGTGCCAAGACTTCTGTAGAGCCTTTTTCAAGCTGATAGAGTCTAATATGGGAGCAAAACTTTTCTTTCTCAGAAGGGGTTTAACATTTAGAGGCCTGCATGCGCCACGATGTTGTAGACCGAACAACAAAGCCTCCCTCAATCTTTGCCTCCAAGGTAAAGATCAGAGTTCTGAAAAAGAAAATTATATGCGATTCAATGCCACACAGGGTGGATAAAGTAAATATCTTGTCTCACTGATGCAATCAATCAATCACACATTTGTAGAGCGCTCTACTCACCAGTGAGGGTCTCAAGGCGCTGAGGGGAGGTGGAGAGCTGCTTCTGGTCGAACAGCCACGTCTTGAGACTCTTGAAGGTCAGCAGGTCCTGGGTCTGGTGCAGGTGGATGGGGAGGGTGTTCCATGTCTTGGCGGTGAGGTGGGAGAAAGATCTTCCACCGGTGGTCATTCGGCAGATGAGTGGGACGGTGGCGAGTGTGAGGTCGGCCGAGCGAAGCTGTCGGTTCGGGGTGTAGAAGGAGAGTCATTCGGTGAGGTGTGCTGGTCCGGCGTTGTGGAGTGCTTTGTGAGCATGTGTGAGGGACTTGAAGGTGATCCTCTTGTTGACTGGGAGCCAATGCAGATCTCTCAGGTGGGTGGTGTTGTGGCTGTGGGGAGGGAGTCCGAGGATGAGGCGAGCGGAGGCGTTTTGTATGCTTTGGAGTCTCTTCTGGAGTGTGGCCGTGGTTCCTGCGTAGAGGGCGTTGCCGTAGTCCAGCCTGCTGCTGACAAGTGCTTGGGTGACCGTTCTTCTGGTTTCCGTGGGGATCCATCTCTATAACTTGCAGAGCATGCAGAGGGTGTTGAAGCAGGAGGATGACACCGTATTGACTTGCTGGGTCACAGAGAGCGTTGAGTCCAGGATGACTCCCTGGTTGCATGCTTGGTTGGTGGGTATCGGGGCAGCTCCCAGCGCGGCCGGCCACCAGGAGTCCTCCCATGCAGAGGGGGTGGAGCCAAGGATGAGGACCTCCGTCTTATCCGAGTTCAGTTTTAGTGGCTTTGCAACGGCCTTCATTCCCTCATGTAGGTTGGATTTGGCGGTGGCTGGGTCCTTGGTGAGGGAGAGGATCAGCTGGGTGTCGTCGGAGTATGAGAAGATGTTGAGGTGATACTAGATATCCATTAGTCAAAAGTCACTACAGACATCAATAGAAACAGGCCTGTCATTGTTAGACTGGTAATCTACTGGCCCCGTCTGGTCTAATTTAGGGTCTAACACAATGTTCCAAACCTATTAACATTTTATTGATATCAAATTCAATCAAAAGTTGCAAGAGTGTTGTGAAAAGACCTAGTTTGCTTAGATTAGCCTGCCAACAAAATTATACCCATCATTTTAACTTTCGCAAAGACATATCTTCCACATTGATCTATCCGTTTTCTCAGAATAGATGGGGTAGATTCTTGATCAAATATGGCTAGCCAGCATATTTTTGTTGGTCTGGACTCTACATGCTGAGACTCTAGTTGAATTCTAGACCTTCCACTGCCTACCACAATACCCACCCAATCCCATTTCAGTTTCAGGGCATCAGAATCTGTTAGGTGTGCCTCTTGCAAGAGAGCAATATCTATGCATTTAGTTTTTGGAAAAGATCTCCTGTGACATAAGTGTTCGGTCCATATACATTAGGCAATGGGATGGTCATTGGTAGTGTCATGCTGTCACTGCCGCCTCCCTTGCAGCATCACACCTACACCACCCACTGCTCACACCTCACCCCACTTTGATGGCATGCTCCTCAATACCGGATCTCTCTAACATGCCACCTAGGTCTGGGACCTCATCGGCACCCACTTCCTGGGCATCCTTTTTCTCACTGAAACCTTGCTAAAACCGTCATCCACTCTAGCCATTGCCATGGCCATCACTTCTGGCTACAAGATCGTCCGACGAGACAGTCACTACAAACCTGGTGGAGGTCTCGCCATCCCCCACAATGAAATCATCACCTTCACCACTCCAACGGACGAACCCACCGCTTTCATGGAACACATGCACTTCTGACTACAAATTAGCCACGTCACGACCGTCTCAAGCACCCTCGCCTACACACCTGCAGGACTAAGCACTCCATTCAGCAAAAATCTCAAGGACTTCATCACTCCCACCGCCAACAAATCCAATGAATTCATACTGCTCGGTGACCTCAACCTCCATGTCGATGATCCAATGGACCACATCACCGCCACCCTTTCTAGAGAGCCTCGACAACACTGGATTTCTACAGCTTGTCCAAGGCATTACTCACATCGCTGGGGGTACCCTCAGCCCAGTCTTCACAGCCAGCAACAAGATCTAAATCAGCCACCTCATCCCGCTCACATGGGCAGACCTTACATTGTACAATTCTATTTCAACGTGCCCCACTCAAGCATACCGAAGCATACCATCAACATTAGTCTAAACTGGAACAACATAGCAGAGGCAGACTGGACACACAACCTTAGATCCAACCAGCCTATCCTCACAGGTGGCCAGCAGAATAACCCAGCCACATTCAACAAATGGATCACAGATTATGCCAACACCGTGGCTCCCTTAAAGAAAATAAGGCAAACAAGAACTCATACTCAAGCATGCTGGTATATGGAAGACCTAAAAGGCTTCAAGCACTATTGCAAAGAACTAGAAAGAAGATGGAGAACCAGTTGAGATAACACCATTAGATCTGCCTACTAATCCACACTCAGAAGGTACCACGCCCAGATCAAAGGATCCCGGAAAACAGCTGTTGTACTAAGACTAGACTCCTGCTCTAATTCCAGCAAAGAACTTTTCAACATCATCAGAGAGTTAACCAATCCAACAGCAGCCACCAACACCATTACCCCCTCACAAGACCTCTTCCACAACCTCTCTGACTTCTTCCACCACAAAATATTCAATATCTACTCCAACTTTGCACCCTAACCACAAGCAGAAGACACCATCACACAACCACCCACCACCACCAAGAGCACCCACCATCTAACAAACTGGAAACTACTGACCACAGAAGGCACTGCCAGGATTATGCTGACCATCCAATCTGGATCCCCCACAGATCCCTGCCCTCACCACATTTACAGCCAGGGAAGAATACTGACCAGCATCAACCACACCAACCACAATCAACTCCTCCATCCTTAGCAGAACCTTCCCGGATAGCTGGAAACATGCAGGAGTCATAGCTCTCCTGAAGAAACACTCAGGAACCCTGAAAGAACTTAGCAATTACAGACCCGTCTCGCTCATTCCTTTCCCATCCAAAACGATCAAAAGATAGCTTTCCACTCATCTAGAACAGCACCACCTCCTTGACTCCGGCCAATCGAGGTTCTGCAGCAACAACCGTATGACACCTGCCCTCCTGGCTGGACCTGATGACATCAGATCCATTATAAACATAGGTGAAATCGCAGCTCTCATCCTGCTTGACCTCTAGGCGGCCTTCAACATCGTCTCTCTTGCCACCCTCAACAAGTCAGACTCCCCCATACACCTCTGACCCAAGAAGCTCATCTGCAAAGTCCCCCAGGGTTCCCCCCTCATCAAAACCCGTTTCAACGTGTACATGGAACTCTCAGCCGCATCATAAGAGCCCACAGCATCAACATTGTCTCCTACGCCAACATCACACAGCTCATCCGCTCGCTCACCGATACAAACAACACCACCAAGTTTAACTTCAACTCCTGCATGACCAACGTGCCCAACTGGATAAGAGAGAACTGCCTTAAACTCAACATGGACAAAACGGAGATCCACATCTTCAGAAACAAGAGCTTTCCCATGGGACTCTTCCTAGTGGCCATCCAAACTGGGTCCCACACCCACCCTTCCAGACAACGCCAGAAACGTCAGCATCATCCTTGACGACAAACTCACAATGAATAAACAGGTTAATGCTGTGGCCGCATCCTTCTGCCTCATTCTCAGAATGATTTGCAAGGTCTTCAAATGGCTCCTCATGCACACAAGACGCATGATCACCCAGGCCCTCATAACTAGCAGGCTTGACTACGGCATTACGCTGTATGTCGGCAGCAGCAACCAGCTCATGCAAAAACTCCAAACCATTTAAAAGACCACAGCCAGACTCATCCTTGACGTCCCCAGAAGTTCTCACATGACTCCTTGCCTCACTGGACTTCCCTGACTCCTCATCCAGAAACGTTGCCAATTCAATCTGCTCATTCAAGCCTACAGAGCCCTCCATAACACCAGACCAGCATACCTCAATGACAGCCTTGAACTCTACCAACCACCCAGACAGCTACACTCTACCTCTCTTACAGGTCCCTCGCATCCACAGAAGCAAGTCAGGAGGGCGTGCCTTCTCCTTCATCGCTGCTAAGCAGTGCAATGAACTTCCTCAACACATCAGGTCAGCTCCTTCACTTCTCAACTTCTGCAAGAAATAGAAGACCGGACTCTTCAACCAGGTGCTTCGCCCTGCCTACGTTCCTGCTCCAGTGCCTGGATACCCTCATGTAATAAGTTGCGCCATACAAATCAACTTAACATAACATAACAGCACCTCACAATCCATCTTTTAGCGGCCATTGTGACTGATCCCTCAGTGTGTGATGTCTGTTGTGTCAACAGAATTTGTTTCATTTGTCCTCTCCCTCTTCACTCCCTCCAGTCTGACTCTTTCTTCAGAACCACCTTGTTTCACTTCAGTCCAATCATCGAGTTGACTGTGTGTGGTAGCACCTTTGGGTTTCAATTGTTTATTCCTGCTTTGCCCACAGCATCCAAGAAGTTCTCCAAGTCTTCAGGTTCATCATACTCGCTCGTTTTACCATTCGCAGTAATCCACAATCACGCTGATTCCAATATGCCTTACCTAATTTCTCCCTTGTCCAGTCATGAATGAAGTTCAGGAATCCCTTCCTTCCTCCAAGCCTTTCTTCTCATTGGAGAAGTTTGCTGTTATATATCTTTGCTGATTTTCATAGTAGGAATGGCCCATGCTTCCTTGCTGCCTATATAATCTGTCTCACTTGTTGGTGCTGTAAACAACATGCTAGGATGTGTTGTGACATGCCTGCTCTGTTGTCATACTGAGACCTGGTTTCATGGGCCCTTTGGAAATTTAGTGAGGAGTACAAAGATATGTTGAAAAGATTCAGCAGGAGCTGGCCCATGAAAAGTATCATATTGTCTAATCTGAGTTTCTCTGATAATCCTGTAATTCATAAATTGTCTTTGTCACTTCTGTCCTCTAAGTCAGTGATTTTCTTGTCTAATTTCCAAATTTCTAGGCCCCATTCATGCTGATTGGGTAGCCTTTCCTTCACTTCCATCATCCGCTCTTCGGTTGGTTCTAGGCAGCATTCAAAAGCAGTAATATTCTTTTCAACCATTAAACTTCAAAGCCTGTGTGCGCTACTGTGGTATTTACTGAATTTATAGCTACCTTAGTACCAGCACTTTTTTGCGCAGCGTGTCTAAGGCTGAGTGAGCGATATTTGCTTTTTCAGCCATTTCCATTTGTTTCTGTTTTGCCTTATTTGCAACAGCTTCTGAGAACAGAAGCTGTCTCACTGATTTTGCTTTCGACATATGCAAAAAAAGCAGTCCATTAGACATAACCAATCTGGGGCTACACCTTTATGAACCTGGTTCCTTTGCCCTCTCCTGGGCTGTATTGGAATATACTGTCTAGAACAGCCCCAACTGGTATTATGGAAGAATCAGTGCAAGGCCAGGTCTTGGCTCCAGTGAGAGTCCTTGTATTTCTGTGTTGTCATATATTTACAATGTGTGTTGCTTAATCATACAACAGAAAATAAGGATGGTACAGAGACTGCATAGCCTGATCTGTGTTTTATTATGTCAAGAACTATTGTCAGGTTGTGGAATATCAAGGTCCAGAAGTCTTTCCACTCTCTCACAGACATAGATACAGAGTCCTCTCTTTATATGGCTTGCATCATGTCACATACCAAGACAGCCACTGCCATACGTTGCCCACGTTCCTCCTTTTATTGCAATATGTGTCAGTTAGGCCTTACCTGCACAGTACGGAGGCACGTCTCTCACTTTCTTCACCGCCGCCTTGAGTACACCTCCTCTGTGCCCCACTATCTTCTCCTACCCGGAGATGTCCACTCTTCTGCGGGGATTCGCCTAGGCGCGCTTCAAATTGGAGCCAATTCTCAATGCTTTCCCCCTATCTACCTTCACTACATGCGTCTAGTTTGTGAGCTGCTCGCCCTTCACTGGCCTCTGCACCAGCAGCATTCCTCTCCGCTGTCACAGGTCCAATTTCCACACAGTCTCTGCTTGCACTGAGGCTCCACCGCACAGGCCCTGGTGCCCACCAAAGGTAAGATCACTCACACACTGGCAGTGTGCTTATTATAGTTTCTAGTTGTGCTTGGGGCCTGCAGGTGCTGCAAAGCTTTGTAAACCTGTGGCCATGCTCCCCTGCGCCTGTCCACGCCCTGAATTGAACCTTTTCAAAATATATTAGTTTAGGAGAGTCAGGACCGCAAACCACCTTTGTTGTCTATGTAACCACTATCGAACAGGTGGTAACTAGTGGACTTTCCTTTCTATTTGAATTGGGATACACAATTCGGTGTCTCAGGACATACTAATTAGATGTTTAAATCACCTTATGCAAGCTTTAATAAAATTGGTGGTGGGGCAGGGGGGGGGGGGGGGTTTAAATGTGTTGATCATACAAAAACACATTTCATCGCAATCAATATGGTTCTACTTTACTTTTTCTAGAGGACTGGAAGAAGTTACTGATTTGTCAAGGTTCCAGACTCTAAAATACTTGTGGCTGAACCATAACAAGGTAACAAGTGAAGTTATCCCGAGCCTATTTACCAGATAATTACTGAGTTAATTATGTAATTTTGATATGTTCATAAATCTTTATTACTTTTGGTGTTAAGTTTAATTTCTGCTTTTCACCTGCAAGCATTCACTCACAATTCGTTTTGTCCTATTTTATCAACATTGTATACTATTAATTTAGCTATGCTGTTTATATTGTGCTCCAAATAAAGTAACCCATGACGTAACCCTGTATACCTACTAACCTGGGTTTCAATGACTATGGTTATGTTGGATTCATTTAGCTAGGCAGTTCATTACTCTAAGGAGATTCAGGAATGCATTCCCAATTGATGAATATAAAAATCATTTGAAATGGTGCAGCTCAGGTACGTTGTGAAAGGAGTGAATGAAGAATGGAATCTGTCAATGTAAAAGGCAGTGGCTGATACAAGGAGAGCTAGCAGGGGCATTAATTGTAGCACTCGTCTCACAAAGAACATTTGAGCTTCTCTGAATCTAAACGTAAATGGCGTTTCAACCCCACCAAAACTTTAAGAAGCTTTGGCATAGCCAATAGGTCTCGCCTTTGGGATCGTATAAGTGTTTAGCCAGAACTATTGGCTTTCCTAATGTTTTTAAGTATGTTGTAGAGCATTATGGCTTCTGTGCAGCATGTTGAAAAGTTAAACTAAAAAAATATTGTAGGCATTTTTGTTACCTTATCTATAGCCAAGAAGAAATTGTGTACTCACATTTGCTTGAATTAGGAAGTGGGATTGTGTGTTATGGAGTGCAATTATGTGGAAGGGTATTTTGTGGAGTGGTATGTCGTTTAATCATGTGGTGTGTTGTTGAATTTTGTGGCATGATGTGTCATTTTGTGGTGTGGATTGCATGTTTGTGGTGTGTTGTATAGCTGCATTGTTGAGTTTGTGGCAGGTTCAACAATCACGCAAGATGGCCTACACCAAACAGCAAGTATTAAAGAACATGCACACATACGATGGATACAACTCCACTACTCTAGCACAGTGATCCTCACTTTATTGGTGTGTGCATACCAGAACCATACAGCAACCCTTTGTCCAGACAGCACAGAGTACTCCTGCAAAACATATTGCAGACAGTTGAGAGCCATGCTGCATTGACAGCTGAAAAACGGAAAGCACAAAAGGACCAGTAACATAACATAATCCGATGCATTTCATACTCGCTGTTCCCCGTGCTAGAATTGGAAATATAGAAGTGGATGTACTCACTATTTAGAGTACCTGTTTGCTCCTGAGAAGTGCCAGTTGTCTCCCATTAAACATACTGCAGCAGCACTAAGAAGTGGCAATACTCTTCCTTTGAAATTAAAGAAGTGCAGGTACTTAGTACCGGACAATATATGCACATTTAAACCACTGCCTGTTTTTGACCCACAAAGCTCCTCCATGCACCAAGGAAATAAAGAAAGCTGAGGTAGTATTCCACTTGGCGAGTGAAGTAACCACAATGCAGTGTGTCTTGTGTTTAGGTAATTACTGCGGGGTTTATTGCTGACAATACTCAGCTCATGCATGGGTCTGAGAGCCCGGCCAGACTACCCTTAGCTCGGCTCTCCATGTTAATTTGTTGGCTTGCCTATCTCTATTAAGTACACAGCAAATGTGACAAGATAAAAACAAAATTTGTACATATTTATTGCTCATTCATCTTCTGAACTCCTCTTGCAGAGGCATTGTTAAAGATCTGAAATCAATCTCCTATTCTCAAACAAAATGTCCTGTTTTCGGATGGGTTTAAAATGTAAAGGTAAAGCAACAGACTTGGCATGTTATCCAGTAACTCTACCATGGGGTAATAAACTGTACATGATTGCAATTTCAATGCAATACCTCTAGACTAAGTAAACCGACATGCAGCAGGTATACCATGGCCTTGTCCACGCCACTTTCATAAGCTGAGGAGCGGAGCTCTGACATCACTGTAGGGCCCCTTTTGCAGGTTGTCCCTGGCTCTGCTGGAAAAACAGGAAGTAGGAGCCATAACATGGCAGTGGCGTTGACGGCTCTCAGGGTAGCCGGGGTACCCTCCGGGAAGTGTTTAGAAGGGGAACAAGAGCCAGAAGGAACTTTTACTGTCAGCAAAATGTCCATCTGTTCATTACCATTGTTTCATGTTGCCTGACATTGCGTTAAATGACATGAAACAATGGCAATGATGTGTATAGGACAGCCAACTGGGTGGGAGCATTTGAAAGTAAGAAACAAGTGGCACAGGTTACATCTCCTATGCCTGCTGCCTGATGTCCAGGCAGCGGCTACCACGTGCCCTTGTTAATGGTGTGTTCATAGCACAGGACTACTTAACTAAAAAAAATGTGTGTCAACAACCTATAAATAGATCCAATAGTAAATTGATGTGGAACAGGGACAGTTACCACAAAGTGAAACAACACCCCCAAAGGCTGAACAAAGACCTACTTCTACCAGTAAAAAATAAAGGACTACAGAAAGGTACATGAATGAACAAATGGGAAGTGGTGGGTGTGGTCTAAACACTCTGAGTAGATACAGCATGCCTTTCAGAGCAGCACGTGCGTGCTGCTCTAGGCTCGACCTAAAAAAGGCTCTTTATAGCTAAAAATCTTCGATCCACCTTTGTCCAAGTGGAACTTATGCCAGTATGGCAATAAGAGAAGGATTTGATGAAGCAAAATTGTTTAGCTTCATGTAGTCAGTAACAAATGGGATCACAGAATCCCAAGTCTCCGTGAAGAGAAACAGAACTGAGATCCATAGGGCTAGTTTCCTAATGGAAGCAAGTGCACTAATGTGGAGAAAACAAGAAAGCAAATTTATTAGCGCTCACGCTTGTTTCTTTTCACAGGCCGTAGCAGGCAACACATGTGCAGACATATTAAATAAACAGAGCCTGCTGCCGTGTCTGTAGGAGCGCAGATATCTATAAGAAAGACTTCAGCCCAAAAGAGATATATGCCAGCAGCACCACTTCATTATTGGCTAGTGCATTGTCCTGGAGAAACTGAAAGTAAACACACATTTTTATTATTCAAAAAAGAGGTGCGAAAATGCTATCTGAAGCTGGCGTCATCGCTCAATGATCGCTAGGTTTGAATAGTAGAGACATAGCTAACGAGTACAAAGAACCACTCTACGTGCCCGTCAAACATTAATATTCAACAAATATAGCAGAACATACAGCATTTCTCAAAGCCAGAAATGAGGAACCTAGCTGAACCTTGACAGGCAAGGATTTCAAGGGGTTTTGACACCCTAGAGAAATGCTTAAAAAGTGCTTCATTTCAGGTTTTGATTTTCTCCATTTTGTGTCACTGAGGCAATACCTTGACTTCTGGTGGTTATTAAGGCACAGAGTTTGAGCAATGGATCTTTTTTCAAATAAGAGGAATGCAGTACCATTTGAACCTGATTCGCGTTTCTAAGAATTGATTACTGAGTGCGTGTTGCAGCTGGGTGATGTAGTCTGTTGTCTTCACCTTGAGGATGACGTGCTGTCATGTGGTGGTGGATTATAAAGGGGCCAGTACATAGGTTGTTAGGGAAAGAAGTAAAGTGTGTGCTTTATATTTGTGGGACAGAGCTAAAACAGAAACTGCTTGGCAGATGTAACAAGTGATTCAGCATTTATTTTCCAAAGATGAGGTGATAGTACTCGGTTTTTCAGAGATTTGCTGCTTCCAGTTATGAGAGGTCTAGCACAAGCACTTCGGTTCTGAAGTGGATTTCTGTAAAGAAGGGTCTCACTGTTTCACCATCAACACTGCCCGCACCATCAAAGGACACATCTTGGAAAACCTAAGTTGAATAGTATAATCTATATTAGGGACGTTCCACATCTAGTCGGCAACAATAGTGTCGTTTTCTCCTTACCATTGTATTTATTTGAGACTTTATGCTTGAATTGGCCATAGCCAGCTGTTGTGACTGGCAATTCCCCTTGAAATGGCTACTGCTTGCAAGGCAGCATCTGCTGCGAGGAGAACGTACCAGGAGAGCTGTGCTACCACGGCAGCATGGACAAATGATCATCATGAGTCCTGGAGGTAGATCTCCACAGTGGGTGCCCTGTTCCAGGACCCACGCAACAAATGTTCCTGATCTGCAGGACGTTTTCCTGTCATTTCAGGGTGTTTAATTTACTGCCCTGATCCAATGGCAGCCCAGGAATGCTGGCTGAAATGACATCCGCTGGGCCACACTAAATTGAGCGGCCTGTCAAGTTGCATTCAAATAGCAGATGCCAAATTGGAACAGTGTAGAGAAGACATACCTCTATTTTAAAGGAATCCTTCTACCACTTTCCTCCTGATGAAACCCGAAGCTCTTGGGAGAGAAAGGTGTTTGTGTGTTCTCAGATTGACGAGCAGCAGGAACTGACTGGTGCAGGATTCTCTGATGCCAGACGCTAAACGCGGCGCTCCGCAGAAGGAGAAGCTGCCGCGACTTCCACTACTTAACCGCCTGCCGCTCATCGGCTTCTGACACCCGAGCTCTGAGACCCCAGGGTGGCGGCTACACCCGCCCCTACAACTGGCCAGAGGTGTGGCAGACTCCATATATTCCCGACCCGCATCCTCGGCCCGCAATCTCGGCGCAAGTGAAGGAGGTTGCTCGGGCCCACTATTCCGCCGTGCAGCGGGTGCCGCTGCTGGTCTCCAGCTCCAGAGCACCGTAGTGGCGGTGGTGGCTGGGTATAAGGTAAGGGGCCTGAGTTCAGAGGGGGCTATCCCCTTCTGTGGAAGAGTGAGCCGCGGAGCTCAGCGGAAGCGGCTTGTTGGGGTCCCCAAGTGCTCCCACTCGGGTCCTTTTCTTTCTCCTTCCTCCCCCTCAAAAGGCTCTTCTAAGGCTCTGTAATGCTCTCTAAGCTACAGGGACAGCAGCCAGTCGCGGTCTAGATGTTCCAGCTGCACCAGCTACTTAATCATATAGCCCAGTGGTTCCCAAACTTTTTTGACCTGTGGCTCCCTTGGACTAAGTGGCAGCTGGCCGTGGCTCCCCACCACTTTTTTTACCAGTGAAAGGTGGGGGGGGGGGGGGCAGTGAGCCCGACCTCGGGAATACTTCCTGTCGTCTTCCGAAAGTCAAGTAAAAGTAAAGTGAGTTGGGGTGTTTTAGAATCTTGAAGATGTCAGCAAGGTTGTTATTGTTTCACTGTAGTAAGAGAAATGAAAGAATCACATTTCAGCAATAAAAGAAGTGATTTAGAATAGCATGCATCTCTTTAATTAAGGCATGGTCTTCAAAGGTACGTCCACGGACTTAGAAAGGGACGGCTCTTCTGGAAAGGAGTACAATGGAAAGATTAAAAGAGGCTACACGAGAGGTAATAGTGGGGAGTGGGGATACCCAGAGAGGGCCGGGATCATGCTGTGCCTATAATTTTCTCAATTAACAAAGCCCTAAAAAGAACAACTGGCAAACCTAAATGAAAAACATTTAGCTATATATTTGTCAGGCTCCACTGACACTGCCCTTACACAACAGAAAGTTTCACACCAACACAATAAGCTGGTCCATGTTTACATTTTATTACTTGCACTTTTGAGGTTTAAAATACTATTTTTAAAGTTATACTGATGGACAGGGAAACTTGTATTAGTTTTTTAATCAGTGAAGGAAGTTTATATGTTTGCTATGCATATATGTTATTATACATAAGTATAAATAAACAGGTTAAAAAAACAAAGGCATGATCTTCTATCCACAGAGCTGCAGAAAATTTCCCTTAACCTGCCAAAGGAGTTTACTTCATATTTTACTCTCCAAAAGAAGTGGGATTGATTAATGTTTAGTTTTCACACCAGCTCGAAACAGAACACTGCTCATTATACCCCATCTGATTTCATGATATCACCTCAAGCGTCTGCCCAAACTTAGCAAGTTGGAATGCGAGGTTCAAATCAGCACACTCTGCCCAATATGTGACAGGTCTACAACATCTTAACGTACATTGTGCAAATGCGTTTTTCAGAAACCTACCATTAATGTGCACATTAGATTTCTTACCGTTAACAGTGTCTGAAGGCAGGTTAGCAGGTCAAAAGCAGGACCGGCATAGGTAGCGTTTTACCACCCCCAATGGCCCTGAAAACAGTGGAAGTGTGCAGTATTTTATAGCCCCCCTTCAGCCCTGTGTCCCTTCCACTGTAAAATCTGAGGGGATAAAGCCCCCACATCCCCACACTTCCTACGTTCATGCCTGTGTGACGCCCCCCGCCCGGTCCAGTGAGAAACATAACACCTCCGCCTGAGTAGTAAAAGGGAGATAAGAAGAGAGGCCCTACTACCTCTTGAAAAGCTGCTCAGGCGATTAGGCAGACCTGATAGGGGCTGGGGAAGGGCAGGATGCAGGCAACAATCAACAAACATCTCTCCCTTTGTCCTGGAACCGCAGACTGTGGTGGCAGCGAGAACGAGTTGTGAAATCATTCCTGGAGCTTTTCAGCACTACAAAAGGGAAGGTCACAGGTCAAGGGCAGGGCCATTGGCACATCAAAGCATTACTGCAATGAGCTTCAGTTTCCGACATCGTGTCCGCGGCGCCCCTGGCTTCTCATGACGGCGCACCGGGGTGCTGCGGCGCACAGTTTGGGAACCACTAATATAGCCACATAGCCACTTAGCTTAGCGCACAGGTTGTGGTGCGAGGAGAAGCTGGGGGGGAGCCCGCACAGGAGCTTCTATAGGGTCTTCTGTAGGGTCTCCCTCAGAGCCTCCAGACTAGCCTCCCACCACCCTACCAGTTCACCAGCCACCTACACGAGAGTCATCAAAGGGCCATTAAATAGTTAATAAAAACTAAATAAAAGGCTACTAGCATCAGGTTCAAACAGCCAATTCAGCCTCACCCGGCATCCCTCCTGGATCTCCTATCCATCTGCCCAGGCTTTCCAGGGCCACCATTAGCACAACCGCAGACACAGCCCTTCTAGGGCCCTAACACCAAGTCCATCCGAAAAAAGGGGATATATAAGGGAGCAGAGGGGCTCAATAGGATTAACTACAACGAAAGCAGCAACATCAATAACACCTGGGATATCCGTTCCTACTCCCATATCCCAACTCCACTTCTGGAAGGGCGCAAAGGCCTGCCAAGGAAAAAAGTCTGCAAGACATTGAGGTACAAAGAACGGGACCTCTGAAGTGATCTCCGACGCATCAGCTGTTAGCAATCTCCAGCCACCCTAAGTGATCCTAAGCATCACACATTTAATGAGGTCAGGAAGAACCAGGGTTGTCATGCCCTCCGGGACAGGGGGGAGAAAAGGAAAGAAACAAAATTTCCGCGTTCAGCAAAGCGCCGAACCGCAACTCCTAGCAACAGACCAGGTCCAAAGTGAAATATCAGTACCGACAGGACCTACTCATGCAGCACATTCATACCAAACCAAAATTTATACAAATGTCAACTTTTTAGGGAATGCGTGATCCGTTCTCTGCTCAAGCAATGCCACCCTCGAAGGTCTGCAAACTCCACTGCAACCCCTACAGTCGCAAGTGTCTGCCCCAAGCACATTGCCATCAGAGGAAGTCAGGCTGGGCAATAGAGGCACTGGGGTCCTAAAGAGCCCACCTAAGCCAGGAAATGCCACGGCAAACGGGTCAGCCAACCAATACGTCTTAATACTTAGCTCAACAGCTCAAGAGGCGGAAGGCACCTGGAGATATATGTGTATGGCTGGGCCTGAACAACAAGGCAGCCCAGAGGCCCAGCCCTTCGGTGCAGGAGACAACTTGAGTCCAACACAGCCATCGGTCCTCTTGGACACCCAACACTGTCGGCTCACCTACAACAACAACAAGTCCAGCAACAAGTCCAGATCAAGCTTCGATCTACAATGTATCCAGTGGAGGACCTAGCAGCAGTGACTACATCTCCTTCAGCTTCCACTGGGGCGTCTGTGAACTCTGGGCTCCCCCCAAAAACACTTAACCAACAGGGACGCTCACAGAGGGTCCCCACTCCAGGAAAACACGGATCAAAAAACAACTACGCAGTCACCACCCCCTGGGCATAGGGCAGGGGACAGCGCCACCAAGACTAAGGGAGGGAGTGATGCCACAGGGGCCACACGGAAAGCAAAATGGGGTCAAATTACCGATACCAATCTCAGCCCCACACAGAATACGATGACCAGTACCCACAGCACTCCCACTCCAACATCATATTTAGCAAACGCAAAATCACCAACCACTCCATTACTCTTTGCCCTAGTGAGTCCGCTTATTCAACAGGTAGGGACTCTGGACCCAATTCAGTAAGAGAAGGGGAAGGCGATTATTTCCTACTTGAACACACAAGAATGGGAAGATATGCTCGCCAGTTACTCATCAGATCAGGCACAAAGGGAGAACCCTTCCCAAAAGCTACACCGGGCACCCATATCTCACGGACCTAACCAAAAACGAGCCAAAGGAGAGTGCGCGATTAAAGGAACATGCTAGTACCTGGGCTTCCTTAATAAATACAATACAACTGGCCATCGAAGCACTTCAATATCAGTTTGAAAAGATAGAGATCCCGCTTACATTACTGAATACGTTGGCACTCTTCATGGCAGGCTTCAACAAGAAATTAGAAGACCTGAATGGCCTGATAAAGAGAGCTCAATCTGGCATTCTTCTCATCTTTACCTGCAACCAGATCTTAGACAAACTGTCCACTCTGCCCTCAATGCTAAGTAGCATGATGAAGGACATAAAATGCGCAACAGCTGGAACCACAAGCAATTGCCAGGGCAGCCTCAACACTATGGAGGGCATGATCAACGGTCAATCAATAAACACCTCAAAAAGTAAGATGCACCAAGGCAATTTCAATGAGAACACTGAGAAGATCGGAGGGCTCGGCAACGGAGGATCTCACGGTGAACCGACGAAAGTCCAACTATTAGGGGCGCAAGCTCCAAAGATAAATGCCAAAGAACGCTGTCAACCAAAAAGGAAAGGGCGCTACCAGAAGCCCTCCATAAATGCAACAGCCTACTTTTCCATCTTCTCAGGTCCTCACAATAAACGAGACATCAACGTAGGCAATTAAAGTCCACAAAATCAAGCACAACGGTCGCCTAACAGTTACAACAATTCATCAGAACAAGGATGCGTCCCAACCCGGACAAATGAAGCCAGAACTCATGCAGGAATCAGAGAAGAAAAACAACAAGGAACCATACCCATCCCCCTAACAAAAGAAATCTGGTACAGGCTACAGTCTACAGTCACCGCACTGTCAAGCCCTCCTAGGAGAACCATTGGCTTTATCCAGCAACCCTGAATATTTCCAACAGCCAAGAGGAGAGGCGGTTAACTCTGGGGCCCCAAGGTTGTCAGAAACAATGGGCAAAGAAACTAACATGAGCTTAAACAGCAGGTCCAGTGGAGGATGCATTGGAAACAAATCTCGGTCAAACCGGGACAGATAGGTCACAGAGCTCAGATGACTTTTCCCACCAACCAACGACTGCCCCTGCTGGAGGTTCCTGGATAAATAGGTCCAGGATGGTGTGCAAGATACAAGACAAGCACCCCCAGCTAATAACATTTAAGATAGACCCATGGAACGTTATGCCACGAACATCAAGTAACCAAGTGAATATCCAGCCTAAAGAAGCAACCAGCCTCATACATCAATCTGCACCGATTGCCACAGCAACTGCACATTTGCTGGCAATACAAATATCAAGAACCACGCAGCAAGAAATACAGGCTTTGATTTTCCACCCCCTGTACACCTCCAAAGGCCATCAGGACACGTTAAACAGAGGCAACATTATAAGACTAATGAAGGAAATTCCAAATCTCGCTGGTATAAGTCCAAATGATCTACTCTACATAGAGTTCAAACGCACTGCTAATCCTCTATGACCAAAGCTACAAAGGCAACGTAAAATTGTAGAGATAATCCTAGCAGAAAAGGGAACTTTACAAGACTGGGGTATTGACATCTCCCCCTTTCAAAAACCAGGCTATCCATCTCCTTTATTACCACGCAATTCAAGCTCTGGACCAACAATACATTAAGCACACACAAACTCCATGCTTGGAAGGGCTCGGGGAAGATCATGGCAACAGAGTGCTAGTGGACTGCCGGTCCCACGAGAAAAATTCTAGACCGCATCAGCCTCCAGGAGCCAATTATCAGACAAGGAGGTAATCTCCCGAACTATAACCACACGCGCAGAGGGGGATTGACGCTATTCACATGACGAAGGCTACAGTAGTGCAAAGGGGACCCAACTCAGACTATTCTCGTGGAACACTAATGGTCTAGCAGCAAAATTAGAGGACCCGGACTTCCTGAGTTACGTCAGAAATTTCGCTATAATCTTGCTGCAAGAAACTTGGCTCACGGACCCACAGCACATTCAGGGTTTTATGTGCTTTGCCACACAAGCCACAAGGGGTGGCAAATTCGGACATCGCTCTTGGGGGGCTTGCTACTTATGTGTTTACGCTCAGCATACCCTCAGCAACTCTCGTGGGCTCGAAATTAGCAGCAATAATAGCAGTTACAATTCCCATCTCCCTCCAGGACACAGAAATAGAGGTGGGCCTAATCAACACGTATATCCATCTAAAACGTAAAGCGAAAGATTTAAAAAAAACTCACGACCAAGTGGCAAAGTACGCAACAGAGATGAAAACACCAACGTTTATACTGGCAGGGGACCTAAACCAATACCTCTCTGGCTTAGCAGGGGGAGAGGAGGCAACTATACAAACTGGAATCTACAACATCCCTATCCAATGCACCCCATTGCATGGTAGGAAGAAACACATCAAAAGCCGCCTTCTAGATGACTTAGAACATCTAAACCTCCGAGCGCTTAAGAGCAGATTCCCCTACTACTCACCTCCAGTCGAATCATTCTATTCCGCAACATCAAGTTCCATACTAGATTACATGTTTGCAAGCCTCTCTGTTTGCTCATATCCTTGGGTTTAGAATGGGGGATCAGGGGGATAGTGATCACCACCCCAGATCAATTAAGCAAGATCTAGACCCTGGGGCCCATCTACACCTCCAACTTAAGAAGGATCAAATGTTCAGTATATAACACAGATCCTCAGGCAGAAGCTACAAATAAATTTCAAGCATCCAGCTCAAAAGACCCAATCGCCCATGGGGACAGTTCACTGCCACACTTTTAGAACACTACGTCGCCACTCATTCCAAAAGAGACCACTCTCAGAAATTGTGCTAGAAAACACAACACCCAAAGGCCAAAGAGATCGCCTTAAGTTCCTCAAAAAATCAATAAGTATCACAATGCGCAGGTTGAGAAGCCTTCCAGGTGATGCTAGCGCACGCTCACTCTTGAGGGATCAAAAATCATCATCATTCAAAAAACTAAAATATAACATCAGTAGAGATCAAGAGAACGCAACCTGGCCAAAACTTCTACATGAAATAACTCACAACGACAGTGCCTGCTTAGGAAAAACTGTGAATGGGATCACCAACCCTCATCATGAGGGCATCGCGTCATATATCTCAGAAGCAATCTGGGTTAAATTTCTTACCATGCACTTTAACAACCAAACGGGAGGCGTAGGAGCACAAATCTCTTACCGTATTTTCCGGCGTATAAGACGACCTTTTAACCCCTTAAAATTTTCTGGAAAGTCGGGGGTCGTCTTATACGCCGGGTACAAAATTTTATGGTATTTTTTCATGCGCTTTTTCATAGCGAGGACTTCACTCGAAGGTGTCAGACCGCTTCACAATACGAAATAACAAGAAACAACACACCTTATGTTAAAAAAATACAGCCACCGACCCTGGCAACGTCCACAAATACAGCCACCGACCCTGGCAACGTCCACACCCAGGCCCCGCGCCATGAATTGTGCAAGTATCGAAAGCGAGCGTGTTTTTGTCATAGCGAGGACTTCACTCGAAGGTGTCAGACCGCTTCACAATAGGAAATAACAAGAAACAACACACCTTATGTCAAAAAATACAGCCACCGACCCTGGCAACGTCCACACCCAGGCCCCGCGCCATGAAGTATCGAAAGCGAGCGTTTTTTTCATAGCAAGGACTTCACTCGAAGGTGTCAAACCGCTTCACAAGCGAGCAAATGGCGCCATGAGTCTTACCTCGACTGCCGCTGCCGCTGTACACGCGCCTCCAACCGCTTGCACATCCCCAGGCAGACGAGGCAGCAGGACGAGGCAGCAGGACGTCCGAAACACGGTACATGGTAATGGGCAGCCAGCGCCGAAGATGGCAGCGCCCAGTGTGTGGACACGTTTGGCACGTTTGGCACGTTTTGGCACGCTCACCTCTCCCCTTGGCATGGGCGTGGCATAGAAAGGGGACTGTACAATGTTCCCGAATGTTCCCGAAGGCAGTAGAGCACTTGCCGTGATTGGCTGGTTGTTGCTAAGAGGAAAAACAGTCTCGTGACCAGATAGCGTATTTGCCGTACCGTACGTGTGGTGTTGAAGACAGTCTCTGCACCTGTCCATTCTGTACAGCACCAGTACCGTACATCGAGTGCAAATGGCAGACAGCGAAGAACCCGGCAAGGCTCCAGCAGCGCATCCAGAGCAAATGGCTGGCAGTCTAGAACTCAGCAAGGCTCCAGCAGTGGCAAGGAGAAGAAAATATGAAGCCAGCTACAAACTCAAAGTTGTGGCTTTTGCCACGGAACATAATAACTGTGCTGCTGCTAGGCAATATGGAGTGACAGAGAAGATGGTTCGGGCCTGGAGAGCAAATGAGCAAGCATTGCGGAGTATGCCAAGGGGCAAGTGTGCACTAAGAAGAGGCACCCCACATTGGCCAGAACTGGAAAAGCATGTAGCAGACATGGTGGCCGAGCATCGGCAAAGCGGGTATGTCGTGACCCGAAATAAAATCCGCTTGGTTGCACTTCAGTGGGCCAAATCTAATCCCGATCTCAGCCACAGATTTAAGGCCACTGTGTCCTGGTGTACCAGATTCTTGGGAAGGCATAATCTGGTATTGCGGCAAAAGACAAAAATTGCCCAGAAATTACCAGCGGATCTTGATGCCAAAATGCATAGCTTCCATCGCTACGTCATTAGGCTGCGCAATGAACATGTGTATGCGCTAAGTAGCATCGGAAACATGGATGAAACTCCGATGAATTTTGATATGATCGCCAACAAAACTGTCCATCAAAAAGGCGAAAAGACAATTTTAATAAAAACAACAGGACATGAGAAGTCCAGTTTCACTGTGGTACTTGCATGCACAGCTGATGGTGGCAAACTGAGGCCAATGGTTATTTTTAAAAGGAAAACAATGCCGAAACTCAAGTTTCCTGCTGGTTGTTTTGTGCATGTGAATGAGAAAGGATGGATGGATGAAGAAGGGGTAAAGCTATGGCTTGATAACGTATGGAGCAGGCGACCAGGTGGACTTCTACAAAGGCGTAGTCTACTGGTGTGGGATATGTTCAGGGCTCATTTAACTCCCAGCACCAAGCAAAGGCTGGCAAGACTGAAAACGGATGCTGCTGTTATACCTGGAGGACTGACATCGTTGGTGCAGCCACTGGATGTGTGCCTAAACAAGCCATTTAAAGATCGCATCCGAGAACAGTGGAATGAGTGGATGGTTAGCGGTGAAAAAACATTCACAAAAGGAGGAAACATGCGTGCGCCACAGTTGGATGTTTTGTGCAACTTCGTCATAAAGGCCTGGAACGACATCGATGCAGAAACAGTCATAAAGTCTTTCAAGAAGTGTGGCATATCGAACTCATTAGATGGTATGGAGGACGACTATCTGTGGGAAGGTGAAGAGGATGCCGAAGAAGAGACCACATCATCTGATACGGAATTGGTACAAGATCCATACGATGACTGCCTTACAGATGTACCACAAGATCTCATAGACTTACTTATGAGATCAGATGACGAAGAGGAGGATTTTGAAGGTTTTTAAAGGGAACGTTATAAATCCTGTAGAAATCGCTTGGATTTATGGGAAGTTATGGAACGTTTAATGCACTTGCACTGTTTCTTGCACTACGTTATTTATGTTTGCCGTTATTCAGAAGTGACAGTTTTTGATATGGTTTTAAATAAAATGTTTCCGAGTAAAGCAAGATTGTTTCTACAACCAATTTCTTTGCGTTCAGTCTTTCAGTTTGTAAAATAAACGCTTATAGGTACCCACTGCCCACTGATAAAGCCTTACTGCTCACCCACAGGGAGGAGGACTAGACTAATACGGTAAGTTCAAAATACCGGTACATACTCGGAATGGCTATGCTGCGCTGGAAGTGGGGGGTCGTCTTATACGGCGAGTATAGCACTAAACCTAAAATTTTTCTGCCAAAGTCGGGGGTCGTCTTATACGCCGGGTCGTCTTATACGCCGGAAAATACGGTACTTTATTGAGAATGTCTTTGCCAATAATTAAAGTTGTAAAAGGAAATAGGCCAACACGTATTTGTGATTACTGATATCGCTTTCTTTTGGCCAAACGGAAACAAATAAGATCTTCACAACAGTCAGTTATCCAGTTTAAAACATGCTACGCTCCGATAAGCAATGAATTTGTTAACTTCCTAGACTATCATATACAGAATGACTTTAATTTTGGTATACAGTATTTTACATGTATACATCCATGGTTAATTTACGGCATGATAACCGAATCCAACCTCACAGTTAAAACCCCTCCTTGTAAGCTGGTGTTTCTTAGAATGTCAATGCTGAGGGGAAGACACAACCATACTTTTTGAGATCTGATTTGTCTGATCTATAGAGCCTATTCTCTCATGGTTTAGTTTCCTTATCCTTTGTAGGAGATATCAGCAGGGAGCAATATAGAGACCTAACAAGAGAGTTCAGAGGACTCAGGGTTGGGTTATGATGACTGTGAGTATGGCCCATGATGAGTGCCCGGAGACTGATAAAGATCTGTTCGCAAATGACGAGGATAAGCTGTCAAGTATCATGACTATATCACCTAGGAAAGAGAGGGCAGTAGCAAGTTGCAGCAGTCAACAGAGTTGAACGCAACAGAGTTACCGGAGGCGAGGTGGTGGTAGTGGTGGGCAGAGATGAGGTAGCTCGAGCTATGTGTGCTAATTGTTCTGGTAGAGCCAGGTCATACTGGATATATTTATTATGTAGTCCTAGATGGGGAATTGAGTGCGCTGTCCGAATTTTAGAAGTTCAATGGTTTTGGAAAAGAAAGACGTTCTTGAGACGAGTTGTTGATTGAAGGAGAATTGGATCATCAGTTGCCTCTCGGAGCTTGGGTTGTACAAGCACTCTTTTGAAAGATCTTTAAACATGTTTTTACTACACCTCAAATGGCAAAAGTAGGACAGCAAAACTGGAAATAGACCCCAATTCTTTTAAGGGATGTGCAATAATTCATGGTGTGATGTTGTGAAGAAAATATTTAAAGATTTGTCATAGAAAGCATTTCAATTTCAATCACAGTCCTTTCTTTGGTAAATTAAGAGCAACATACCATGTATAACATCTGTTCTCGCATTTCAGATACAGAAAATAACATGCTTGAAAAATAACTACTGTCTCTCAGAACTATATCTGAACAACAATGAGCTCAAGGATATATCAGGTACTATCATATTTTCACTAACTTTGTTATGAATATAAATATTAAGAGAAAACGTTTTAAATGACTCTACCCCTCTCCAAAGCTGTCAGGGTTCAGAAGCCACATGTTTGTGTTGATTACAAATGCTGCTCAAATTATCATCTCCATAACTACCCGAACAGCAAGGGCCAAAGGGGCAATCCTGTCTGGTGCTTCACTGCACCTTGAATGTGTCTGATGTGATTCTCCCAATCTTGACTCATGCTGTTAAATCAATGTATAGTATTCGCACAGATTGACAGAATTGGTGGCCAATGTCTAACCTCTTCTGAAGGAGAAACAGATAATCCCACCGCACCAAGTCGTAGGCTTTTTCAAAAACAGTCCGGAAGTGCTCCAATGGACCCTATATTCTGTCCTCCAGTGCGAGTGCATTGTAAACCCGTTTGATATTATGTCATGTTACACGTTTGGGCATGAAGCTAGATTGGTCCTTCTTAACCAAAGAGACAATTAGCTAAAGAGTCGGTTCATGAGGGATTTTGCAATGATTTTAGTTTCCGCGTTTAACAGGGAGATAGGGCGATAGAATGAACAGAGGTCAAGTGGACGATGGTACCACATTTAACAGCAAAATCTAATTTAGGTGTTAAAACATATTACGGTGCAAAATCTCTATTTGGGCAACATTACCAGGGTATTAAAACAACTGCAGTGGAAAAAAAACACATTAGCAGCAAAAGATAATTTAGGTGCATATGGGTGTGGGACATGTTTCCATGCAAAAACTGGTGCAAAAATTACATGTAAGCACATAAAACAAAGCAAGGTGAAAAATCCATTGGTGTAAAGTCATCATAAGTGTAGTATACATTAGATACAAAATCACTTGGTATATAGAGGAAATTCTGGAGTGAAAATTTCACCTTAATGCATCGGTATGACATCATATTTAGTGGACAGAATATTAAAGTGCAAAGTCACCCTTGGTGCCATATTAGCATGAGTAGGAAAACACTTTAGGGGCAGAAATTAATTATGTCCCTCTCTTTTCCATAGCTGGCCACTGCCATGACCATCAGAGTATACACCCTCTGAAGTGCGATGGGGAATACTATACACGCGTTTACCTTGTCCAGTTTGCCCTCTCACAGCAGGTTAGGCCTTCGTTCTGCCACTCTGACATTTCCACAGGAGGCTCTGTAGGCTAAGGGGGTGCTTTCTGGGCAGGAAAGGCTGCTTTCAGCTAGCCAGTCCTTTATAGCCCCTTTCAAGTCAGGATTCCTGCAATGTGGGACTGGTTTTAACATTTTTGCTTGGGCTGATTTTGGTTTCCAGTCTGGCCCCATCTATCGGCACAGTTGTCTTCAGGCATGCTTCCTACTTGGCGGAGTGGAATACCCATGATCTGCAGTTCAGAAGCACTTGCATTAAGGATCATTCGCTCTAAGAATACAATGGAGTTCACATGGCAGATATTTGCATACAGCTAGCCATCTCTCTTTTCCTTCTCTTTAAAGTCTTAGATACCTTACATTCATAAAACTGGTACAAGAGTAATTGAGTACCCTCCAATATGGTTTTAACCATTTCCAACTTCCCCTCTATGACTGTGATCTTAATTTCAATATTGCCTTTACCGTCTTGCCAAAGCTGCGTGGAGCTAAATTTAAGGATTTTTGGCACCCGGGGCAAACCATATTTGGTGGTCCCATTTCAAGAACAACTTTGAATTAATTACCTATTTATTGCGAATTTAAGTCCTCATGATGCTAAAAAACACTGAATACGATCCCTTAAACTTACAGAAACACTGGCAAGCAATTACAAATGAAAGCTCAAGCTGCTTGCGCTAGCCATCCAAATGGCACCAAAAGATAGCGCTAATAAACACTGACAAAGGAAAGACAGAGTAAGGATGGTTGGTGAATGCCTGGGCTGATGCATAATACCAAAATAGCACATACGGGTTATCACTTGAAATTGTAGCTTTATTAGCCACATATTCAAAGTCACATATCTATCCCCATTCAGAACATACATTTTACCAGCAAAAGTTAAATTCAAAGTACTGCTCCAAAGATTTTCACCATTCCATATTGTGAAAGCTTCTAATCTTCTCTTTAACTCTCTCTCGCTGCCTTGTACCTATTTTCCATTTTCTAGTTGCATGCTTCTCTAGCTATGCAGTGGCCTCTGAAATGAAAGAGGGCAGGAAACAAAAAAAGGACATCGAAGGAAAGAGAATGGGACACAGAGAGATAAAGTAGAGAGAGAAGGAAGCGTGAGATAGAATTGAGGTAATGAGATAAGTGAGTTAAAGAGAAAAGTAATATAAAGAGAGGTGGTCAAGATGGCCAGAAAGAAATAGATAGACAATGGGAGGTAGAAAGAGGAGAATGTAGGGAAGGAGAGGTCGAGAAATATCTAAGGGTTTAGAGTGAGGGAGAGTGATAAAGAGATACGGATAAAGAGAAGGAAATGTAAAGTGAGGATTGGGCTACACATAGAGAAGGAGAGGTGAGGTAAAAAGTGAGGCAGAGAGGATTTGTTGAGAGAAGGAAGTACAGATTAATAAGAGAAAGGGAATTAGTGAGTGATGAGGAAGAAGTATATGAGGTTCAACAAAACCGAGAAGTAGAAAGAGAGAAATAAGAGAAAAGTGATGTACAGAGAAGGGGAAAAGGAGATGCAAGGTAATCAGAAGAAGAGTTCAAACTATTTTTTATTGTAAAAGTGGACATGGTCTTTCCAGTGGGTGGTGTCGGAGACTCTCCTGTTACATTCTCATACCACTGCTCCTTTAATTCTAGTGGAATGTTAGTTATTCCTGTGTGTGCATCAGAATGTAGATTCTCAGTTGAAGCTATGCTGCTCATCTGGTGATATCTTAGGGTCTATTCCTCTACTAATAAACTACAAGTTAACCTCTATTTGCAAGAGTCTTCTTTACAAAAGTGGCGATGATGATGAATATCTTGATGCACTGAAAGCTTTGGAGGAAAATGTTGGTAAAAAAACCAGTATTGTGGTGGAAAGACATAAATTCTTTTCAAGAGCACAGTTAGTTGGTGAGACAGTAGAACAGTATGTCACTGCTTTAAGAAGGGTAGCAGTTACTTGTAAATTTAAGAATTTACATGAAGAAATCATAAGGGATCAGTTCATTAACAGAACTAACAATGTCAAAATTCAAGAGAAGTTACTAGATTTAAGAGATCCATCTCTCCATAAAACTATTTCTGTTGCTAGAAGGGTTGAGAATAATTCTCGTTATGTCAAGGAGTTAAACAGTGTACATAGTACAGACCGTAAACCTGATAACAAAGACTCCAGTGATGTATGTACTATAACTAATAAGTCAAAAACTTTTGATAGTAAGTATAATGTCAAACGTGATATCAAGGTTAAACCTCGAATTTTTTCTACTAGTAACAAAAGCACTTTATCATATAGCAAACCATCCTCAAGTAGATCAATGAGTTCTAGCAAACAGTTTTGTTTTAGATGTGGTAATACTAAACATACTACTGAAAATTCTTGGTGTCCTGCATCAAATATTACTTGCTTCAAGTGTAATAAGTCTGGTCATTTTGCAAAAATGTGTAGATCTGGCAATCCTAATGCTTGGAAAAATTCTGTCAATCTTATTGATGAATCGATTTCCAACAGTGATAGTGACATTGAGGTCATGGCAATCTGGAATAATGAAGTTAACCAGATTTCTGAAGAAATCCAACCTCCTAAATGTGAGGTCACCATCAACAACCACAAGTTATTTCTTTGGGCGGATTCTTGTTCATTATATACCATCATTGACAAGATCATGTGGGAAACTTGTGGTAAACCAGATCTAGTTTGTTCACAAAGAACTCCTGTGGGGTACTTAGGTATTAAATTGCCTGTCATTAGATGTTTTACATCTGAAACCATTTTTAAGGATAGGAATACTCTAGGAACTGTATATGTTGTGGAAAAAGGGAGAGCGTTGCTAGGTTGGAAAGAACTATGGAATTTAGGGATGACTCTTGATCCTAATCATCCTGACCAAGTTTTATTATCTCCCAATTGGCATAAAAAACATTCCGAGGAAGTTTTAGTAACCCAAGATGACAATGCATGTTTAGAATGGCATAGAAAATTCCCTGATTTATTTAGCTCTAAATTGGGTTGTCTCAAAAAGTTTGAGCATCGCATAATCCTTAAACCTGATTGTGTACCTATTGTTCATAAGGTACGCAATGTTCCCTTGGTGTTAAGATCTCAACTTAAGGTAGAACTTGATCGCCTTTGTCATCAAGATATTATTGAACCAATCGAAGCATCAGATTGGCTTAGTCCAGTGGTTTTGGCACGAAAACCTAACGGAAAATTGCGCATGTGTGTTGATTTGAGGGATTTAAACAAAAATATTTGGGTGGATCGCTACCCTTTACCCAAAATCAATGAAATGGTTGCATCTGTTAAAGATGCTAAATTTTTCTCGTCGATTGATTTATCTAATGCTTATCATCAGATAAAATTACATCCTGAGTCTCGCCATCTGACATCTTTTATTACTCCTGAGGGTGCATTTCAATTTTTGAGAATGCCATTTGGTTTATCCTCTGCATCAGCTGTCTTTCAAAGAGTCATGTGCAAAGTTCTAGATGGTATACCCAACATGTTAGTGTTTCAAGATGATGTACTTGCATGGGGAGAGGATAAAATTGACCATGACATGATTTTAAATGATGTATTGTGCAAACTCCAAAAGGCTGGTTTAACTGTTGCTGCTGAGAAATGCAAATTTGCTACTAATGAGATAGAATATCTTGGGCACACTTTATCAGCTGAGGGTGTTAAACCAAAAAAAAATTTATTAGATGCCATCAAGAATGCTCCGTCACCATCTGATAAAGATCAACTTCGTTCTTTTTTAGGACTTGCGGAGTATTATTCAAAATTTGCACCAAATTTTGCTTCTAAAGTTTTTTGTTTAAGGCTGTTAATGAAAAAAGGTGCGAAATTTCTGTGGAGTATTGAATGTCAACCAGTTTTTGATGATGTGAAGAAAGAGATTGCAAATGCAGTTGCACTTAAACCTTTTGATCCCAACAAAAAGTCAATCGTTGTGGTAGATGCTAGCGCATATGGATTAGGAGCTGTTTTAATGCAAGGCAAAGGCAGGTTGGAATGGGTTGTGGCTTTTGCTTCGTGCACATTGAAGGGTGCAGAATCATCGTATTCTGTTATTGAGAAAGAAGCTCTTGCTTGTTTTTGGGGTGTAAATTACTTCAGGAATTACGTCTGGGGCACTAATTTTGAATTGAGAACAGACCATAAACCCCTTGTTGATATTTTTTCTACTAAGGGTGCAGGGAAAGCCACTCCTAGAATTGCTAAATGGATTTACAAATTACAGGAATACGATTTTTCAATGGAGTATGTACCTGGTATCAAAAACGTCAATGCTGATTGTCTATCTCGTCTTCCAGTTGGGGAAGAAGACAATGTGGTGGACCAAGATGAAGATTGGTCAATAGCTACTGTAGATGAAGCTTGTAATGGTGCTATTAGTTTAGAAGTATGGAAACAAGCTGTTCAGGATGATGTATTGAAGGAAGTGATTGCACGTTTAACTTCACCGTGTAATAATTTTTCTTGGAGTGATTCCGATCTGTCTGAATATAAAACAGTGTGGCCTGAACTCTCATACGACCTTGTGGTTGGTATAGTTAGAAGAGCTGACAAACTTGTAGTACCGTTTTCTCTTCGCAATAAGTTATTGGATCTTATGCATGAGGGGAATTCAGGTATGTCTGGCATGAAGAGAAGATGTAGATGTGATTTCTGGTGGCCAGGCATGGACAAGGATGTCGAAAGATGTGTGAGGAATTGTGCTGCATGCACTTGTAGTGATAAATCTCATGTTTCCCATGAATCTACTATTAGTTCTGTTCAGTTTCCAGACAAACCATGGCAGAAATTGGCTATGGATATCTGTGGCCCGTTTAGCATTGGTAGCATTGCTGGAAAGTTTGCCATTGTTCTAATGGATTATTACAGTAAGTGGCCAGAAGTGGCGTTTGTTAAAGAGGTCAAGGCTTCCAGTGTTATAGGTTTTTGTGAAGAAGTGTTCCACAGAGAAGGTTTTCCTGAGAGTATTACCACTGACAATGGTCCACAGTTTACCGCTTCTGAATTTCAAAGTTATTTGCATTTGTGCGGAATAAAACATATTACCACTGCAGTTTACTGTCCTAGGGAGAATGGTATGGTAGAAAGATTCAATCGTGTTTTGAAAGAATGTATTCAGTTAGCTGGGGCGAGTGGAGATGATTGCAAGATTGCTGTTAAAAATATGGTTTGGAGTTATAGGAATACCCCACATTCGGCAACTTTAGTGTCTCCATTCCATCTTCTCAAGGGGCGTTTGGCTGGCAATAAGGTGACTCCTGCATGGATGCTTAAGAATTCTTCTAGTCATTTCCACAAAGAAAATCTTTGCAATAGGATGAATACATACCAGCCAAAGTATGTAGATAGACACAATGATAAAATTAAAAAATGTGTGAGTAATTTTCGTGTTGGTGATTTGGTAAGATCTTCATGCTTTGGCTTGTCAAAAGATGGTTCTTCTAAATGGTCTCATCCAAAGAAAGTTTTAGAAGTGAAGGGGAATTGTGTTCTATTAGATGATGGGCGCAAATGGAATTTTTGCAATATTGTTCTATGCAATGATTTAGAACGCGACCTATGGTTGAACGAGAAACGTGACATTTCTGTGTTGAAGTCACGTCCAAATACAGTGCTTCCTGCCCAAGTTCAGACCATGTCGTCTGACCATTCTAAAGTTGGTGCTCCCGTGCCAAGAAGATTATCAGGACGCATTATAGTGAAACCTGTTAAGCTTAATGATTACATGTTGTAATTACGTTGTATATAGTTGGTGTTTTCCAAAATGTATTATGATAGTATATAGTTTTTTTTAATTATTTTTTTTTACTTAGAAAGGAAGATGTGTTACATTCTCATACCACTGCTCCTTTAATTCTAGTGGAATGTTAGTTATTCCTGTGTGTGCATCAGAATGTAGATTGTCAGTTGAAGCTATGCTGCTCATCTGGTGATATCTTAGGGTCTATTCCTCTACTGATAAACTACAAGTTAACCTCTATTTGCAAGAGTCTTCTTTACAAAATCTCCCACGTTGGATCCAAGTCTGCAAGCCTCCTGGCCTCGCTCTGTTAGTAGTAGCCCATCTCCGAGATCACAGCAGGTTCCAAGTGCATTGTTCCAAATGTAAAATGCAGTTGCAGTAAAGGACAAAAGGAATTAGCAGGCTATGCGCACAACATCCTAAAAATCACACCAAGTAAATGTCAGGGTTTCACGCTCCTCACCTCATCTCTCAGTTTTATGGTAAAAGTGGGCATGGTCTTCTCCAGCAGGTGAAGTTGGAGACTCCCCAGTGCTAGATACAAGGTCGTAGGCTCCCCGTTTGTCTCAGTGCATCACCCCTAGTGATGAACCCACAGTTCTAGGCCAAAACGGAGATCACACCCTGTTCAAAGTGGAAGTAAGCTGGAGGTAAAAAGCACGTATTAAAACGCATGCCTTGTACCGAGAATGGATTTTTCATTCTATTTCATCTTTCTTTGTTTCCATTTTTTAAATCTATTTCCGTCCATCTTTTCTTCTTTTCTTTCGTTCCATCTTGCTTTAGTTTACCTTCCTTCTATCATGTTCCTTCTTTGTAAATATTTAATCTTTCTTCTTCTTTTCTCACTGTCTTCCCTTTACTATGCTTCTTTCATTCTTTGTCTTCTAATATTTCCTTATTTACGTCTAGCCATCTTTTTGTGTATGTCTTTAATGCTATTCCTGTCTTTCCTGGGGTTCCAGTCTTTCTCACATACCTTCTCTTCACCTCACTTCTGTATTCATTCCATTTTAATTACTTTCTACTGAATTCTCTCTCTCTTACTTGGTCACTGTATGTGGCTGCTTTGGAAGCAAGGCCCCACCACTCATCCTTGTCATGCTGTTGCTCTGTTTATGATCTTCTGTGTGATATAACTAATTAAATAATTGTTATGTTATCACTTGGTCTATTCCTTTCTCCCACCCCTCTCCCTTTCCCCTGTTTAGCCTCTCCCGTGGAATCTTCAGGTAGAGGCAATTTAGAATGTTGATGTGCCCTCACACAGTCCTGTGATTGGCAAGTTGGAGGCGTTCTACTTATACTTCATAAAGAACCTACTACATTCCTTCTGGCGTGCTCTCTTCACTTCATTTTTGGGGACGACGACGAGCAAGGGATGAAGTGGCAGGGACCGCGGTGACGCCTCCTGTTGATGTACATCTTGCCATCTTCAAAGTCCACTCTGCAGTAAATTTTGTGATCCTTGCCCCATTTCAGCTCTGGATGGAAGTCGGTTGTGGTGTTTCCCAGATGTGGGGGTGAGTTTGCACTGTCCACTAAGGTTCAGTAGCCCTCCATGTTCATGGACAGTATTGTCTAATACTGCTTTGGAGCTCTTCGCTTATTGCTGCAGGACTGCTTCTCGCTTCCTGACTTTTCATCCGTGTTGTCATGGGCTTCTGCGATGTGAGACCCCGCAGTATGAGGAGAGAGTGATGTCTGTGCGCTGACCATCTACATGCTGGTAGTGTCTTCAGCTTTTCCCAGAGTGTGTCTGTGTTTACCCTGCTCGCTCTCATTTGCTTACTGCATCGCATGGTCCCGGGATCATTTCCAACCCCGATTGCCTGCAGTCTCCGCGTTATTCAAGCTTGGAAACCCTTGTCTACACCTCTGCATCGGGGTGCTGGTAGTGCGTATCATTGCTTTTCTTCAATTCCTGTGGCCAGCGTTGCCTCATTCAGCTGACTTCCTCTCCCGAGGTGCGCTGGAGGAACCTCCTGGGCTCACTGCTTCGTGCTCTTTCCTGCTTCAAAGATCGTCAGTCAGAGTGACGTTTAAGCATGTGTGCGCACTTCCTCGTCGTTTCTTCCTCACAGTGGTTGGTGTTCCTGTCAGGATCCTTCGAGAGCACTGTGTGTTCAAGGCATGGTAAATAGGTGGGATCTAAGCTTTCTCCCAGTTGACTGTTCAAGAACAGGGTGATCACCTTTGATCCTGAGGAAGTGGGAAGAAGAGTGGAACTCCAACAAAAGGTATACAAAGACACTTATGACAAGAAGTGGGGTGCCAAAAGGAAGTCCTGGAAAACAGGATAGTGGGTACTCATAAAGAAGCCCCAGGTGGCAAGCAGCAAATGTGACAAATTCTATGAACCTTAGAAGATAAAGCATGTCAAAACAATGTAGTGGTTCTGAAAAAATGGTAAAATGTGGAGCATGGACCGAATTACTGAATGCCCCCTAAATCTTATTCCCTCTGAGGGAATGGAGGAGGAATCAGCTCGAACTCAGTGTGGTACAGGGTTAGAGAAGAAAGTCAGTAGAACTGTGTGTCCTACCAAGTGGCAGAAAGATTTCGTAATGACCTAGTTCAATGGCATCTGTTTTGCAATATCCTGTATTTCTTATCCCTTGTAAATAGTATTTGACATTGTAACTACAAAATGTATTGTAGTTTTGTTGCCAATTATTCCTTTTCTTTTCTGGTAGACTTTTCCGTCCCAGGGTATCTTTCTTTCTCTCACTCTCCTTCTTTCTCCTCCCCTTTTCGTCACCCCTGGCAAGTTCTCTCCTTCTTGCTTTTCCTTCTTTCTGTTCTCCCTTCTGGGAGGGAGATGTGTTATATTATCACTTGGTCTATTTCTTTCTCCCACCCCTCTCCCTTTCCCCTGTTTAGCTTCTCCCGTGGAATCTTCAGGTAGAGCCAATTTAGAATGTTGATGTGCCCTCACACAGTCCTGTGACTGGCAAGTTGGAGACGTTCTACTTATACTTAATAAAGAACTTACTTCTTACCTTCTGCCGTGCTCTCTTCACTTCAATAATTCAATGTAATAATTTGACTTTCCCCATCACTTTATCTTGGGGGCCGTTGAAAAGTTGGGTCCCTCCCTGGGCAAGTGCCATGTTTGTCCATGCCTTATAACTGCATGATTCCATGCACAGCAGTGGCTTAAATTTAAAGAAACACAAAATTCACTGAAAAAACTGCTGTTGAAAACTAAGTGAGAGATCTTGCTCAAACATACCGCTGAAATTCATTAGTAATAGTTAGCAACATATACAACACACACCATAATTCACACCTTCACCCATGCTTAAAACACTGATTTGCCAATGGCGCCAAAACAAAAAGAAGAGCTAGCAAGAGACCAACATGTTGGTCAGAGAAAGTTATTGTGTGTTTTGTGTTCATAGCTAACAATTACAGTCTACTTTCAGTGGTTGTGCACATCTGAACCATAACATAGCTTCTGTATTTTTTCAGTGAATATTTTAACATATACTGTGTAGTTATAGTTAGGACAGTTTACCTATAGGAAAACATTTTTTGGTTTGCTCATACCTTTGGCGCTGCTTGACAAATCATGGTAAAACTTTCCCAAAAAAGTCTCATACACCTCAGCTCCTTTCTGGAAAATTTTGGGGTGATCCATCATGTGAGGGCAGAGGAAAAGGGAACCTCAAACTGCATTTTCCCCTTTCAGTTTTCCATAGGAAACCTGAACAGCGATACCGCAAAAACTGCTGAACGGAATTACACCAAATTTGACCAAAAACTTGTTCTTGGTCCAGAAATCGTTCTTTTTGTGATTTGGTGTCATTCCTTTTAGTAGTTTTTGAGAAATTAAGGTTAATAAAATATAGATATTTCACGCCACAGAGGATCGGCAACAGATCCGCAGAGCCAGGAGCTCAAACTCTGGTTTTGATTATCTGGCTGCAACCTGAAGGAAATGTTGTGACTGCCATCTTAGGACTCGGGGACTCAGTCCCCAACTCCTAAAATATAAAACTAATTTAAGTATAAGGGGCACAGCAGAGGCACCCTGAACAGCTGGGCCTGGCGAAGGGGGGAAGGAGGTCCCAGGGGCACTCCTCATGGAGTCAAATAAAAAAAAAGGTTTTGGGGGGATTGCGGGGGTGCTGGATCCACAGATCCACTGCGATGCCCAGCATAACACCTCTTGGGATTCACTCCAGGGTTGTGTGTCTGCGAGAGGTAGCATGCCAGCGGGTGGTTGAGTACAGGCCTAGCCAGGTTTTGTGCCCAAACTCTTGGTGCAATCAACATCTTACTTTACGTTAAAAAAAATTGAATTCACTGAAAACTAAAAAAAAAAGGTTAAAGTGATGTAATAGTTAGGAATTATGATAATATCTTACTTCAGAATTTTTAAAAAATGTAGAAATTTACTAAAAAAACAAAGGTTAAAGGGACATTATATTAGCTGAAAATCTCAGTTAAAACATACTGTTTTAAACTTACAAAACCACAGAAATTCACCAGTTATAGTTTTCTCAAGTAACAATCACTTTTGCCCTAAATTAACTATAGCTTACGCCCTGGCCTGCGGCTAGACCCTGTGGTCAACCCCAAGCATGGGGTTTGCTGTAGGTATGGTAATAAAATATTACTTTACGTTTAAAAAAAACTAAAAGTTCACTGAAAAAAACAAAGGTTAAACTAATGTTATAGTTAGGTGAACATTTCAGTGACAACATAAGGTTATAAACTAAAAAAAACACTGAAATTCACCCAGTGCTTAATTTGTGGAAAAATAAGTGCCAGGGCCCTTATCAGGCTACAGCTTGCATCAACCATTACCCCTGCCAGCGTTGCCAATGACACTACCAACCTAACTACTAACTATGATACTCCTACAAGTGTCACAATTCAGACTATTCCTGGTCCCCAAAGCTATAAGAATGGTTTGGGAGGCAGGTTTTTATCATTTTTGATGTATATTGAAATAATTAACAACTGTTGTTGTGCTAATCTCCTAATTAGACAAACTCCACCACCATGTGTCAGGCTTTCATGAGTCCTGACGCTAACAATTAAGGGTTGATGCCAAGCACTGGAAAAAATGGCTCAAATTAAGCACTTAATTCCCCAGTTATAGTCATCTTAAGTAAATATAACTCATGCCCTGAAGCATCTATAACTAGTGCAACTCTTCTATCCCCCAGTCTGTCAAAGGCAGGTGGACAACATTTAAACTCTTACCTATTATGACAATCTGTAAGATTCATGTAACAAAATACCTCTTGTGGGCTTTAATGCAAACAAAGGGTTTTCACAATAAATAAGTCACACCTACTGCCTACATTGTAACTTTACAAACTAAACAGATGGGCATATAGCCGTCGTCATTGACTTGCCCCTATAACCAATACAGTACTGCTGTATTGAGCATAAGCTTTCCCACAAGGCAAAATATACAATACAAGCATTCTTTTTTTAGCACACAACTTTTGCCCAGTAAAGGAATCAACAAGTGAGTGAAGCTAATTCCCTTCTCTCAGTAGTACGTCTGAACAGTTATTTTTCTGTTGATCATATAAGGTCTGGAGACAGCTGCGCTGTGAAGCCAGGCCTAATAAGAGAGCCCAAGGCAGGCCTCAACAGATCAGTGGCTGCTGCGCATCCTGACTGGCTCCAGCTACCCACTGTACTCATGATAACAGTTGGTAATGGTTTCAAATATTTAAAACTCATAAATGTATGAAACCATCCTGTGAGCCACATGACAAGCCACCAAAAGCATGTTTCTGAACAATAGCTCATGTAACTCAGTAAGTTATAAGGGCTGAATCTGGTGGAATGATGGACTAATGCACTCCAGGGATGTAGGTTTGGCCTAATGACAACAGGTTCAAATCCCATCCATCCCCATTGAGCCTTTCATCATTTCAAGGTCGATACAATAAGAAGCACTGAGTTGGGTAACTGACATTCAGTCCCGATGGGTGTACGTGTGCTCTAAAGATTATCTTATGTTCTATTATAAATACATATTATTCAGACATGAACAAATAGACCATCGATTTGCATTCGTCGCCCATACCCTCTGTCTGCGTTTGTCCCTGCTAAATAGAGTGTCAGAGACCGTGCAAAGCTTTCTTGGCAATAACCTAAACCTCTATCAAGATTTGAAAACAACGCTCTTTACCAATGTATGCGTGGTATAGATTTGCCATGTTATACCTGTTTCACGGCTGACATATGCAGACGACTAATAAAGATTCTTTAATATTCATCTATAAATGTTGGTCCCTTTTTTGGAAGGTGTTTTCTTTCCCTCTAAGCATTATCAGATGTTAGAAACCATGTGGGACATTGGGGTTGGTCTTTTGCTAAAATCATTTCATGGAACACAATTGATGATGGAACTGATCACTTTCAACCCTTGAGCACTAGGTTATGAAATGCGCCGCTGCAGAGGCCTCGATTAGCCATCTTTACACTAAATGAGTACACAAGCTGCAGCGGGCACTCCTTAACGCTGAAGAATGGTTGCTCGGATTAACTCTTATTACTATTGCCACTATCCCCCAGATGCACCAAGCATCCATTTTACGATTCCTTATTAGCGAAAAATAAGGAATCGCTAATAAGGAATAGCAAAATGCTATGCAAGAAGAACTCGCTAAAAAAATAGCAAATTCTTAAAATTCCTTAATTGCGACTCGCAAATTGCGAGTCGCAATTAAGGAATACCTTCCCATTCATTCCTATGGGCCTAAAGGCCCATAGGAATGAATGGGACGACATTCTCAATTTGCGAATCACAAATAGCGAATCGCAAATTGAGAATGCGATTTCAAGGGTGCAGGGGTGTCCAAAGGACACCCTGTTGCACCCCTGAAATTGATCTGTGCACATGTGTTGCACACACACATGCCCTTAGGGCATGTGTGTGCGCAAAATGAAACTTTGAAAAATGTACAAAAGTGCATTTTTCAAAGTTTTTGCAAATTACCATGAAGTTGAACTTCATAGTAATTTGCCACTCCTATTAGCGAAATCGCTATTTTTTTTTTTAACTTTGATGCATTCCTTAAATGCAAGTAATTGCAATTTAGCAAATTCTTAATTTGCGATTTTTGCATTTGGGATTATGCATCCCAAATGCAAAAATACTTGTCGCAAAGGGGCAGATTCTGAGAATCTGCCCCTTTGCGAGCAGATTTTACCTTGATGCATCTGGGCCTATATCTGGGCAAAATAGTCAGTGTTAACTAAACGCGCGCAAAAGCTTGCCACTCGCAGCACTCTGTCATTTTAAATACTGATGTCTCTGCTCTGCCCTCCAGGTGCGCTGAGGCACTTGACCTCCCTGCAGATTCTGCTGCTGCACAGCAACCACCTGACAAACCTGGAAGCCACAGTAAACGAACTCAAACGGATGACTGCTCTGCACACGCTAAGTAATTCGTTTTATGATTAATCGTGCTCAGCACAACATATAAACATTGCCCCCCCCCTTAGTATGTTGGGCTTGCTGTCCGTTTGGAATTGAAAGTGCTTAGAGGTTTAACTGTGGCTTCACCCTTACGCCCCGCGCTTAAGTACTTCTAGAAGCACTTTCCATTGCCACCCAACTCCAAGCCATGGGCCAGATGTATGACGGCTTTTAGCAGTTGCAAATGGAAAATTGGGCCGTTTGCGACTGCTAAATAGCCTTTTCACATGTACTAACCTTATTTTGCGAGTCTGTAAACTATTATCCACTAGCAAAGTAGAGTTTGCGAGTCGCTCGAGTCATTATTAGGAAATGGCTTGCCAAATGCGTTCCTTCCTAATAGCGAGTCGCATGGGCATGTATGATTGTTATGCGACCGGAATGCAGTCTCAAAACAAACTTACAACCTACTTCAAGTTAGGTGGTAAGCGACTTGCAAACGGGACGAGGTCCCCAGGGGACCCCTTCCCCTTTGTGAGTGAGAGCGAAAACTTATTTTTAGAGTGGTCCATTTTAAGACCAGGCAGTGGCACAACAGACCACTGGCTACTCTTAAAAAATAAAACAGACACTTTTCATTTTTCTTTTTGAAACAAATCCCGTTTTCCTTTGAGCAAAACAGGCTGCATTTGAAATAAAAGTTTCTTTATTTAAAAGCAAAGGCAGATATGGTGGTCTGCTGTCCTGAGCTGACCACCATCCCTGTGTTATTGCCCATTCCCAGTGAGTAGTAAATTGGGGCCTGCCTCATGAATATTGATATTGATGTGAGTCGCAAAATGTAAGGGTCGTACATCTGGCCCCAAGCCCTTTGATGTGAATATTTTTCTTAATGAAGTCTAGTTTTGCCCTTGTAACACTGTCGCTCTGGGTTCTCGATTAGTAGTTGCATGCTCCTACATTTCCAGGAATAGTTCACTACTACTCTTGGAAAAAATGATTGTGAATGGGTTTATGTCCCCAGTTTTAGGGGAGCGTTTATAGGTCTGCAGTGGCTGGTTACCTCACTAGCAGTGTTTGTCTCTAGTTTAATGGCCACATGAATACCAGCAAGTGTTCTAGCAGGGATACAATGCTCCAGAAATGGGCAGTGCAAGGAAGGCATTCCTGGCATGAACGCGATCGGAATGTGCCTCACAGGAGCGGAATTCCGGCCGCGGGCAAGGGGTTAAAACCCATTTTATTATAATTTTATTTTCCTTGTGCCGAGTCTTGAAGGCGGCCCACATTGATGACAGGCATTGAGGAGACTGGTATGTGCACTCTCTTCACTGCACATGACGGTTTGGCCGGTCGTCTCAGGCCGGCCAAACCGTCATGCGCAGTGAAAGTTCTCTCCAACCCATCAATGCAGCTAAGTTGGAGAGAGCAGGCACAGACTCCCAGTTTGTCCTAGAGCACAAATCGAAGGCACTCAGGCAAATCCTGAAGCTGCTCTCATGCATGGGAGCAGATTCAGGATTGGCTGCAGGGCAGGCTGGCACCCTGTGCCTTTGGAAGAGGAGAGGAGAAGACAAGCGCGATGCGATGGTGGAGGGCAGCGGGTAAGTCCTTTTTTATTTTTTACATATTTATCTCCCTTGTCCCACTTTCCACCCCCCTCGCCCGCCTCTTTTCCCTGAAATGAGCCGCACCGGTGTGATAGTAAATGAAACCCTATGTAAAAACACTTCCATCTCAAGGATTATGTAATGCTTCATATTTTAGAGTTTATTTTTGCAGTTTTGTATAGCACAACTTCGGCACTTGAGCGCTTTACACAAGCACCAGCCACATTACACAAGGTCAGATTCAGGGTTTTATACACGGGGACATTAAATGATTTACTCAAAATCACAGGATGTTGAACTGTCCCCTGTGACTCAAACCTGATCCCCTAGTTCCAGTAGTGGCTGGCATTGCTCATGGGTGGGGTGGCGGGCTCGAAGGGTCGCGGGGGGATCGCAGGGAAATAAAACATTTTTTTTAACTTACTTTCTGCTGGGTTCCGCTTCTTCTCTCCTCCCGCTCTCCTGCCTCTGACAGGAAAAGAAAGCAGGCAGCCAGGCTTCCTCCCCTAAGCCATTCACAACGCTGCACGCAGCATTGTGATTGGTCAGAACGGCGTCCAGCCAGGTGCTAAAGGGGTGGCCATGTTCTCTATGCAGGCTGCAGGCAGAGTGTACATGACTGGTTTGGGCAGCCTGAGAGGGCCGAACAAACAGTCTCTGCGCACTGAGGAGGTGGCAGACCACTCCTCCCCTGACCTGCTCAAAGAACAGAGCAGCCCCACCTGCCCGCCATGCGCGAAGCTAGCATAAAATGGTAAAAACTTTTACCATTTTATGTTTTGGCTTTCTCACACTGCTAGAAAACAGTGGGGAGACGCTCCTCCGCCCTAGGGGAGGAGCCACCCCTGAATATTTCCCTTCTATGTCTTCGACAAATACCCGCTCTTGATTCTGCTGCCCTCTACTGGCGCTACTCTGAATGTGTCCATTGATAATATTTATGATAAGATAACGTTACTTTTCTGTGATTTACTTTAAACATTTATGAAACAAGTTTTTTACTTTGTATTGCAACATATTTTTTCCAAATAGAATGTGCAAATGTATCTCTGTAAAACGTTCCGGCTTCCCCTTATTGTCAATGTGCTCCTTTTCAGACCTGTTTTATAATCCTCTTTCCCAAGACACCGGATACCGTTCTTTTGTCATCAACCACCTGCCCTCAGTGCAGCTTCTGGATCGCCAGAGTAAGTCCAATCAATGTCTTGCCCTTTTAGAAGCATCAGAAACCGGAGGTCCACAGTTAGAAATCCGGATTAGCTTCATTTGGTTTTAAGAATGTTTTGAGTGAGTGTTTTCCTATCTCTATTTTTCTCTACTTATGCTGTTTCTCCCTTTGTGTAAATTATGTGCACTGTTTAAAAAAATTAGCAACATTAAAATAAAAGTAAAAAAATGTGCACACGTTTTAATATAATTTTACAGCAAAGCTGAGGGGCTTATATTATGCTTTCTCCACCTGCCAGCATTTGATATAACAGGGACAGATAGCAGAAAACTGAGTTTGCCAGCAAATCATGGGAGTAAAAACAGGAAAAGAGAAGTAAAAAAATTAGTGAAGGGCTACTCTGTGAAGCCCCTTGTACCCCAGCAGCTCGTTTGTTTGCTGCTCAGCCACAATTTAAGTTCTACCCGCTATGCCTCTGCCTTCATATTGTTATGGTTGATTGTCTGCTGTTTAAAATCTAAGTAGGCTTGCATTACACACCAAGGAACGGGTAATTTGTCTTCTGTCTTGTTCGATTGTTTCAGGTTTCATTTTATGTTATGTGAACTGTTTGATTATCCAATTGAGAACGTTCCTAGTTCTTAAGCAACAGCTACAGCCTTCTAGTTTCTTTGGTTTGGAAACAAGCACTGGCAAAACCAATAGGTTTCGTGTTGTCAGCCATCCTTGTGGCTTCGTCATTCCTTGGTTTGTCTTGCTTTGTTTTAAAACTTTATATTTGAGGAGCTGCTATGCCCTCAACTAGCATAGTGATATTAATAAAAATGAGGGCTTTGCCCTGTTGTCATCCTGAGTCTATCCTTTATTTCTAGGCAGGACATATTTCGTCTAAACAGGATATAATATGGATATAATATGTAATATTTATGGCATCCCTTCACTTGCTGTAATACATTTGCTGCTATTGAAATTCTATGGGCCCTATCTGAAGTTTGTCAGACTATACTCCACCCATCAGGGTGGCTGTGGACATTACATCCTCCACCCTGACAGACTACCTTCTGTCAAATTTAGAGATCATCCTAGCCCAGATGTGATCTCAGTATGATGTCAGGAAAGTATCAAAAGTTTGGTGGTCATATGCCTTCCATTTTGATGACTGTCCACCTAACTTCAACTAAGTTTTTGATTTTCAACTACAAATTCCAAAAGACTTTGCTGTTGAAATAATGACCACCAACCCCAGGGCGTTTTGTCCTGGGTGCGGTGGTCATTATATGATTTTCTCACCACCAGGTTTTATCTAGCAGTGACTGCGGAAAAAAGTACTTTACACCGTCCACCCAAATTAGGTGCCTATTAGGATGGCGGACGGACCAGCGTCCGTCCGCCACCCCAGAGGTGGAGGGACGGTCCGCAGGGGCAGCGGCGGTCCCTCCATACCAATTAGGATGTGACCGCCACCCTGGCGGTCACATCCCGTATCTTTTACATTGCGGCGGGTGCTGCTTGAAGCAGCACCCGCCGCAAGGTTAAAAATGCATGCTTTGCACTTACATGCACAAAGCGGCAGGCACCGCGCGGTGCCTGACGCTTTGTGCATGCAAATGCAGGGGGGTACCATAGCTACCCCCCAAGTGCACCCCCCCCCCCTTCACCCTGGGGGCCCGCAAGGGGCCCCCAGAAGCAAAGGTCCACATGCTTTTCCACGGCGGAAAATCAGCTGCGGAAAAGCATGTTTAAACACACATCCTGATTTGGCTGACGGTGTCTTGCAGACACCGCCACCAAATTGCGGTCAACACCCCGAGGATCAGCAGCAGACGGACCTGCCGTCCGCTGATATTCCCACCACCATCATAATCTTGCGGTGGGTGTTTTCTGTGACCGCGGCGGTGAATCCGCATCCTCCGGGCCGGCGGTTGTTTCCACCGGCCCGGAGGATACGAATTCACCACCATCATAATCGACCCCTTTGTGTGGTGGTGTAATGCCCTTCCTCCAATGGCCCGTACTACAGGCTGTTGGAAGAAGCTTGCCTTCCATTCAGCCAATGAGGGAGGTCTCCATTGATGGAAAGCTGGCGGTCCTCCCGGCCATATGTAGGGTAAACAGATTATAATTTTGGTGGACAGAGTACTCATAACTTTTTCAAAAGAGTACCCTGTCAACAAAACTTTATTCCCACCTCCTTTGCTGTGCATTGATTAATCCAGCTGAAATTGGTTTTATGACTAAAACAATTTCTTATATTTGAACAGAAGTTACATTAAAGGAAAAGAAAGCTGCCTTTATTACATGCAACCCGAAAGAGGCCAGTGTCCTTCAATCCTTAGCTTTTGGGCGGAGATCAGGCACACCGCTGGTTCCTAAAAGTGCATCATTTTTTCACAGACTACCGATGTATCGATTAAGGACTCAAACAGGTAATGGTGGAAAATGTTGATATAGCATGTTTCAAATGTCTGTAATGAACTGTTTTGAACAGCTTTTTGAAACGAGGAGGAAGATCAGGTTTTCGACTTTAACGACTGATTGACAAAGCTGTTTGCAGTTGTTAGGCTCACTTACCTGTTCAGTTGTGAATGAAATGTCATTGTTGTAATTCATTAAAACATGATTTGCACTCCTAAATGGATTTACTTACACAGGGGTTTCCGTGTGGATAAATATTCCTGTTTGGGTGAGGAGCGGGATTTGCAGGACGGGAATGCCTCGAATTTTGTAAACACATGCAAAATCACATTTTGTGGGTGTTCATGAACACTTTTCTTACAATTACGCACCCTGCAAATGGCCAGAAATTAATTCTTTCAGGGGCAGGATTAAATCCATTCCCTGGATGGGAAAAGAGCACTCTTCAAAATCATTGTGGGTGTTGTGGAATGGGGTGTGCCAAGGGAAACATGTTTTCTTAGTGCAGAAAAAATAAGCTGGGAAGTTATCTAGGTTTCTTTTCCTCAGCTTAAAATGTACTTGTGTGTATTTTCATCCCAGAAAATGAATTAACAAAGTATTATCTGGATTATGCCAGGAAAGCTGTGACTGGTCATTCTTCCACGCGCTAACTAGACTCTATTTCGAATTCCAAACAGTTGTAATCTGCACCACTGCAAGGTAGTATATGAGGCCATACGTTGTTCTTTAGTGTTACTCAAACTAATAGTTGACACTTCCAGAAGGAAATAGTGTATTGTAGGAGGGAAAATGAAATTGTATTTATAAAAGCACAGGCAGGAGTGTTTAAAATGTGTGAATTTCAAGTGACAACGAAGGAGAGATTTGCAAAGTTTTGACTGAGCTAAAATGTAATTATTTTATTTTAGCTACATTGAAGGATTTTTTTTAAATTATTTGTGGTATCGCAACAGACAACAATGAATGTTGTAAGTAGTTTGTTTATAAAGTTCTTGTGGCTGTGGTGGTGTGTGTGGGGGTGGGGGATGGGGACACTACCCAATATGTTAAGTAATTAGTGCAGAGACCCAAAGTCTTTCTAAGGAGACTGAATTTGGCACGGCCAACTGGTGGGGTTTTGGAGTACCAAAGTATCTTATTGTTGAATCCACCTGATGCCTCTTTCTTCAACCACCCCATGCTTCTTGTCTCATTATCTCACTACAGTAGGCTTTTGTCTTCTGTACTTTGTCCCTTTGTCATTGTTTACCTATCTTTCAATCCTTCTTTTCCTCCTTCTTTCTCCCTTGTTGTTGGTCAAAGTCTAATGATAAAAATAAGTCCTGCTCCCCAAAAATGAGTACCGATACAGGGTCCATAATCTGCAAATTCCATCTCAAGTTCAGCGGTGGAAGTAGTGAGAAAAAACTTGGACGACAGTCTGGCCAGGTTTATCCCAATGCAGAAAATCGAGCTTCTCTTGACAGCTAAGGTCAAGTCTAACTGAGATGGCAGTGCCATGGGTTGTAGCGATCAACCAGTGTAAAGTCCAAACCAAGTTCTAAAAACTGGCAAACCTGTTAAAAAGTAACGCTAACTGTTTTAATGAAAGTGAATGGTGGCAATTCTACGGGTTTCACAAGTCATCTTTTCTAGAGGTCTCTTTAGCATGAGTTGGTCCATCGGCAGCCACATGACTGTAAAACTTGAAAGAGCACATAATCAAATACAGTTTGGAGTGAACAAGTTACCAACTTTTTTGGAGTACAAACTTCAACAGAGGGTAGAGTCCTGAAGTCTGATCTAAGAAAGGCTTTCCAGTATTGGATGTGTTGGAATGGCTGGGCGGTGAAGAAGATCAAAGAAAAACACAAAGCTTCCGGCTGGGTGTCCCTCAGAGGCCCTTGCAGCATGGCGTTAGTATGCAATATTAGATACACCAGGCTTCTTTTCATATTAGGTTTCATAGAAATTGCAGAGTTATTTTTTTCCCAGGGTAAGAGTAAAAGTTTAGTCCAAACAGGTTTAGGACACGCGTGAGGGAGTTTATATTGAGGTGCTCTGGTGAAAAGGATGCTCCATCCGTTCTTCCGCTGGATCTCAGAAACATTGTCCATTAGAAGCAGCAATGTTTTACAGATGGAAATGAAAATTGCACTTGTATAGCGCGTAGCTACCCGGAGGCCTCGCAGCGCTTGTGAATGATTACTTAGTGCGGGCTCAGGGTAGTTCAGCAGGTGTTGGCAAACAAGTGCGTTTTCAGGGCCTTCCTAAAAGACATATGGTTGTTGCGTTCCCGAAGAGAAAGCGGGAGGGAGTTCCAAAGTCTCGCCGCTGTATGAGAGAAAGAGCGGCCTCCCCAGCGGGCTTTCTTGACTTTGACGGACGTTGCCAGCTGAAGGGTGCAAGAGCGAAGGGAACGGGACGGGACATATGGCGTAACCATAGGGTGTAGAATTACAGGGCCCGTTCGATGGAACGATTTGTGTAAAATACACATAGCCTTAAATTGCACTCTTGCCGCCACAGGGAGCCAATGAAGTTCCTTTAGGGCGTTCTTTGCTGACTGCCAGCGGGGGATGTTGTAAAGTAGGCGAGCCGCACTGTTTTGTGTGACTTGGAGCTTCTGAGTGACGGAGGTCGGGACTCCCATATAAAGAGCATTCCCATAGTCCAGGCGGGAGAGTATCAGGGCCTGGACCATGACCCTCCTCGCCTGGAATGGGAGCAGAGGGAGCACCTTCCGCAGCATCCTCATTAGCCCGAAACAAGTGGCGGCCGTCTTGGTAGCCTGGACCGAAAAGTCAAGTGCTTTATCGAGCCAGATCCCAAGGCTCTTTATCTGGGACTTAGGGACGGGGGATGGGCCTAAACATGATGGCCAGATGGATGCAAGGGCAGAGGGAGAAGGGTTGCCCAGTAGGATGATGTCAGTTTTCTCCCCATTGAGCTTTAAACAGGAAGATTGCATCCATCTGGCAACAGCCTCTAGACAGGGGCCTAAGGTGGGGGACGATCCCTCAGAGTGGTCTAAAGAGACCACTGGAAACCGACCGTTGACTATTTTTAAACTTTGTTTCCTGCAGATCATGAGTCCGCTCCAAAGTCCTCTTTTCCATATCGCAGGATCTTACCGTTGCTCAAGATGGCCCTTTCTCCAGCTCTGCCAAGTCTGTCTAAAATTAGAATAAAGATAATCAAAGTGGCTTGTTGGGGGGAAATGATTTTTGGAAAAGAGACCTGCAAAAGCAAGGTTAGAAATTAGTTTGTTTTACTTCTTATCCCCACACCTCCCAGTTCAAAGACTGTCCTCACTAATCACTTGAGTGACTGCTTGCTTTCCCTGGCTATGAAAGAGCCTTCTGCTGAGAAAAAATGAACGACAACAGTTTTTACACATTGTACAATACATCCGTTTTACAATGTGATCCTTGAATTACTTCTACTGAATTTACTTTTGAAAATGCTGCAGATCTTGAGTTCATGCACTCTTCAACAACAGTCATATTCAATAAACCAGCAGTTTCGATCTCCTCTTTGAAGCCTTAATTAGACACAAGTCTCCAAAATGAAGTGAAGTTAAGGTTTGAGGGCTCTGCACAATGTTGTTCCATCAAATTGACCTTCCCAGGTTTTCTGTAGCCCACAGTCTACTCTACAATTTCAAACACACAAACTAACCAATATATCGAATATGGCTAAATAAAGATTGCTTTCTGCAATGTTGAAAGTCAGAAAACCTCCAAACACTGTTTGGAGTAAAAATAACTGGCATGCAGAAACATTATTATCAGCACTCAAAAGCATTGTAGTCTTCTAGAATGAAGTGCTTCAGATTTCCAGTTGAGTGCTGCTGCCACAAAGCTTTCCTATAGGAAGTCCAAAGAATACTGAGCAGCATTATTGTGATTGTGGCTGTATTTATAGGGAAACCACACCCATGATGGCTACTCTAAAACTTCTGGGACATATAGTCCCTAATCCATTCACACCACTGACGCCTCCACTAGGTCCTTTTGTGATAACGTATAGGTTGGAAATTGCTCTTAGCTGCTGCCACATGACCCATTAAGGTAATGGAATACATTTTAGATGCAACTGGGGAACGGTGTGTCCTGCCATCAGCCTGGAACCTTCAACCCAATCCCTTTATATCCAATATCTTTAGAATACCACTCCTCCTTTCCATAGCAAGACACTAGGCACAAAGCATACTGCTCCACAAGAAGTATTCACTGCAGAGATCTCTGGATCCCCTTTCTGCTAAGGTATCATTCATGCTTCCTGGCAAATAAAAGGCATGTCTTGCAAGCAAATATCACCGTGCTGTCCCTGGAAGGAGGTGTGTAAACTGACTCTGCAAGCTCTGGTTCGTAAGTCAAGCCTAGCAGTGACTCTAGGGCAAGGCAAACAAGAAGAGAAATCCAGGATTTCTCTTCTTGACTTCTCTGCTATCAAATGAAATGTCATTCAAACTTACATTTCGATAACGTTTATCCCTAACATTATTGCTGCAAATTATAAGCCATCAAGGAACACATCCTTGTCTTTCACTGAGATTTCCCTGAGCACTACAGTATCATATCTGCAAATTCTGCAGTTTGATTTCTACTACTCTCTCTAAATTCCAAATTGGCAGACTTCACAACCTCTTGCCTGGGCCTCTCTTTTGTCTTTACCCCTTGAACATCAAAGAAGAGGTCCCTTCTGACCTAGATGAGTGCTCCCTATTGGAACTGGGACTAAAAGACTAACCTTCTCCTAGTAAGAATAACAACATTACTACTTGAGCTAACTTTTGCTCCGATGGCTCTTCCTGGGCTGGCCCTGACATGATATTCAAAGCAGGCCTTCACAAGCAGACTTGTGTACATTTGGATAGGATTACTCAAGCCAGAACCAAACAAGGCTGTATGTATTGAAGTGACTGAATTAAAGCACTATGCTTCAGGACAGATAAAATATTATTTATACGCACAATTTTACCAAACTAACTTCAGATGAGTAGGTTGATAAAGGACTCCTTAGACTTACAGTTTTTGTGTATGTTGGCGTATCACTGGGAAATCTTGAAAATATGTTCATGGTTTAATCCAGAAGTTATTGGCAACTCTGTGTCATGTCATATATTTTGGCAGGGCCCAGAACAAGTGCATAACAAGGCACTTGGATGAAAATTAGCATTTTCCTCGCTTCTATTTTAATTGTAACAAAGTGTTTTGTAAAGGCTTTTTGCCCTTTGTGCAAACAAACGCTTTAAAAACACTGTGTCGCGTTGATTTTAATTGTAAAATAAAAATGTAGTCCTTTTGTACAGACCAAAATGCCTTGGTGATGCTAATACAAACTTACACTACCAGGGAGGAGGGACTTCCTTGTCCAAGTTAAATGCATTAAACATTCTGAGGCACAAATAGCCTTCAGCTGAACAGTATGCTTGGTCAGTGTTACGGGCAGCCAAAAAAAAGCCTTGCACGAGATAAGTTTCAGGTCACGCAAGACTACTAGCTCAAAAAATGTGTCTATTAATGTGGCCAGGATGCGGTTGAGGTGTCAAGAGACGGTCAGGCACCTGATCAGAGGGAACACATGCTCAAGGCAAGCTAAGCGTCTTTTGATGTCTCCAATGAGGGTAGTGAACAATTCTCCAGACCTCTCTCAGAAGACCTTCATGGGCTCAAATTAAGTCTTGCAGTGATTCATATGTATCTGTTTCTTTTCTAAATTGTGTGGTAGTTGTTCTCAAGGGAATAGTGATGTGGAAGGTGATGCAGTGATGGTCAGACCAATCACAGAGGATGATAGATTCCAATTGGGTAGAGTTATTTTTTGAGATGATAAGAGCTAAGATCTCTCTCCTGTTGTATGTGGGGCTATCACAAATTTGTATAAAGTTAAGATCCGTAAGAAAGATTTAAGGCTGTTAACTATAGGGTCATTTAGATCCCACCAGTCTCCTAGGAATATTTGAGTGCCATGTTGACCAGTGTGTGTTGTGATGATATCCATGATTTGTTCTACAAAGGAGAGATTATCACCGGCAGTTTGCAGAGGGGATCTTTGTTGCAGGCAATTTCAATACATAGATATTCACATGATGAAAGAGCAGGGGACTGTAATTGTTTAACTGAAAGGCTGTTGCAGTGAATAAAAGTGGTGCCACCCGCTAGTCTGATAGGTCTATCTAGTCTAGTGATATCTTAACTAGGAGGGACTAGAATGTCGAGGATAGGTGCAGAGGAGTCATTCAGCCAACTTTCTGTCAGGATCAAGAGGCCGAGATCATGTGCTAGGATGAGATCTACGAGGTCAGCTGCATGTCTAACAGCCAATCTACAATTGAGAAGAATGCATTTAGGAAAGGATTTGGGAATGTCTTTAGGAGACTGGGTAAGTTTAATTCTCTTGAGGTTATGTTTATTTATCATTCTGAGGTTGGATTTGATGTTTCTGTGAGGGTTTGTAGAGATAGATTGGATTTGACTCTGATTGTCAATATTCTCATGGTGTAGAGAGTTGTATGATAGTAGGAGTGATTCGGTATCTTCCTCTGATAATGAGAGGATCTTAAGGGTCTAGAGGATACGTTGGGGCAGGGAAGTGTTCTCCAACTCAGAAATTGGTGCTTCGGGACAGATTAGGACAGGGTGGGTGTAGGGAGAATTGGAAGCATTGAAGGGAAAGAGTTAAGTTGTTCGCAGCCAGGCGAGGTTGAACTGAGCTGCTTTCTTATCCCATAATTGGTAGTCGACTTAATGGTAAGATGTATAAGACTATGTAAGTCTTCGGTTATTTGATGTAATGTTTGTGCGATCTCATCCGTCCAGGATGCTAGTAGGATGTGTGAGGATAAATAGGGGGCTTGATTTATGGGGAGAGGGGTAGATGGAGTGTTGGAATCTATGCTGGTCCGGTATGTTTGACTAGCAAGTAGCGATGTGGGAGACGTGGCATCAGCCTTGTCATCTTGGAGTGCTGGGAATGTAGCAGGTGTGGTGTTGAATCCTGGGTTGGCGTTTTGCTGTTGGCCAAGGGTGTGTGCGAGTAGTGATAAAGGATCTGAGGAGTCTGAGGGCTTCTGATTAGTTCGTAGGGGGTTAGTGTGAGGTGAGGGAGGCAGGGTGAGTGACTGGTTGAGGTCTGTGATATTAGGTGTAGTCTTTGGGACTTCTATGGATTGTAGAGAGAGGCGGTGGATAGGCATGTCAAAGGAAGTGAATGGTTACCATGGCTATATGGTTCAGTAGTGTTTGCACTTGGTGTGCAGTGGGAATGTGGTGTGGTATAACGAGCGATAGGGGTTGGTTAAGATCCCCTTGAAGGTGAGTGCCTGTTGCACGCCTGTATAGAGCTGCCTTGGGAGGAGTAGGGCATATTCGTGGATACAGCTTTTTTGATATAGGGGAACATTTTTCTCAAATAGCTATGGGTTGTCATCTGATGCTTCAATGAGTATTGTCTCATAATTATAGATGGAGATGGAGGGGGTTACTGAGAGTCTTGAGTCATGGGGATTTTTTAGGATGTGGAGATCTGGAGCAGAGAGAGAGAAAGGCTTTCCTCCAACGTGCCCTTCTTCTCATATAGAGGATGAAGTCACAAGTGTTAACATATTTTTTTATGCAGAAGTATGGGTCAGAGATCAATGTTTCAGGAAGGGCTTTTAGTAGTCTGTGTTTAAACTTCTTATCCACATTTTTTGTAATGTTTGGGGGATAATTTATTTTATAAACATGTTTGCCAGATTTTACTAGGCTAGTATCCGTTGCTGTCAAAGGTTCCATAGCTGAACAAAATGCGTCAAGCAGGTTTTTAAAGTGCACACGATCAACCTTAGGAATGATGTGAGGCAAAGGCTTGAGTCAGGTATTCGTCTTTCTCGTGTTGTGAGGCGAAGGTGTGAGTCCATTACACATCATTATAGATGAGTGTGAGAGAAGGCTGGGGAAGGTGAGGGACCAAAGTGTTGACCTGATATCTATGAGTGAGTCCTCTAGGGCCCGCCAAGATAGTGAACAGCGATGACGAATGACATCAAGTTACTGGGGATCGTGCGAGTGAGCAAATTCAATATTTTTATAGGTTTCTAGGATAGGTCAAAGGCAAAAACATTGAGTTGGATAACTAAAACTGTAGATCCTATTCTGTTATCTGATAATCCGACTAGTATACAGTTTATGATAATAGTCCTAGCTTGCACGCAATTTAGGTCCAGTTCCAGTATAAGCATTTCAAACTAGTACAGGCCCTCTGATGATAAAACATGTTTACAAATAGTTTAAACCATGGAGTTGCAGGAGCTCGAGGTGATATTTAAAGAGGGCTCCATGTTTTAGACTGTATGCCTGGATAGTTCTTGTCCTCTTTTTATTTTTATTTAAAGGTGGAGCAGTTTCTTCGTCTATCTCTATAGGCTGAGTTAAGGCCCATCCTTTGTTAGTGGCGTGCTCGACTTTCAGAAGAGGCAAAGGTAGGGATTGGTTATACACAGGCGAGTAGTAAGCGAGATAAAAGGGGGGTATCATTTACCCAGCAAAATGGAGACAGGTGAAATGAACGTCTTGAGATCCACCAAGTGCACTGAAAGAATATGCTGCTTTCCGTTCTTGCACAGTGCGACTTCCCTCCGGTGGTGTACGGCGAGGTGAAGGGCATCTCACAGGGATCGCATCCCTCCGTAGTGTTTCGAGAGTGCACTTCAAGATGAAAAAAGAATAAAGGGAAGCAAACTCTTCCTGTAGGATTTCCCACTCATGCTGAGAGGGAAAATGCTTTCTCAGGCTATCTGCAATAGTGTTGTCCATTCCCACAAGGTGAGACCTTGCATTCTTGCATGGAAGAGATTTGTAGGCTTTTCTCTCATAACTGTTTTCAATGCTAGAAAGACCAAATTTAACTTCAAATCATGTAGGTGTAAGTGTGAATCTAACCTGTTCCTTAACTTGCTGATGAATACTTTGCGAACATATAAACTCCCAGCCTGTTTGACCTGACTGCCTCAGGGTGGTCTTCCCCCAAATCTTTTGCCTACTTACCTCCAAATGTGCTGATTTTGTGTTTGTTGGCCCAGTGGTGTAGCTAGTCGTTAGGTCTCCATTGGCGGCCCCTACATTTGCCGTCTGCAGTGGCCTGATCAAAGAGCGGGGGATAGGGCTGGCTAGTCATATGGTCACCACGGCTGCAGGTAGGTGGGGGTGCTGCTGATTCTTCAGGCCACGAGGGCCTCAGGTAAGAGCGAGGGAGGGTGTCCGCTACCCCATAACTTGTGCCGCTTGAGGCAGTACCCCCACCCCCCCAGCTACGCCACTGTGTTGGCCATAGGACCCTGTGCACTTTATCACTGCTGACCAGTGCTTGTGTTCAACGCTCTAAACATGGGCTTGATTGGCATAACCATGCTTGGCATATTTAATTTACTAATTTACCTATAAGTCCCTAGTAGATTACACTACATGTGCCCATGGCCTGTGCATTAAATGCTACTAGTGGGCTTGCAGCACTGCCTGTGCCACCCACTGAAGTAGCCCTTTAAAAATATATTGAGCCAGCCAGTGGAGAACCTGTTTGTGCAGTTTCATCATGCCATGTCAGCCTGGCAAGTTAACCCTCTTGCCAGGCCCAGACCTTCCCTTTTAATACATATGTCACCCCTAAGGTATGCCTTGGAAAGCCCAGAGGGCAGGATGCAATGTAGTTAAAAAGCAGGAGATGTACTCTTAAGTTTTACATGACCCAGTAGTGAAAAACTCTTACATTCGTTTTTCACTACTTAAAGGCCTATCTCTGCGATAGGATAACATTGGGATTAACTCATTACATTTCTTAAGTGAAATTTCTAATTGCGAAGAGATAACTCTTCAGGTCTGGGGTCCCTGGAATCACAATTTAAAATCCAAACTTATGGTAAAGTCGGATTTTAAAATGCCGTTCTGAAAATGCCACTTTTAGTAGGTGGGCATTTTCTTACTTTAGCCATTTGGTGCCTACTGCCTGTTTCTGATCACATGTCTGGGATGGGTGACAAATGCCTTTGTGTATTCCGCCTAGACAGCCACACACAATAGGAGCTTAGGTGTGACTTGATGGGCCATCTCAATGTAAATCTACCTTTGTGAATCAGTCCCAAAGTCTTTTTTTCTGCAGTGCCTTCTCTTTGACTGCTAGTTCGTTTCTGAGAAAGAGGAGGCTAATGTCAGGAATCTATAGTCCATATTTCTTAAAAGACTGAAGGCATTTATCAGATGAAAGAGCTGAGGTAGTTTTCGTAGTAAATTTTGCATGGTTCTCACCTATTTGGCTGTGATAATCACTCATTTCTTACATGACTTTGTCAGTTGAGGTATCAGACTAGTTCTTCTCATCAAAAGGAAGTGCAATCAACTTTACTTGGCCTACTGCTTAAGAGCCTAACATTTGAGATTTGATTGTTATCATAAGGAGTTATTTGTTCCCGTGGCAGTTTCAATGAAACCTGAGACATCAGCAGTTCTGCATGAAAGCTTCATCGTTCCCGGTTAGGAATAAACAAATAATCCTCCTAAGCATAGACTTGGAAGAAGGAAGCATATTGGTAAAACTCTTGTCACAGATGCAGACTGTTACTGTCTATGATCATATTGGCAATGGCTTACCTGAAGGAAAGACTATGGAATTGGTACATTTTCCTACCTGATGTTTGGAGACACTTGCACTTCTTGTACATGTGGGAAGACTTTGTCTAGCACAGCAAGAAAGTGACTATCACAGACTGATAAATACTAAGTCTCTTTGGAAGCCCATTATTTTTTGTTCTGAAAGCCTGAGACTGAAATCTCGGAGACTAGACTTTCCTGATCATGTTTGAGGACTAGAGGCTCAGTAGCTAGACCAAGCATAAGTGAGGAGCAGTTGCCACCACCAATTCATAAATACCCTGATTCTCTAGCAGCGGTACCAGCCCACAGTTTGCAGTTGTCTTTCAGCTATTGGTAGTTACTGTTTGCTACCATTTAGTCAGGAGAAGCTGCTTCTTGGGATTAATTCCAATAAAAAAATCACCTGCCCCTAAGACCCTTGGTAGGGAGAGGTTGAGGGGTGATTCGTGTTTCTGACATTCAGGTTTGCATGCAAAGCATCAAAGATGGAGTCCAAGTTTTAGATTTTAGATTGAAGACTTAATGTACACAGATTCTACACTTGAGACTGAGGAAGATTCTTACAGTGAGGAGCTATTCTCTACCTTTGTCTGCAAAGGAGAGCCACAAGATTGCTGCCCACTGCTCCTGTGGTACCTTCTGTACTTTTCTGGCCCTCTCCAGTGCAGTAAACCATTTGTGGATTTCATCCCCATTTTGATAGGGAGGGACAATCTTGTTAAGGTTTCTATGGTCATACAACCTATCCCTACCACTAGGGACATTGCTGCCACCATGGGGCTCTAGCCCCATCTTTTTTTTTTTGCTTTTTCAAGCTCTAGGGTCTCCTTTTCTAAGGCTACTTGTGTCTCCTTATTCTCAGCTGGGCTTCTTTCATCCTAGCTTGATGCTTTCTCTTCTCTAGGGAGTTACTCCTCCTATAAGAACAGGCAGAGGACCCTATAGATACCAGAATGATTAGACTCCACTGAAGGAGATCTGGTCCTTCTGGGCACACCATCAACTCTAACTGGGGGGACAAAGACAGGGCCACCTTGGCCTTCCTCCTCTCCAGGCAGAACTGGATTCCCCAGGTCTAGATCATTATCGATGGACTGGTCTTCATCAGTGTCAGAGTCCTAGTGAGGCAACCCACCAGGGTTCTCTTCCTCTGATGTACCCACCCCAATGCCTACCCTGTCAGGATCTGATGCTTTCTTAAAGTCATCAAGCAATAACACCTCTATAAGGCGTTGGGTATTGGGATTCTGTCCTGGCTTCAATTTCCTCATGGCACACAGAGCCCTTAACTCTTAGAAAGGGAATGTGTCATACTTAGATGTCTGTACTTGACTGACATCAGGAACACACCCACTAGGTCCTTCCTTTGAAGACATGTCTAGTGAGGTGTGGTCATGACTAGTGAGGTATGGTGTATGCACCTACCTACAGTATTTGGTTTCCTACTAAACCTCTCTTAAGCCGTGGTAAGGGTGTGCTAGGCCCTTAACACACAGTTCAGTAGAACTTACTGTATTATAAGCTTGCATTATATTATAAGCTTGCATTATATGTACCTATGGTACCTTTAGTGGTTTTTTAAATGATCAATCTTCAAGATTATCTGGTAAAACAATGCAAGCTGGAATCCCACACGCTGCACACCAATGTGAGAAGTTGACCTGGCATATGATGTCCACTATTCTAAAGGGCACCTTGCACCAGTCCAAACGACCCTTATTGATGGTAGGTTTAGACAACCTTTATAGAAAGCTATCCTTGTGGTAGCTGTGGAGAGCAGCCTTCAGGCTAAGTCTTGAAGGAATGTAAAGCAGCTTGTTTTACCAGTCTATAATCTCTTGAATGACCAAATAAAAAGAGCACTACACCAGGTATATATATAAAATATATGTATTTATTCTAAACACACCCCTCTAGTCTCTTTATGAGGCTAGAGGCAAAAGTACAATACAAGAACTTAAATAGCACACAGTAAATTAGCACAGTATACGTTTTGCCCTAGGGTCCTCACAAACCATGTACTAAGAAAGTGGTATAAGTACCGCTCTCAACATAGAGACCAGGCCCAGAGCCTGTAGAACCGCTGCAGCAACCAGGAACTACTCAAGGTAGAGACGCAGGAGACCCATGGGGGACGTGTGCAGTGTCTAAACACAGCTGCAAATCACCAATGACTTCTATGGAGAAAGTTAAAGTTACAATTTTAAAGAATAGGGACACTTAGGAGCGGACTACGGTGAAACCCTTTCAATACTGGACACTGCGAGACTCAAGACACACGGTAGCACCGAAGTACTCGTGTTACATCACCCAGGGAAGCCGGGTGCATAGGTGTCTTTTTGTGTCGTGTTTTGTCATCGATTCTAATGGAGAGCTGCAAAGAAGTGTTGCAGGCGTCTAGGTGAAGAGTGTCCGGATGGATCCAAGGGTGGATCGGAGATCTGAAGAACCTGAAAGCAGAGTGGACATAGTTTGAGTCACTAACCAGTGACCAGGAAGGTGACAAGCCTTGGCAACAGCAACCCACGCAAGATGACAAGATTGGCTTCAGAGCAGACCAGCAAGATCTGAGGGAGTCACCCTTTGGAGGGGAGTCAGGGCATGTCTGGAGCAACCAGAGAAGTCCAAGAAACAAAGGATTGTCCTTCATGGGAACCCACCAGTCGACGGACTAGGGATCGCGAAGGCGCCTCGAGCTGAAATGCTGAAAGCGGGCCCACGGAACACTCGTAGGCCCACATTCTTCGATGCAAAGGTGCTCAGGGTTTGGACTACAAGTAGCACAATGCACAACTTCAGGAAAGCTCGGGAAGTCGATGCACTAGTAAATGTGCAGGATGGCCAGAAGTTCCGGTCCCACGTCTCTCGTGATAGCTACAGGTCTCAGCTTCGCTGGGGACTTGTGTCAGCCTTGGAGATGTCTGGAAGTCCATGTCCTGTGTCGCAGATTCTTCGGGATCTATCGGGAGCCTTGAAAATACAGACTGGCAAGCTGCTTCTTTGGTGCCGGTTTGAAAAGGGGAGTCACTCCTTGACCCCAAGGGAGATTTCTTCCATCTTCCAGTCGATATGGAATGTCGAAGGTCCAAGATTTCTGATTCAGAGGTTCGTCCAGGATAATCTAAAGTTTTAGTGACTGGGTTCCTATACTTCTACTAAGTTTAGGGGTTGGACTAGGGTCCCACCTGCTGAGTGCCCCAGCAACCGGTTTGAACTAGGAAATGCACAGGGACACCTTGTGTGCCCCAGGCACTGTCTGAAAAGCATTCACTGAATGCAACCCACCCCCCAATACACTAAAGCCTGTCTGGGGAGGACAGGAAACCTATTGTCCAGGCCTCCCCTGCCGGAGCTTCATCCAGCAGCAGGAGGTCAGACTTGTGTCTGTGGCAGCAGCATCCATTTTGCGATGCTGGGGCTCTTTTAAACATTTACCAGGTAAGTAAGTGTGTACATGTCTTCTCCCTCTAAGGGTGGAATTCTACCCCCGCCGCCAGAACTGGCGAGGGGGGGGGCAGGGAGTAGGATTCCAAAGTGTTTGACATCAAACACAACATGTTTTGATCAAACCATTCCAAAGTTAGCATTAACCGCGAGGATTATAATGCATTTAGGAGTATATGATATGGCTATATCATAGAACAGCTATAAGGAAGGGATTCCGAAAGCTGCAGGGGGGCTCAGCTCATGCTAGTGCACCCTCTCACACAAAACTAAGCACTCTGCCTTCAGGATTGTCAATATTTACAACAAGGGGTGGTGAGGGACAGAGTCTCTGAATTAAGCAGAAAGCTCTCACCCAGTCAAGAGATCAGGGCTAGATCCAACACCGTTTTTTAGCTCACTGCACCATCCCAGTTTCAGAACCTGGCTGTATGCAAATTAGTCTGTTCCTGTCCCAGTGCATGATGGGAACAGGGCAAACCAAACTACAAAAGCCAATTCTTACACTGGGAAGGAAACAAGTTCCCGGAGACCGGTTTCTGGCATTACAGCCGTCTTCGGCCCGGTTTGCTTGAATCCTGATGGTGCAATGAGCAAGGGTCTCACATCTGAGAATACCCTTCCACGCTTAGGGTGGACAAAAATATTTACAACAAGGGGTGGTGAGGGACAGAGTCTCTGAATTAAGCAGAAAGCTCTCACCCAGTCAAGAGATCAGGGCTAGATCCAACACCGTTTTTTAGCTCACTGCACCATCCCAGTTTCAGAACCTGGCTGTATGCAAATTAGTCTGTTCCTGTCCCAGTGCATGATGGGAACAGGGCAAACCAAACTACAAAAGCCAATTCTTACACTGGGAAGGAAACAAGCTCCCGGGGACCGGTTTCTGGCATTACAGCTGTCTTCGGCCCAGTTTGCTTGAATCCTGATGGTGCAATGAGCAAGGGTCTCACATCTGACAATACCCTTCCACGCTTAGGGTGGACAAAAATATTTACAACAAGGGGTGGTGAGGGACAGAGTCTCTGAATTAAGCAGAAAGCTCTCACCCAGTCAAGAGATCAGGGCTAGATGCAACACCGTTTTTTAGCTCACTGCACCATCCCAGTTTCAGAACCTGGCTGTATGCAAATTAGTCTGTTCCTGTCCCAGTGCATGATGGGAACAGGGCAAACCAAACTACAAAAGCCAATTCTTACACTGGGAAGGAAACAAGCTCCCGGGGACCGGTTTCTGGCATTACAGCCGTCTTCGGCCCGGTTTGCTTGAATCCTGATGGTGCAATGAGCAAGGGTCTCACATCTGAGAATACCCTTCCACGCTTAGGGTGGACAAAAATATTTACAACAAGGGGTGGTGAGGGACAGAGTCTCTGAATTAAGCAGAAAGCTCTCACCCAGTCCAGAGATCAGGGCTAGATCCAACACCGTTTTTTAGCTCACTGCACCATCCCAGTTTCAGAACCTGGCTGTATGCAAATTAGTCTGTTCCTGTCCCAGTGCATGATGGGAACAGGGCAAACCAAACTACAAAAGCCAATTCTTACACTGGGAAGGAAACAAGCTCCCGGGGACCGGTTTCTGGCATTACAGCCGTCTTCGGCCCGGTTTGCTTGAATCCTGATGGTGCAATGAGCAAGGGTCTCACATCTGAGAATACCCTTCCACGCTTAGGGTGGACAAAAATATTTACAACAAGGGGTGGTGAGGGACAGAGTCTCTGAATTAAGTCTCTGAATTTGGCCACTATAGGTGTGGCAGGGTATACTCAGACATGAGTCCCTTTCTCACTGCTCCATCAGGATTCAAGCAAGCCGGGCCGAAGAAGGCTGAAATGCCAGAAACCGGTCCCTGGTAGCTTGTCTCCTTTCTGGTGAAGAATTGGCTTGGTAGTTTAGTCTGCCCTGTTCCCATGATGCACTGGGCCAGGGACAGACTGATTTGCATATAGCCAGGTTCTGAGCTGGGATGGGGCAGTGAGATAAATAACGGTGATGGATCAAGCCCTGATCTTTGGACTGGGTAAGAGTGGTCTGCTTAACTCAGACACTCTGTTCATCACCACCCCCTTTTCTAAATCGTTTTTGGCCACTATAGGTGTGGCAGGGTATACTCAGACATGAGTCCCTTTCTCACTGCTCCATCAGGATTCAAGCAAGCCGGGCCGAAGAAGGCTGAAATGCCAGAAACCGGTCCCTGGTAGCTTGTCTCCTTTCTGGTGAAGAATTGGCTTGGTAGTTTAGTCTGCCCTGTTCCCATGATGCACTGGGCCAGGGACAGACTGATTTGCATATAGCCAGGTTCTGAGCTGGGATGGGGCAGTGAGATAAATAACGGTGATGGATCAAGCCCTGATCTTTGGACTGGGTAAGAGTGGTCTGCTTAACTCAGACACTCTGTTCATCACCACCCCCTTTTCTAAATCGTTTTTGGCCACTATAGGTGTGGCAGGGTATACTCAGACATGAGTCCCTTTCTCACTGCTCCATCAGGATTCAAGCAAGCCGGGCCGAAGAAGGCTGAAATGCCAGAAACCGGTCCCTGGTAGCTTGTCTCCTTTCTGGTGAAGAATTGGCTTGGTAGTTTAGTCTGCCCTGTTCCCATGATGCACTGGGCCAGGGACAGACTGATTTGCATATAGCCAGGTTCTGAGCTGGGATGGGGCAGTGAGATAAATAACGGTGATGGATCAAGCCCTGATCTTTGGACTGGGTAAGAGTGGTCTGCTTAACTCAGACACTCTGTTCATCACCACCCCCTTTTCTAAATCGTTCAGGATTGTCAAGGCCTGCCATAGGAGTGGCTTATAGGTTTATATGTGTATATATATATATATATATATATATATATATATATATATATACACTAGCAGCCCGCCCCGGCATTGCCCGGGGGCAGAAGGGGGCTGGGGGCAGCATTTTGTGCTTTTGTTTAGTCCTGGCCGAGCCCCCGCCCGCACACCCGCCCGCCTCGACATTGTCTATAACGGCCCCCGCCCGCCCGCCCCGACATTGCCTATACCACACCCCGCCCACCTGCCCGTCCGCCTGCCTCCCGCCCGCCTGCCTCCTGCCTCTGCCTTACCTCAGCTGCGCTCACCGCCACTCCCGGGCCCCCGCCCGCCCCGACATTGCCCGGACCGCCTCCCGCCTCGCCTTACCTGAGCCGCCGTGCCACTCCTCGTCTCTCCTCGTCGCTCGTTGCCACTCGTCACCGCTCCTCCCCGCCTGTCGTCATCACGCAGGTGTTGGTCGCGGTCAGCGCTACGTCGCGGCCGGTGCTAGTTTTGGGGACTACTTTGTTTTTAAAGTTACATTTTTTAAGTTACGTTTTTTAAAAATTTTATGCAGCCTATGTCCATCTACACACCCTGAGGATTACAACAATGTATTGGGTGTGTGGATTGGCACTGTGGTTCCCGAGTTTACCTTGCCAAAAGGTTTCTGTTCTCTCTTTATAATAGTAGTATAGATATATATATATATTATATATATATATACTTCACCCTGCTCCCAGTACTTACGTGAACTTGGTGCATACTGGGAGTTGCAGTCCGATACAGAGACTACCTCTCTTTCCAAGGAGCAGGGTCAGCTGACTTTTCCACCAATTGGGAATGCCGTAGTAACTTTAAAGGAGGGTGGAGGTTTGACCCTCGGGCTGTGGCGTCTGAAGAAGGCTTGGTTGCCGAAATGCATTATGCCTGTCAGCCTGTGAATAAACGGATCACCTCGACTGCCCCGCTGTGTCTTCTTTGACTACTTTTCACTAAAGTGGTCTTTCCTGTAAACATATATATATATATATATATATATATATATATATATATTTATATTTATGTAGATATAGGTATACTATATCTAAGTAAGGAGTGCTTACACCACCGTACACAGGCTGCAAGTGCAGACCTGTGGTGCCATTTTGGAAGGCTTCCCAGGGGTGGCATAGTACATGCTTCAGCCCTTGGTAGGGCTCTAGGGTACCTATGCCCTTGGTACCTAAGGTACCATATACTAGAGACTCACAAGGGTGATCCTGTAATAAATCTGGAGTGTACCTAATGTACAGGTAATCAATTTAGAGAGCGGACAGCTAGGCTGTGGTCCTGATTAGCAGGGCCCCAGCCAGACTAAAATCAATAAACCAGTGAAACACAGCAAAAACTGGGGGTAACCATAGTAAGCAGATCCTACTTTCCTACACATTGGACCACCCCAACTGCTCTTCATGCCAGGGGAAACAACACCTTCTCACTCCGAGGCCATTGTCCTTGGTCTGGGAGCAGTTTTCACTTCCCATTCACGCCCAAACCAGGCATGCATACTCTGCACTTCTCCTTGCAGGCTGCATTGCAGCCTACATGGAAAACATGAAATGCCCTACACCCCTTGGCTGGGCAGCCTCCCGACCAATCACAACAATCCACTGGAACGTTGTGATTGGCTTGATGGCTTGAGGGAGGGGAGGGAGGTTGCCTGCTTCCTGTTCCTGAAAGCAGGAGCAGACCGAGCAGTGAAGACGCGGTACCCGGGAAAGGTAAGTTTAAAATATATTTTTTTTATTGACCCCTCCCACACTGTGCAATCCCCCTCCCTCGTGACCCATCGCCTCTCCTCCCTACCCCGCATGACTCCGCGCCCGCTGCCCCACCCGTGACCCGTGCCGGCCGCGACTGGACAGTCCCAACCCAATACATTTTATTTTGATGTGCAAGCATTTAGCATAGCCACCAGTTCTTTATCTACTCTTTATTATGAAAAGCATGTTAAAGAGAATAGCCTTTATGGGGGAATCTATACTACTATTATAAAGAGAGAACACAAACCTTTGAACCAGGTAAACTACAAAAGTAATGCACCAATCACTACACCCAATACACCATTTGAAAGGGGAGATGTGGCAGAAGGACATAGGCTATAGATATGTACACCATATACATTAAAAAAGCAAAAACGCCAAAAGTGGTAAAGTAGTCCCTTGAGGGCGTGGTCGTGGGCGTCTCAAACAACAAATGTGGGTGTTTACAGGGCCGTGCCAAGTGCAAATAACAAACATAGGCCGAGCGACTTCACAACACACTTACATATGCACACATAGAGCGGAAATGCGCTTTCACTGAATTTAGAACGCACAATATGCAGACATAGAGCGGAAATGCGCTTTCAATGAATTTCTAACAAACATTTGCAAATCCCAACACATTCAGCAGAAATGCGCTTTCAATGAATTTAAATTCACACATACAGCGCGGTAACACCAATATACAAAAACAGCAGAGGTGCGCGCTATAAGAAATATACACACATTTGTTGCAGTTACCCAGACAATATTGACGCCTTCGCATTAAAAAAAATGGGCGGGCCTTCCATCAACGAGGAGTGTCAAATGACGCCTCACAGGGTGCAGGATTAATTGCATACTACACCAATCACAACGCACTAAAGAAAACACACACACGACTTCGGCTTACCAAAAAAAAAAGTCTTTAACCATTGGCCATTGACCAACGACGTCACAGGGGGGTAAAAATGAACAAAAAAAGCCGACCTTTCTTAACGGAGAAATGCAATCGACTACGCAGCATTCACAAGACTTTCCTCACATCTTGCGGACAAGATAAAACGCTTACAATAAGACATGCGAATAACGAAAATAACACAACTGCCCATAATCACTCTAGCACTGCCAGGACTTCACCACACATTTGACAAAACGAAAGGGAAACTTCTTTGAAGGGATACAAAAACAAACACACGGAAAAAGCCTTCGAAAGAAAAAAAAACATTAAACAGGTGACACAATACTTTCCTCACATCTTGCGGACAACATAAAACGCGGAAAACAATACATACAAATTAAAAAAATAACACAAGTGGGCCAAATCAGTTGAACAGGGCCAGGACTTGCACAGACAACTCTTCTGCGGGGCGGGCGGGCCCTGAAGCAGCCTTTTGCTCCCGGACAACGTCGGGACGGGCTGCTAGTTGTTAATAAACTGTGTCAAAGACAGTAATCAGGTATTTTGGTACACGGAAGCTCACAGATCATTGGAGTATGTAAGGGTTTTGATTTTTGTTTTCCTCTCTGAAAAACCTTGGGGGTAGTAGATTTACTTTGTGAGAATCCATGTTAGCCATTTTTTGGAGGCTTAGTATATAATTTTGCCAACTGTAATTTTATACATATTTGTAATTGTATGACTGCAGCCCTGATAGTTGCATTTTTAAAAAGCTTTTGTTGAATACGGTTTGCTTTAATTGGTGATGGTGACAAATCAATGATAAAGGCTTTTGGACGGATTGGTTCATTGAAGAAAGTTTGGTCTGCTGCCATAGGTCTGATCTGCTAATTATGAAAATGTATTACAAAGGCAAACCAACAAGTGTTTGTGTGGATTGTTATTACACTTTGTTACATCGCTAAGTATAGACTATGTGTGGTGCCATTCCAAAGAATCAGTGGATGGAAGAATGGATGCATGAGTGGATGGACAAATGAATGCACAAGTGCAAGGATGACTGACCGAGTGAATGTGTGATGAGTTATTGAGTCCCTATACTAACCAGTGAATGAAGAGGTGCTTTAGTTATATGCCAGACCTATTGGCATTGCCAATGCTTTGGGGCTCTTTAGCTGCCTGTGAGAAAGTATGCTGCTGCCAACGCTTGGCTGCCATTCGTTCTCTAGTTCCTCTCCCAGAAATTAGACCTGCTTTCAACATGCCCTTGTTTTTCTCCTGCCTTTTTTTCTGTATGACTACGACTAATTTATTGTCTATCTGCACATATATTTTTATTGTTAATTTTCTTTTAATCGCACGTGTACCACGATCTGTAGAACGTAGTTCACCCGTAGACTTGTATTTCTTTCTGCCTTCTTGGTGCCACCTTAACTATGAGTGCCCTTATGCTATAAAACCCGAACATTTTTTGATTTGCCTTAAGAAATATATTTATTGAGCACCATTATTATGTATGCTTGTTTTGTCTAAAATTGTTTAACGCCTGGTTGTAGTTTATTATTCTGTTTTCTGTATTGACATTCCTAATGTTCTTTGCATTCTAATTCCGAAAATATGTTTTGTTACAGACCATGAGATTGGGAATAATTTAAGTAGGTGAGTACATTTGCAAACGTTTGTATTTTACATAATTATTTTAGTCCATTCACTGTTACAGAGCCGAAGATGGCAATGTTTTTTCCACAAGGTGCAGATATTCATAACGAAGGGCCTCATTTGTAAAGGGAATGGCCTGTCTTTCCACTAGGGGTTGGATTAAATTATTCCTCCCCCCGGGTGGAGGGGCCATCTGCCACATTTATAAATGACCGCAAAGCAGGTGGTAATTTATAATACACTTGAAAAAAGAACAATTGATCGACAGAATGCTGATCAATGTCAAACATTCACCCCAGTAGAGAGATCTGGGCCGAAATCCATCGGTGTTTTGCTCCCCATGCCATTCCAGTTTAAACCCAGCCATATGCAAATCAGTCTTGACCCTGTTCCACATGGGAACAGTCCAACCCGAACTGCAGGTCAGGTTCTCCCTGGACCAGAATCATGCATCCTAGGACAGCTTTTAGGATTTCACCCCTCATCAGCCAGGTTAGCTTGATTCCAGTGGCATGGGGAGCACGAGACCCACGTCTGGGCATACCCTTCCCACTCGGGTGACAAATGCAAAAAGAACAATTGATGGACAGAATGCCAAACATTCACCCAAGTACAGAGATCTGGACCTAAATCCATAATTTTTGTGCTCCCCATGCCATTCCAGTTTAAACCCAGCCTTATGCAAATCAGTCTTGACACTGTTCCCCATTGAAACAGTCCAGCCCAAACTGGCATGCTAGGTTCTCAGTCCATCATCTCCTTGTGTTTGCTTTTTTCACTCTAAGTTGACAGGGTATGCCCAGACGTGGGTCCTTTGCTCACTTTGCCCCTGGATCCAAGCTAGCCTGGCTGATGAGGGGTGTTACCCCGGAACAAGTCCCAGGATGCTTGTTTCCGGTCCAGGTAAGACCTGGCTTGGCAGTTCTGGCTGGGCTGTTCCCACAAGGAACAGGATCAAGACTGATTTGCATATGGCTGGGTCTGAACTGGGGTGGCAAAGTGAGCTAAAGATTGATGATGGATTCAACCCAGATCTGTGACTGGGGGTGAGTGTCTAAAAAGTTTCAGTGCTCTGTCCATCATCTCCTTGTGTTTGCTTTGTTTGCCCTAAGTTGGCAGTGAATGCCCAGGCGTGGGTCCCTTGCTCACCTTTGCCACTGGATCAAAGCTAGCCTGGCTGATGAGGGGTGTTACCCCGAAACTGGTACCAGGCTGCTTGTTTCCGGTCCAGGGAAGACATGCCTTGGCAGTTCGGGATGGACTGTTCCCATAAGGAACTGGGTCAAGACAGATTTGCACATGGGTGGGTGTGAACTGGGGTGGCGAAGTGAGCTAAATAATGATGATGGATTCAACTCGGATATGTGACTTGGGGTGAGTGTCTGGAAAGTTTCAGGGCTCCGTCTATCATCTCCTTGTGTTTGCTTCATTTATAATACACTATCAGGAACCACTGCCATGCAGCTCTCTACCAAACAGTTTTCTGTTTTTTTAATTCTCAAAAAGAAAATCCCTAAACAGCATTTTACTGTCCCTAACGCCAGGGTTTGCCTTGCAGTGATGGACAGTAAACAAAATGGCCATATGCCCACCAATCGTGATTGGGTGGGCAGATATATAGCCATTTCTTCGACGACCCTTACTCCGTCGGAGAGGTTGGCAAGGGCAGTGATGGAGTACCGCCATAGCTATAGTACACCCGCAGCTAAATCGTGCATGCAACCATTATGTTGTCGGTAAGGCTACTCCATTACCTTTGCGATGGCTTATCCTTACTGCCAACATATAAATCAATGCCTAAGACCTTTATATACCAACACAGTTCTCCACAGACACTGAATGGGGAATCTGCTTTGATAAGTCAGGCTGTAAATCTTCTCTCCAGAGCAAAATATTTTTCATTAAAGTGTAAGAGTTTTTAACGCACAAAACATGTATTCAAACCTTTAATGGTTTATACAAAGTCATATAGTTTCCACAGCCCATTTTTCGCAAAGCCTAAATCCATGTTTAACAGATAACTTAGATAATTTATCTAACGTAAAAACGCTAGAAATTACATGAGGTGTTCATTGTCTGTGGTGAAGGTGAAAAGTTTCCATAGTGTTCGATCGATGTTCAAAGATATCCTAATGTGTGCATTAGGTAATCTCGTTATTATAGATTCAGTGTAAGAACATGTAAATATTTTAAACTCTGCAATTCTACTCCAGCAACCAGTTGAAGAATCAAATCACTTGTTTTGCATAGATTGAAGTTACTTTGTGAAATATTCTCTGACTTGTCACCAATGTCAATACAAACATTGCAAGTGAGGCCTGATGCTTCTTGCACATTTTATTATCCTAGCAACAAAACTGTTTTACCTTCATTATGTTATTGCTGAGTATCCTCTGAATAGATGTTGCCTAGAGGTATCTACTGTTCTTGCAATAAGTCTTTTCTTTTTTTGTTTAAGTCTTTAAAAAGAATAGATAATAGAGAATAATTTTATTGAATTTTCAAACAAAAAGTGACATAAAAAGACAATACTAAAAAGGCATGACATAGCAAAAAAATCCAATCGATTGAGCAGTACAAAATATGAAGAGGTAATAATGGATCAATAAATTACTATAAACGAACAGTCAATCAGAGAGAAAGAAAAATGAGAGTAGAGGAGGAAGGAGGAAGGAAAGAGGGGAGGGGAAGGGTACATATTATATCATATTAAATAGAACTTAGAGTTACTATAAACATAACAATATAAACTTCAAACAATTTGAAACTAGAAATAGAATAATAATAAAAGCAGTAATTATAACATCATGTAAGAATCTATAGGTGACCAAAAAGATTGGAAAGAAAGCAAATTATGATTAATTCCTTGCAGTGATAGTTGAGCACCTCTTCTTGTAAGTATAATCTATGACCACCAAGCATGAACAGAAAGAGAAGTAGCATCTTTCCAACAAAAAGTGATTGATTTTAGGGCAGCCGAAATCAATAAATTAAACAATTTTGCTTCACAATCAGGAAAGGAATGTGTAAGTACAACTGATTTACAAATTAACAATTTATAAGAAAGAACACCATGGATTGGTAATAATTTCAATATCATGTCCCAAACTTCAGACCAAAATTTTGAAATGATAGGGCAGTCGAATAACATGTGACGTAGTGAACCAGGATTTGAATTACAATGCCAACAAAGATTTGATGGTAATAGTTTAGCATTATGCAAACGTATTGGGGACCATAAAGAATTAAACAAAATATATGCTTTTGTTTGATAAAGAGACACCGGCAGCCAACCAGAAATGCTATTAAGCCAAATAACCTTCCAAGAGTCATTAGAGAGAGAAATTGAAAGCTCAGTGTTCCAAAATGTTGATAGTCCATCAATATTGGTACCAATAGAATTAGTAAATTTTTTATACATAATAGAAACAGCCTTTGAGGATGCAGAAACAGCATGAAGATAACGGGTCAAATCAGTTGTAAGCGTAGAAGGAATACAATTCGGGAAAGAGTTACATAACAATTGATATTTCACCAAATCAGCATTAGGTAACTTAAATTTTAATTGCAGGTGATCAAAGGGAATAAAGGCATCAACACAAAATACATCTTTAAGAGAGAATATACCCGCCTTAATCCATGAAGTCCAGAAAGTTATCTTCCTATTTAGTTTAATAAAGGCACTATGCCAAAGAGATAATTCCATAGTAGAGCTTAGGGGTAAAGCAAAACTGGAGTCTAAATCATTGAGTATCAATCTTGAGGATTTGATTATGGAAGAGAGATGTACAATAGTGGACTTATGCGACATAGTTAACAAGGAGGATAGAGGGAAAGGATCTACAATAGATTTTTCTATATCAAACCAAATAGGGGGTTTAATTATAGGGGAAGCATTAAACCATATAGAACTTTGTTTAAGTATAAAGCTTTATAACAAAGATAAAAATCAGGAAGGCCAAAACCTGCCTGACATTTAGGATTTTCAATTTTTTGTACGCAATTCGAGGTGGTTTATTGTTCCAAATTTGGATAACAATTTATCAATGTCTTTATAAAATATTTGAGGAAATTGAGTGGGAATCATAGCAAGGGAGTAAAACATTTTTGGAGCAATATTCATTTTTATAGATTCCATTCTCCCCCACCAGGTAAGATGAAGGGAAGACCATCTAGAAGTCTTATTTTTAACATATTCAAGTATAAAGTTACTATTCAATTTTAATGTTGATGATAAGGACGAGGAAAATAGAATGCCCAGGTATTAAAGTTTACTTTTTTGCCAAATAATATCTGATACAGGCAGCATATCAGAGGTACAAAAAACATTTAGAGGGAAAAATTCTGTTTTAGTAACATTGAGTTTATATCCAGAAACTACCGAATATTTGGCAATAATGTCTAATAAGGATGGGACAGAGGAGATTGGATTACTAATAAACAATAACACATCATCTGCATATGCTAAAGTTTTAATAGTAACATCTTTAATTGTAATACCTTGAACATCATCACAATTTCGTATATAATTAAGGAAAGGCTCTATTCCCAACAGAAATAAAAGTGGAGAAAGTGGACAACCTTGTCGTGTACCTCTAAAAAGGGGAAATTGAGAGGAAATTTGGCCATTGATAAATAAACGAGCAGTGGGGGCATAGTATAAGGCAGAGATCATGCGAATAAAAGAGGGACCGAAATTAAATGACAATAAAGTACTAAATAAAAATTGCCAATGAATGTTATCAAAGGCTTTTTCTGCATCTAAAGCCATAACTCCTGCAGGGTCAAGAAGGTTAGAGCTCTGCTCAATAACATGTAACAAGGTTCACGTGTTGTTAGCAGAGTATCTATTTTTCATAAATCCTGACTGATCAGGATGAATAATAGAGTGAAGAACAGGGGCTAATCTAGTGGCAAGGATTTTAGCATATAATTTACAGTCCTGATTTATTAAGGATATAGGTCGATAATTAGAGACTAAAGTAGGATCCTTGTCAGGCTTCGGAAGAACAACAATTAAAGCTTCCGCAAAAGAGCCTGAAATGGTTCCAGAAGAACCAAAAAATTTAATAAAGTTGAAATAAATAAGGTAGAAGGTGGGATTGAAATTCTTTATAAAACTCAGCAGGGATACCATCAGGTCCCGGAGACTTATTTTTGGGAAGCGATTTGATGGCCGTGAGGATTTCATCATTAGTAATGAGTCTGTCTGAAGGGGAAATTTGAGGTAAATCACAAGCATTCAAAAAAGCATCAATTAATGAATTATCACAAAAATCTGGTTTATTATATAAGGTGGAATAAAACTTTAGGAATTGTTCTACAATATCCTTATGGGACAATGCAATCTTGCCTTGAGGACCATGAATAGAGGTAATCTGTGTTTTATCCCTTTTAATACGTAAGTAGTTTGCAAGGAGTTTCCCAGACCTGTTTGAATTAAAACGGAACCGAGCATTAGATTTAGCAAGTTGAACCCCAGCTCTTTTACTAAGGATAGCATTAAATTCATATTGAAGCTTTTGTAGCTTGACTTTGTATTGGGGATCATTGGATGTAATGAATAGTCTCTCAAATTTTGACATTAGTATTGAACAGCTTATTCTCATGAGCCAAAATAGAGATTGTAGTACCTCTAATATAAGCTTTAAAAGCGTACCATCTATTAACTACTGAAGTAGAGTCTTCTGGGTTAAACAAAAAGTAGTCTCGAATAGCGTGTAACAATTTAGGTTTATGATTTTCATTGAGAACAATACCAGTATTCATACGCCATCTATTTTGTTTAGTGAAAGTGGAAGAAACATTTAAAATAAAGGAAATTAAAGCGTGATCCGATAGATCAATAGTACCAATGACTGGGGTAGTTACAGATTGAATAAGAGATGGGGAAATTAGAAAATATTCAATTCTAGAGTGGGAATTATGAGGATTGGAAAAAAAGGTAAAACATTTTTCAGTAGGGAAGTGTAAGCGCCAAATATCTGATAATTTTGTGGTATGAATAAAGGATTTAAATGCATGGAACACTTTGGGAGGACGAAATCTAGTGGCAGATAACCTATCCAACAACGGGTCTGCAATAACATTAAAGTCACCCCCAACAATCAATGGAACTTTACCTAATTTTAAAACTTCAGTAGTGATAGTGGACCAAAGCGCAGGATCATCTGCCGTAGGACCATAAATATTGAGCTAAAATAGAGTAGAATCATGAATTTTAATTTTGGCTACAATATAACTACCTTCAGAGTCTGAAATTTTACTTAAAACCTGACAGTGTAATCTTTTAGCGAATAAAATTGCAACCCCATTTTTCTTTCCCTTAGCAGGAGAAGATACAATAGTGTCTACCCACTTTTTACTCATATACTGTAATATCTGATCATCACCATGAGTTTCCTGAGCAAAACAAATATCAGCTTTGCATCTACCTAAATAATCTAAAATTTTTGTGCGCTTAGCTGGGTGACGCAAACCTTTCACATTAAGAGAAATAATTTTAATATTATGAATATTAGCCATTAGAAATAAGAAGCAAGGAAGAAAAAGGACAGAAACAAGAAGAGATAAGGAAAAGCATAACTAGAGTATAAATACAAATAGCAACTCTATATACGAGATATGAATAGGAGAAAAAGAAAAAAAGAAGAAGGGACAAACAAGAAACATAAATAGAAACATGGAAACGCACACCCGTTCCACAAGCATGGCCAGAAACTGTTGGAGCCCATGAATATAAAATTATGCATGTATGCGTCAAGTGAAGTCAAATTAGAAAGACAAGTGTTAGGATCATGAGTAGCCATTGATGGTGGGGCTTGTTGTTCAAGAAATTGCCTTAGATCTTCAGGACGTTGAAAAGATTTGGAAACGTTGTCTTTCCAGACGCGCATCGTAGAAGGATCAAAAAGTCCATACTTAAATCCAAGGCTTCTTAGCTGCGGGCGATAAGCAGAGAACTCTTTACGAATAGCAACCGTTTCCTTAGCAAATCCTGATGAATAAAAATTTAGTTACCATTCACTAAAAGTGAGGGAATTGCTCTCACAGCTTTCCTGATTAGAACCAGATGATGATGACGTAGAACTTTGAATATCATTTGCCTGGGTTTAGTATGACGAGGATTACGGTGTGAGGGGACTCTATGGGCTTTATCCACCTCAAATTTTTCTGGAAATTTGATACTCAGAAAACCAGGAAGGAGAGATTCCAGATATAAACGACAGTCAGACCCTTCAACTTCTTCAGGCAAATTAAAGATACGAAGGTTGTACTGCCTATTACGATTTTCCATGTCCAACAGCTGAGCATGCATAGGAGTTATTTTAGCCACTAAAGGCGTGAAAGCGTCAATTTTGTTCTTATTATCATGAATTTTGATAGAATTATCGGAGACTTTCATCGATATAGAAGCTATATCTTTATGGATATTTTTAACTTTTGAGACAATAGAGTCAGTATTCAGACGCAATGCTTGAAGTTCCTCCAAAATTAATGCAAGGGAAGGTTCGGATGACTCCACCACTTTAGATTTATTTGGGGGAGGAGAAACTTGCTGCTTTCTTTTATTAGTAACTGGATTTTTCGTTGCCATTATGAGGTGATTAAATTCACAACTAGGCGTGAATAATACACAAAATGCGAAAAATAGCCCCAAAATGTGAGATAAATGAGGTAATTAGTGAAAAAAACAGCAAAACATCTCTTCAAAACTAACAGTGCAGCAGCTAAATTGGACTGTGGGCGTGGCTAGGCCCAAGCCAGGCCCTTTCCTGAAGAACACTAGCTCCTTAAGCACTCAAAGCTGGCAGTACCTGAAGGAGAGGCTGGGAGCAGGAACCATGGAGTCAGAAAGGAGACTTCCGCCTGTTAAAATCATCCACAAATCACCAACCGGTAGGAAACAGCAACAGCATGCAAGCGCTGTCATTTGCGCCGAGAGTATGACACAAAAATAGTCGGTTTTCCGAAAATCGGGCCGTTTTAATCACGGAGCTCCGGTGGCGACAGCCATCTTAGTTGATGCGCGCGTCTCCCGCAATAAGTCTTTTCAATTTCCACAATCCTCTGCATAATTATAAAGTGGGCAAGTGGTCCCAAAAGTACATGCAAATCAGAAGGGAACTAAATGACCCTGTCTGCCTACGTGGTGTATTCTAACACATTACAGAACAGTGCAGAATTCAACACAAAGTCTATGCAGCTGGAATTTATAACATTGTCAGTTCTATAAGTCAAACATTCATGTTTTCAAACCATCATGGTCATGATTGGTAAGATCTAGCTCAACTCCGCACAATGGCCATCAATTTTCTTTTCTGGAGAAGCTAGATGTTGTCATAATGGCGTAACAAAATTGCAATTCTGGCTGCTCTAATGTTCCAAAGCCCTCATACAGGGACCTTGGGGGTTTGTTTGGTATAAACCTCTTGCAGTCGCTGCAAAAACCTTGCTCATATTGTCATCTGTAAAAAGGCTAATTCAAGTTATTAGGAGGTTGTTTTACAGTAACAACAATGTTGTATGCCCAAAGGAGATATTAACAACCATATTAACAACCATATCTGTGACACAAGCTCAATCGTAGTCTATGCATTAGTTAATAAAATGGAAATCATTGTGGACAATGCAGAGAAAGTGTTTAACCAGGACAGTTGGGGCTATTTGTGGAAACGGATTCACAGATATCGATTTGGGCTGGTATTTATGCAGCCAATCATGGACCTTTCTAATGAAATATGGCCCATTATAATGGTAAACCAGGTCACTCCAACAACATAAAAATTTGTGAGGAACCTGAATGAGAAGCCTTTCCTCTTCCAGGCTGCGTGCATTGTACACATAATGTAAAGATATACCTACACTTCATCTAGGCCTTCAAACACATCACGTTAAATTATATGCAGACTCCTGCTTGTTACATCAAACCATGAAGTGGATAAGAGATAATAATTGATTTTGCCAAAATATCTGGATACAAAACATAAGTAAAACAGATAGTGACACTTAGGGCCAGATGTAGGTCGCCTATTACCGGTCGGTAACGGACGAAATTAACGAATTTCGGCCGTTATTGACCGGTAATAGGCTTTTTAGATGTAGGTGGCATTTTTTAGGATTCGGTATTTTACCGAATCGGTAATTTAAAGATTCGGTAAAATACCAAATTCTCAACATACCGATTCAGTAAATTACTGAATCCAGGATGTAGGGAGCACTCAAGTTAGTGCATTCCTCAGTTAAGGATTCGTTATTTACCACCAACTATTCGGCAATTACCGAAACTTACAGATTCGGTAATTTTTAACGAAAAATTACCTACATCCCATTTACCTATTCTTAAATACCGAATCGATATGATTCGGTATTTAAGAATAGGTAAATTGAGATTACCTACATCTGGCCCTTAGTCTTTTAGATACTATTCCTTCATTTCAGACCAAGTTATTACTTATATAGGTGTAAAAATTCCAGTTGACCTGTCTACAGCATTCCAGATCAGTTTCTTTCCATTCCTTAAAGTTGGCTGACTAATGGATGTTAACCAACATATCTAAGTTTCTCTAGTAGGATGCCTAGAAAATAGCACTTTCTTTATTTCCAAGATGTCTTCAACTTTATAGATGCACTCCTCAAACGAAGCGCTTGTGGCCTGGACCTATGCATTACAGGGTCTCATTGTGCTCTGATGTAGACTGGTTCTTAGACTTCAATTCTTCTCCCAATCCCTCAACCCATGAGACCGTACAAAATTAGGACTTTTCTTGGGACCTCACATTTTTTTAGTTTAGAGCTAAGCTTGTTTGGTCTTGAAACCAGCATTTTTCTTTTGAACTTTTCCCCTGGTAGTAAGGCAGATAAAGCAATCTTTTCCCGGGTGATTATTGTAAGAAATTGGGGTTGTTGGTTGACTGGAGTTTGAGCCCTGGTCCATCAGCAACCACAATCCTTGTCAGGGTGAGGCAAAAGACAACCCTAAATTGACTTGTGCTCAATCCGTTAGTAGCTTGGCACAGAGCTGTCAGGTTTAACTTAAAGGGAATGGGTAAGGTATTTGTGCAATTCTTCAAACAGTAATAAACACCACAGAAAAGGGATTCCACACCCGATTAATACAGGACCAAAACAACAAAAATCCAATCAGTAGAACCACAGATTTGAAGTTTATAATGAAAATAGTACTAAAACCACAAAGCACCAACTGTGATATCTGGTAGTGTCGTACCAGGACAAAGTCACAAGTTCAGGCTGACTGCGATGGAGCATGGGCCAGCTACAGGGAACCGGTTATGCTCGCTGAACAAAGTACATTAAATCATGGATGTTTGAGCATTGCGAGGATCTGTGTCAAAGATGTGGTGCGCAGCCAAAGCGATGTGTTGGTTCTGAGGTGCAGCTCAGCTGCGATGTGAGGTCCTGCGTCATTGTAGAAGATCCAGTCGACTAAGGCTTGCGATGTAAGGTCCAGCATCAGGGGTGCATTGCGCAGTCGATGCGAGAAGGTGATGCAAGGCTGCCATACGGAGTCTGTCCTCGAAGCTGCTGTTGATGAGAGATGCAAGGGCCTGTGCTGAGGATGCATTGTGCTCTGAAGAGGCCGCAGGCTGTGAAAGCAATGCATGTCTTTGCTATGGATTCAATCCATGCAGCAGCAGCTATGCGTCGATTCTCCTCTGGGTTGAGCCGCGCAACAGAGGAGATGCATCAGTTTCGCAGGCTCCACAGAGACTGGCAGAGCACCTTAGTCCTACTTCCAAGGGTCCAGGGTTGGCAGGGTAGACGCACAGATGGCAGAGTCCAGGTGCTGGGGTTGAGGTTGTTTTAGCCTTCTGTTCCTGAGGCTCAAGTCAGGATACTAGCCAACTACCCATTGGAGTCACTCTTGGGTCCTGGGTTTAGCAGATGCCGTTCCAGTCCTTGCCCAGGCAAGAGTGCCGCAGGTTAGCACAGCAGGGTAGCAGTCCTTCAGAAGAGCAGTCTAGCAGAGTTGCAGTCATTTCAGCAGCACAGCAGTCCTTCTTCCTGACTGAGTATCCATAAGTAAACTGAAGAGTTGGTGTCTGCAGTCCAATATTTATACCTTGGCCTAGGGGAGGTGGGGTGCCTTTAAATTTTATGATAACTACATTTTCCCCAATCTGCCTTCTTAAGAAGGCATTTCCAACCATTTTTTAAGGAGGGACAGTATCAGAATCACCATAGAAGTATGGTCAGACATCTTGCCATCACAAATGTTCTAATAGAAAAATGTTTTAAACAGCTACCACCAAAGGGATCTGCAAATAAAACACACTCAGGGGGTCATTAGGATCGCGGACGGACTTGAGTCCGTCCGCGACCCCAGAGTAGGAGGGAACGTCCGCATGGGTTGCGGTGTTCCCTCTGTGCAGATTAGGATGTGACCACCAGGGTGGCGGTCACATCCTCTATCTTTAACATTGCCGCGGGTGCAGCTTCAGGCTGCACCCGCCACAATGTTAAAAATGCATGCACGGCATTTGCGTGCACAAATCGGCAGGCACCGCGCGGTGCCTGCTGCTGTGTGCATGCAAATGCAGGGGGGTACCATAGGTACCCCCCATGTGCACCCCCCACCACCCCTTCACCCAGGGGGCCCACAACGGGCCCCTGAAGTGAAGGTCCGTATGCTTTTCCACGGCGGAAAAGCCGCTGTGGAAAAGCATAGAAGTGCAGACATCCTAATATGCCTGGCCGTGTCTGATAGACACCGCCAGACATGTTAGTGCTTTTCCGCCGCGGTCGGAAGGCGACTGCGGCGGAAAAGCTGCGGACAGAAAACCAGACCCACCAGCCATCCTAATTTGGCGGTGGGTCTGTGGAGGCTCCGAAGCGGTTTTCCCGCATCCTCCAGGCCGGCGGTGGCTTCCGCCGGCCCGGAGGATGCGGGAAAACCGCAATCATAATAAGCCCCTCAATTAGGTGAGGTATATGAAAATTGTTCAAATTATGTTTTAATGCTATCTCATTACAAGTGTAGAGATTTTGATTATTAAATTATTTTCTCTCAGTTATTTAGTGTCACAGCATTTTTGAACTGAACTAAAAAAGTAAGTCTTACTTGCAAGCTATATAAATGATTACTTCACATTAACAAATTTTGTGAATTTTCCAAATATCCTTTTTATTGTAGAGTTCGCTTTCCTGATCCCGAGGATGCAATTCTCTTCAGAGCAATGCAAAGATGTGAAATGCATTTTTCGTTTGTAGACTGGCATCAAATGCTCAACTCCAAACAAAGAAGGCTTCAGCAGACATCAGCACAAACACCTCAGCTACTTACAGTAAAACTCAGATAATCAGGCTTTCCAGAGGACATAGCAAATAGTTTGCCAAGACTTAAGAATGGTTGTTACAATATGGTACAAATATTTAACTTTATCAATAAAAATTCCAAGATTGTTTGGGTTCATGTGGAGCCAAAACATTTGGAAATAGTATGAGTATATTTGGTGAATGTATATGTATGTGGAATAAAATAAAAAGGAAAGCAAGAATTATTAAACAAATCTAAAAAAATGCAAAAAACCAAAGCAGCTAAATAGTTTATAAAAATAAAACTTTTCAGGTGCAGTTGAAGTCGCTGGGCCTCTGATTTCTAGCTTGAAAGCGGTTTAAGTGCTTCACCGGAAACTATTAAAATATCTCTTTATATATATACCTCTTAATTATGATCAAACATTGTCATGTCTGCAAAATTAATACAAAAACATTTTTCACCAACTATCTTTCCTCAAAACCATATACTCTTCAAATCCCAAACAGCAAATCTTACATGTATCGCCATCCAAGCCTTCCCAGCCAAAAAACACAGATCGTGAACTTCTGACTGTACACCCTAGCTACTTCCAAGGCCTTTCTCAGACATTTGATAGAAAATCAGTCACAGAAAAAAGCCCTCAATAAGGCTTCACTTACCACTTGGCTGCAATAATTGCACTGAAATCTTAAGAAAAAAAAATGGATTCTTTAATAACCTCATTCAAATTAAATTCCTTCCAATGCTAAATCCACCCATTACCGATTAGAATCACTGCCTTCAAGCAGGCTTTATAAACTGCCACTCTGCTTCCACCCATCATACTGAAATCCATAATGTTATGGGTATTTGTAAAGTGTACTATCACCTGCAAGAGTATTCTGGTGCTGAGCAGGTGTGTGTGCCTAGCCCTGCCTGTGGTAGTTTGGTTAACTGAAAAGCTAGATCTTCAGCTTCTCGTGCAATACAAGAAGAGAGGAGGAGACTCTGATGTGGAGTGGGAGGTTGCTCCACCCTTAAGAGCATAAATGGAGTATGCCCGTCCTCCTGATCTGGTTCTGTGTATCCATGAAATGTGTGCGACTAGGACTCCTGCGTAGCAGAAGTGTCTGGATGGTGGGTGGGAAATAGATGCAACTGTTCGGGTAAGGTAGGTGGGGCCTAAGTCTTGTAGTGCCTTGAATGTTTGTGAGGAGTTTGAAATGAGCACCTGGTGACCCCTAAATGACATCCAACGGAGGTTGTGGATGAGTGTGGCTGACGGGTTCTAGATGGTATGTAGGCTTCTGGTAAGTTGCTTTCCATAATGCGCCTGTAGTCCAAGTTGCTGGTGACTAGGAAATGAGTGGCGGTTTTTCTAGTGTTTGTGAGCCATTTGAAAATCTCCCTCAGCAGCGTCCAGGTGTGGGACAGTATAAGCATGATCGTATCCTAAAACCGAACATTGACTTTTAGTTTTTTTCTGAAACTCAACATAATGAAACCTCTCAACCCATGATCGAGGTAAAGTTACCCAAGGACTTCTTAACCTCATCAGAGCGTCGAACATTCAGCGCCCAGTGCTGAACGTTCGGATAACGAATGCTGGCCCGTTGGCCAACGGTCGTACGCAGCACTGGGGAGGTAGTGCTCGTGGCGACCGTTGGCCGACGGCAGCAGTTAAGGGATTAATGTCTGCACAGAATCAGCAGAAACCGAGGAGGACTCCTCAGGTCTGCTTTCACCTGCTACCAGGACACCACCCAAACCCCCCCCACGTTTTTAGTATGTTCATATTTGCCTTATCAGCCTTCAGGTGAATAATGTGTTCGCTGTAGAGTGCCCTAGCCTACTCTACTCATGTACTCCAACACTAACATCTTCCCAGGTGACTAATCTCAACTGGAAACTCCAAAGCAAGACAGTGGTTAACGGCAGAAAAGCTTTCTTCACTGCAAATAACCTTGGTCAGCTTTCCTGCTATCTCACCCACATAAATGGTGGCTCTCCACAGCTAATCAGCATTGACATAAAATTTATCAGTGTCTAGAAACCAATGCCAACTGACTGGTCTGACCACAAACAAACCTCTTTCTACAAAAACGAAGAACTCTTATTATGAAATGTTGCCATATTGCGACGCATCCATAGTTAGATCCCCTACAGAATAATAGACACATGGGGAAAACAGACTGGCACCCACTAACCCACAAAAAGATATTACACCATCACAGGATGAACATCACATTGAATTAAAGTTGAAAGCATCCTTTCTATTTAAAAATGCCGAATAAAAGATAGGAAGTGTGGCTGCAACAAATGTGTGTGCAGTCTAAGATGTTCAAAGGAACAAGGAGGGGACAGCAGAGGCTCCTCCGCTAAGGGGGAGGTGTGCCATCCTACTTGAAAAAGGAAAAATAAAATGATAATAAAACTATGTTATTATCATTTTATTTTTTCGTTGTCGGGTAGGTTTACAGGACGAGCGGGGCTTGGCTGTTATCACTGCCAGCAGGGGAAGAGTGGTTGGGGCCCCTAAGTGCTCATGACAGTTTGGCCACTCGTCTTGGGCAGGCCAAACCCTAATGCACACTTTGCATGTTCTCCACTGGCTATATTGTACATCCTGGGTGGAGAATATGCACAGGCTCCCACTCTCTGTCTGAGTGCCGAACCACAGCGTTCAGACCAATCACGATGCTGCTGTCATGGTGACACAGTACAAAAGGGGGTGGTGATGGACGGAGCATCTGAGCCAATCAAACACTCACACCCAGTCAGCAGATCTGGGTTTAATCCATCACCGTTCTTTAGCCCACTCTGCCACCCCAGTTCAGACATGGCCATATGCAAATCAGTCTGACCCTGTGCCTCATGGGAACAGTCCAGCCCGAACTGCCAAGCCATGCCTTCCCTGGACCGGATTCAAGCTTCCTAGGACTGGTTTCTGGCATTACAGCCGTCTTCAGCCAGGCTTGCTTGAATCCAGTGGCAAAGTGAGCAAGTGACTCACATCTGAACATACCCTGCCAACTTATGGCGAGCAAAGCGGTACAAAAGGGGGTGGTCATGGACGGAGCATTTGAGCCAATCAAATACTCACAACCAGTCAACACATCTGGGTTTAATCCATCACCGTTCTTTAGCCCACTCTGCCACCCCAGTTCAGACATGGTCATATGCAAATCAGTCTGACCCTGTGCCTCATGGGAACAGTCCAGCCCGAACTGCCAAGCCATGCCTTCCCTGGACTGGATTCAAGCTTCCAAGGACCGGTTTCTGGCATTACAGCCATCTTCAGCCAGGCTTGCTTGAATCCAGTGGCAAAGTGAGCAAGGGACTCACGTCTGAGCATACCCTGCCAACTTATGGCGAGCAAAGCGGTACAAAAGGTGGTGTCCATCAACTGTTGTTTTGCATGCTGTCATGGTGACATCAGTGTCGTGATTGACCTTCGTGCTATGTGAAATACTTATGTAAACATTGATTAAAAGTAGTGTGCTGCATGGTGGTTCTGAAATCTGAAAACTGAAATCAAAGTGAATGAAAATAATAACAAACACAGAAAAGGTGACAGCACACAACATGAGTCAGTTAGCATATGATAAGGAAAGTAAAAATCAATGAAAGTTTTTAAAAGATTTTTTAAACTATAAACAAACAAGGTGAATAATGTAAGATTTATTTCCTTACCTATACAGGAACTAAAAGACCACTTGTGTCAGACGTGACCGTGGGACATGTCTGACAAGCCCACTTACCTGTGGGGGGTCGCGGAGGGGTTGAGTACCGACACTGATACTTTTCTCACCTATGGTGAGAAGGGGGCTCCTGTGGCTTCAAGTGTATGTGCTGCGAAAGGAGTTGAGCAAAAAGCAGGAAGTTGCGGTGCTATGTTGGGGAGGGAAGTCTTTTTTGGGCTTTGATGTAGTTGGTCCAAACCCAAATAGAGAAACTACTTCATATACCTTCTTAATCCTCTTCCAGATCACAATACTGTATGTAAACTTTACAGGAAATCAACCACTGCGTTGCAATCCTGCCGAGTTTTTGACCAGTTCTTTTTCTCCCCTATTTTCCCCTTTTTTTCCTGTCTTATTGCCCTTCGCTTGGCTTCCAATCACTCATGGTGGTGCCTAGTTGTGCTGTTCTTTAATTAAAAAAAACAACTCTATTTAACCCTGCTACCCTAGCTAGCTATCGACCAATCTCACTTCTCCCGGCTGTGGCAAAGGTGTGTGAGAAGGCCGCTCACAAGCAGCTCTCTGAGTTTGTTGAGTCCTCTGGCGCCCTCCACACTGCCCTGTCGGGTTTCAGCGCCTCACACAGCACTGAGACAGCCCTAGTTGAGGTGGCGGAGGCTATTAGAGAGTGCATTGATGCCGGTGGCGGAGCAGCTCTGGTGCTATTAGACCTCTCTGCCGAATTCGACACTGTGCTGCACCGTCAACTTTTGGCCGGGCTATCTTACATCGGCATCTCTGGTCTGGTGTGGAAGTGGGTTGAATCCTTTCTGGTGATTAGAAAACAGCAAATATGGCTGCCTCCATTCTCCTCTACATCGAGAAGTCCGACTACGGGGGTTCCTCAAGGCTCAACATTGAGCCCTCTTCTTTTTAATGTCTACATGACGCCACCCATATATCTGGCGGAGGAGATGGGTGCTAAGATCATAGCTTATGTTGATGATGCCCAGCTCCTCATCACATCGAAGAAAACTGATCTATCCCTAACGCTGCCAAAAACTGTCTTGCAGAAGTTTTTTTAATGGTTAGCGCAGGCCCAACTCAAATGCAACTAGGAGAAATCTGAGGTGCTCCTTTACGGATCCTTTACCCCGCATTTCAGAGAGGACATTTGGCCCGTGGATTACCCCATACCTAAATCAATGGGGAGCTCAGCAGAAAACTTGGGAGTCTGGTTCAGTGAGGAACTCCGATTTCTGCTGCAGATCAATAAACTATCTGGCCTGTGCTTCGGCACACTGAAACGCCTAAAGAGGTTTCTGCCCCTACTGCCCAAAGTAGCTGAAGAAATGGTGACCTGTGATCTCATCTCTCACTTTTGGACTACACCAATGCTATTAGATTGGTCTTCCTGCATATCAGCTAAAAAAGATGCAGATTGTCCAGAACGCACCTGCTAGAGCATTACTGGGTAATCCTGACCGGTCTAGCGCTAGGCAGACTCTACGGGATTTGCACTGGCTCCCGGTAGACCAACGTGTTTTGTTTAAGGATGTTACGCTTGCCCACAGTGCTCTTAACAAGGCGGGGCCTCTGTATCTTAGGAGACGCTTTGAATTCTATGTGCCGCCCAGACATTTACGCTCCATGGGACAAGGCCCTGCGGTTATACCCAGGTACCGCCTTGTTAGAATGGCGGGCAGCTCCCTCTCTGTCAAAGCGGCCATGGCTTGGAATGCCCTGCCCTTCGAGCTTCAGAACATCTGCGACCTCAAGCAGTTTAAAAAACAGCTAAAAACCATCTAGCCTGTTTGGAGCCCCTCTGTCTCCCTCATTTGGCTTCTGCGCAGAGGAACTTCCGAGTATCCGTGCACGTTATAAATGGAGAAAAAAAACAACAACAAAAAACCTTCATGCTCTACCTCTTAAGAAAGAGGATCCACAGGCAGCCTATGAGGCTTCATCTTTAAGAAAAATTCCTCCCTTCTCTAACCTTTTTGAAAGAGTGTGCAGAGAACCATAACTCACTTGATTCTCCCACCTCTGGACTCTTTTGGGTGGCTTTTGTTCTACTCACCTTTGAGAAACATAATGACCCTTACTATAGCTGCTTACCCATTCCTGATACGATGCTGATGATGTACCCCAAGGTCTATTGTCACACACATCTTGGATTGTAGGACAGTGGCTGCATCTATTTGGTATTCCATCCTTATGAGGACCCTCTTCTAAATAATTTTGTATTGAGGGTCAAAACATCGACAACTTCTACAGTGGACTGCTTTTGAATTTGATTGAGGATTTCAACACTCTTACCTTGATAACGTTCCTATCAGTCACAAGTGTATATATTTGCATTATGTGTACCACTTGCACACCACTTATTCACTTCATCACTTTCACTGTGCCATCACTGAATAGGAGCACCGTGTCTTAAATTGATACTTTGAATTGCCAAACCAATTTCCTGTTTTAGAACAGGATTACATGTGAAAAATTTAAATAAATGCAAAAATAGCAAAATAAACCTTACTTGTAGGAGTTGTTTTGTAACTATTGCCGTGGAAGTCAAGGGACACACTTCCACCATAGGGACCACTTGCATTGATAATAATTGTCCTAACCAATTCCCAGGGTAACTGAGTTGCCCCTTTTTCTCGAACACCTGATTGCCCTAACTTCTCTGATAATTATGGGGAAGAAGGTGAAGACCTCAACTCTCCTCCCTTTTCCAGACCCCCTTCATCAGTGGGAAGTGACACAGGTCACTCTAGTCGACCACCCACTAGTAGGAACCCTTGAGGATGAGCATGACCAACTCTCCCTGGAAGAGAAAAAGCTTGAACTTGAGGAGAGGAGACTAACCCTTAAACAGAGAAGCCCAAAGACTGTAGCAGCAACAATAGTGCCAGGGAAAAGGAGGAATCCTTTGACACTAAAATCCCCAAAGGGATTGTCTCTAAGTTTTGTGATGGTGATGACATTGACAATTGGTTTGCAGCCTTCGAGAGGGCTTACAAAATGAGGAAGATAACACACCAGCACTGGGGTTTTCTGCTTTTGGAGTTAGTCACAGTGAAGGGCAGAGATAGGCTTCTGACCCTTAATGAAGAGGTAGCGGAGTCCTATCAGCACATAAAACAGACCTTGATAGAAGAATTTTGACTCATTGCAGAAGGGCACAGGGTAAAGTTCAGAGATGCCCATAGAGGTCAAAACTAGAAAATAGTGGATTTTGGGGGCTCCTCAGACAAAGCACTAGAATGCTGGATAAAAGGTAATGAGGTGGCCACTTATGATGGGCTGTATATTTAGATGGTGAAAAAGCACATTTCATCCAATTGTACCTCAGACAAGTTACAGCAGCATCTGGTAGATTCTGAGCTTTCTAGCCCTAGAGAGAAGGGTAAGAAGGCTCATGAGTGGCTAACAACAAGAGTACCTTAAATGGCCCAGGGAGTGACCTCAGAAAAGGGAGGTTAGTCCCACAAAAAGCAAAAGAGGGGGGTGGTAAGCACACCCAAGAGACTCCCTTAGGACCCCAGAACCCTACAAAGGAGGGGACTAGAAACCACCCCAACTCTGGCAAGCAGAGTCAGCGGGACCAGGACTTAAAAACTCTTGAAGAACAGTAGCTGTTTTGACTGCCATCATTCAGGTTACTACATAGGTGATCCAGCCTGTTCCAAAAGGGTGGTTAGCACTGGCCTGTCCAGTATAGCCATAGAGGAGCACACCTCAACTAAGGAGGCAGTCTTAGCATTTAACTGGGAGAAAGATCCAGATGGTAAGCTGGTGATCCCCGAGGGTTTTAGTAAACACTTCCACTCTATTCAGGTGAATGGGATCTCTACCACTGGCCTTAAAGACACAGGTGCCAGTCACACCATAGTGGTTGACAGGTTGGTGTCCCCAGATCAGTCTGTGCCAGGGGAAACAAGAAGAGTAAAGGTGGTCCATGGGGAGGTCACTGTTAAATCCTGTAGCCACAGTGCTCCTAGAAAGTGAGGATAAACTTAACTGGCATATGGTGGTGGTTACTCCTGACCTCCACCCAGATTGTATCCTAGGAAATGACCTCCCTGAGGTTGGTCTGATCCCAGTAGGGGTGGTCGCCGAAGGCACCACCCAACCCAAAGATTGTGGGGATTCACTCCCTACAGTTAGGATACTGGGGTCCCAAAAGAAAGGTAAGAAGGAAAAGGAAGGAGAAGCCACTCTTAGAGATTCAGTGAGCTGAGGCTTCTACCTCAGTAAAGGGAAGACCCAAGAATGGCACTGGTAAGGCCTCACCTGGCTCCAAAGAAGTCTTGAAAAGTCAGCCAACTGTTCAGAATCAGGGTGTCACCCCTGAACTGACAGAAGGCAGAGTGGAAGTATGAAGCCTCCACTATAAATAGCAAGAGAGGCTCCAAGAACCCACAGATGCCCCTAGAGCAGCTCACCCACATCAGTAGAGGGCTTAGGGTGTGATTTTGGATAGTGACAGCTGTCAGTAGCCTCTGCTGAGTGCTGGCCTTCATGGCAGCAACATATTTGGCATGAGAAGCAGACTCCATGACCAAAGGCAAGTTAGGGCCCCTGACTGTGCTAGTCATGGTGAGGTTGCTCAAGTGTTGGGTGACCTCTGTGAGTAAGGTAGGTGTTGCCCTAGCAAAGATAGGGTTAGAAGAGGCGAGCACCCCACTACCCAAAGTAAAGGGGAGGAATGAAAAGATACAACTAGTTAAAGTTCAATTTAAAATTTGTTTTGTTACTGCTGAGATGGGCCAAATGCCCAGAGGGTGGGACTTTGACAGGAGGATGTGAACAAGCGAAGGGCCTGCAATAATAAAGCCAGTTTTCTTTACAGTCTTCCTTACTGACAAGCCAGGAATTCTCTCCCAGAGTTGGGCTGAGTCTCTCCGGCATGATGGCTCAGGATGGGGTGGGGGGGGGGGGTTATGTAAGAAAACAGGGCTCTTTGTAGATGCCCCTCCACTTTTTGCCCCCAGTTGAACTACTAGATGCTAATTTCTGACTCTGACAGTGCACTGAAGCCTGCTAACCAGGTCCCGGTGCCAGTGCTCTTTCCCCAAAACTTTTATGTGTGAATTGGCAAACCAAACTGGTAGGGACTTTACCCCCCTATAAGTCCCTAGTGTATGGTACCAGTGGTGCCCAGGGCATAGGTGGTAAAGTAGTCCTCATTGTTACAGCGTGGCTTTGTGCCACCCTGAGTGACCCAAGCAAAATATTGATAGCAGACCTCCCACTGCAGACAGCAGGATAAGTGCATATTGCTCAAACTCGACTGGGCCCTCACCATGTGTTGCTTAGTCAAATGAACTACTTTGGGTCAGCCACCCCTAAGGTAGGCCCCCTCAGCCCAGGAGGCAGGGTAGAGTATAGTAAAGGTGAGAACATATAAGGGCAATCATTTATGGCCCTATAGTGGTGTTTTAAATAATATAATACATGAGTGTTCCACATTGGAAGCTACTATAAGTGTTAGCAGTCCACAGAATAACATGAGCTCTTGAGATTGACAGCTACATTATGGAACTTCTAATATACATCCTGTTTGGTATCAAACAACATACCTTCTCACCCCAAAAACAATTCTTGTGCCCTTGGTGGCGTGGCCTGCACTCAGGTGGCACCGTAGAGGTGACCCACCTGGTTGCCCCAGATTTTCTGGGCTCTGGCTGACCAGCCTTTCTAACAAAACAACGATCCTAAGCCTAGAACAATATTTAAAAAACAGTAATATAAAGGCCACAATCGGACAATATATGCAGTTTTCTTATACCCAGCCGGGCAAAGAGTTTATTTGAAAAATATATGACACAAGGTCAATTTATATGTTACAATATAACAACAAACATTCAGTGTTTGAAGTAAGGCACAAGCCTGTGCCGTACTCAGAGTAGAAAAAAGGTTGTGAGAAAGGGTGCAAGAGAAAAGACAGTATACATCAGGCAAAAGAAAAGTGTGAGCAAAAAGCCTGGTACTGCTTAGGAATTTAAATTAGCAGTATTCCCTGGGGTAGAGCATACATGTACAAAATAATAATGAAACAACTGTATGTCTACAATTAAAAGTCGACGGCGTTTCGATCCCGTGCTCAAAATAATGGGATCATCATCAGGACTTAATAGTTGCCTGGAATTTACATGAAACAATATACCTGTAAAGAGAAACAGGGGAGAAACAAACAGGAAAGAAGTTTTTAAATTACTCCTAAGCGTTTAGAAAAATGTCAACCAAGTCAGACTCTTACTTCCATGCAATTCGGAATCGCAGTGCAGTGACTGGTGTTTTGGTCGTTGCTGGTTAAAATTGGGAAAAATTCGACATAGTCTTGTGACTAGGCTGTGCCTATTATGTGAAAAAACTGTCATTTCAGTGAGCGTGGCGAGATGACAGCGGGTGTGTCTATCTGCTAAAGGAATTTCAGAGTTATCACAGAGTAGTGAGGCAAGTGGAGGGTGCAAGGATTATGCTCCGACGTGAATATACTCTGTTTTAATGGTAAAACATGATTGCATACCCTGAGCTGGAGGGCAAGTTCAGTGGTATTGGCAAGGGCTGCTCAAAATGGGGCTACTCAAGCGCAGGACAGATACTTCTGGAACCTGGGAAAGATGTGCTCAATGTTAATTTATCAAGCGAGACGGTGACAGAGGCAGGACTAAAGTAATTTCGACTCTTACCGATTTGAAACAGAGGTGGCTGTGAAGATAAGGATGTGAGTCGCCCAATATGCGAACTCCGTTTAGTTTGTTCTCTGTATCGAAGTACGATCTATGGGCGGAGTTCGCATATTGGGCGACTCACATCCTTATCTTCACAGCCACCTCTGTTTCAAATCGGTAAGAGTCGAAATTACTTTAGTCCTGCCTCTGTCACCGTCTCGCTTGATAAATTAACATTGAGCACATCTTTCCCAGGTTCCAGAAGTATCTGTCCTGCGCTTGAGTAGCCCCATTTTGAGCAGCCCTTGCCAATACCACTGAACTTGCCCTCCAGCCCAGGGTATGCAATCATGTTTTACCATTAAAACAGAGTATATTCACGTCGGAGCATAATCCTTGCACCCTCCACTTGCCGCACTACTCTGTGATAACTCTGAAATTCCTTTAGCAGATAGACACACCCGCTGTCATCTCGCCACGCTCACTGAAATGACAGTTTTTTCACATAATAGGCACAGCCTAGTCACAAGACTATGTCGAATTTTTCCCAATTTTAACCAGCAACGACCAAAACACCAGTCACTGCACTGCGATTCCGAATTGCATGGAAGTAAGAGTCCGACTTGGTTGACATTTTTCTAAACGCTTAGGAGTAATTTAAAAACTTCTTTCCTGTTTGTTTCTCCCCTGTTTCTCTTTACAGGTATATTGTTTCATGTAAATTCCAGGCAACTATTAAGTCCTGATGATGATCCCATTATTTTGAGCACGGGATCGAAACGCCGTCGACTTTTAATTGTAGACATACAGTTGTTTCATTATTATTTTGTACATGTATGCTCTACCCCAGGGAATACTGCTAATTTAAATACCTAAGCAGTACCAGGCTTTTTGCTCACACTTTTCTTTTGCCTGATGTATACTGTCTTTTCTCTTGCACCCTTTCTCACAACCTTTTTTCTACTCTGAGTACGGCACAGGCTTGTGCCTTACTTCAAACACTGAATGTTTGTTGTTATATTGTAACATATAAATTGACCTTGTGTCATATATTTTTCAAATAAACTCTTTGCCCGGCTGGGTATAAGAAAACTGCATATATTGTCCGATTGTGGCCTTTATATTACTGGTTTTTAAATATTGTTCTAGGCTTAGGATCGTTGTTTTGTTAGAAATACTTGATACCCATGGTCCCAAGCCATTAGGTGGGTCCCCCTTGTTTTATTAAAAAACTGGCTGACCAGCCAGCGCTTTCCTGTGCAGCCCGCACTTTCCTGTGCATGCTGCTGCCAAGACAGGTTACTGAGCTCCTGCCAGGCAGTGTGATCACTCCCAGCAGTCAGGAAAAAAAAGTTTGGTCAGGAAAGAGGTCACACCTCCCTCCTCCTATGCAGGCTAGTGAAGGCGGTGAGCTTCAAAGGCTGCACCTCTTCTGATATGCATCAGGGCTGACTCCCACTGGAGGAAACAGCCCTTCGACAGCACCAGGCACATTTGCACCTGAGCTGGTGGGAAATCAGCTATGCAGGGAGGTGTATACACCCCCAGAAGGCTAGCCACTCCTACAGGGTGAGCAGTCTGTTCTGTATACCACCATTTGATTTTTGCCATTCTGGGTAGCAAAAGGTCACCTCAGGGGCTAGCTGCCATTGGCTGCTAACTCCCACACCCATAACTTTTCCCAAATCTAGAAATTAAGGGATACCCCTGACACCAGAACCTCAGATCTTAACATCTTAACCTCTTAACCTCAGATCTTCCATCAAGGAAGGCCCAAGAGGAGACCTGTGTCACCGACAACAGTACTTTGCCCACAGCACCACATCAAAAGCTGGATACTTTGTACTTGTGGCAACAGAATTGTAACTGAGTGAACAAACCTCATCCTTGGCTAAAACGTAGCACTCCTGAAGTGAGGGACACTTGTGGAAACCAGAAGCACCCTCAGTCTCTCCTGGACTAGTGGCACTACTTCCTTGCAAACTGCAGGTAAAACCACTCCCCGGATCCAAAGAATCTCTGGCCTTCAGGCCCTCTCTGGGATCGCCCAAATCGAGGTGGCCCAGAGCATTGTGGGAGTTGTAGTCTCGACTGCTCTGAAGTCTCAGTCCCACTCTCCCTAACCCTGTGAAATTCCAGAAGCTTTTTGCTGTGCTTGTGGCTGCCAAGACTTGTTGGTCACCAGTCCAGCAACCGACCCCTTTACTTGAAGATGCATTAAGAGGGAACTTCAAACAATCATTGACCGACATCAGCAACCTCTCCGTTGTTATCCTTTTGCATTTTTCCCCCCGCAGCAAGGGAAAAAGCAGCTCTTCTGGATTTCCAGTTCAGTACCACAGATGGCCAGGACAACACTGCACCCGGGCTCCACGGGCCAGGTAAAATTGGATTGGTCGTGGCTTGGGATCCGCACTACCTTTACCCTACAAGGGTACAAAGCAACTCGACTTGCAAGTGACCGATTGTCACCAGTAGTTTTTGCCATTGACCGCAACAGTATCTTTTCCATCTATTTTATTGCACTTATTTAATATTGCTTCAAAAATCTATGTCTCTGGTTATATGTGAGCTATTCTGTCCGTTTTGGTATCTACATTAAGATAAAAATAAACTCTATTATTTTTAATTGGTGTGGAATTTCTCTTGAGTCATATTAATTACTTTACGTCCACGTTGGTACTCTCAAATACTTAACACATGTTCCTATAGTTGCCTGACTGCTCTTTGCAGCTCTACCACGACGGAGCTAAGGATTTATTAGTGTAAATCCAGGGACCATCTTTGGGGTATTGTGACAATATTGCATGGTAAGGCTTTCCAGCCATTTCACATAATATTCCACTTTCCTACAAATGTCATAACCCTTTTAGTGATATTCATTGCAGCCAGAAGAAAACATTGGATCTAATACTTTGATCCTTTAAATGGCTCACAGTGGTGATAGATCCTTCCTCTTGTTCTGTGGTCATCTATGCCCATAGCCCTGGTGCACCTGAACCATGGTACACCTTTTCAACAGATTTGATCGTAGATCTGCTGAAGTCTAAAGGTTTCCTCACAATCATAATTACTTTAGATATATTCTAAAAAATGGCCAGTTTTTCTACATTCAAGATGATACCAATAGCACAAGGCATGACGCACAGGGTAATTAAAGTCTTCTGCATACATGGACTATCATTTGTGATTATTTCTGATAGGGGCCTTCTATATATTTCCAAGTTTTTGGGAAACCATCTGTCCTGCGTTATCATAGGACTGTCTTCAGAATTTCACCTCAAGAACAATAGACCTACAAAAGACCCCCAATCAAATCCTGGAGCAGTTTTTACACTGTTTTTGTAATGCTATATATACTAACTAAGGATGACGGATGGATTGCCTCCGCCAGGCCGGCGGTAGCCACCGCCGGCCCGGCGGAGGCAATCCGTCCGCCATGCTCACAGAAAAGACCCCCCGCCACATTAGGATGGCTGAGGGCTCCACGGCGGATGGCAAGACCGTCCGCCGCTTTTCTCCCGGTCGCCTTCGCGACCGGCAGAAAATAGTGCATGCATATGGTGGCGGTGTCTGCGGTCCTATGCCTTTCCACGGCGGCATTGCCGCCGTGAAAAGGCATACAGTCTTTGCTTTGGGGGCCCGTTGCGGGCCCCCAGGATGAAGGGGGGGTGGGTGGTGCACATGGGGGGTACCTATGGTACCCCCCTGCATTTACGTGCACATAGCGGCAGGCACCGCTCGGTGCCTGCCGCTTTGTGCATGCCATTCCAGCATACTCCCCATGCCATTCCAGTTCAGATCCTGCCATATGCAAATCAGTCAGGTCCTCCCTGGACTACAAACAAGCATCCAGGTACCGGTTTTGGGCCATCACCCTCATCAGCCAGGCTAGCTTGACTCCAGTGGCATGAAGAGCATAATGGTAAATAGGGTACATTCCTGCCCTCTCCCGTTCACACAGTGTAGTACAGCGCAGCACAGCAAGTTGTCTTGTTGTGTTGAATGAAAAAAATCTAAATATAGGGATAAGGTTAGGGAGCTGTCAAAGAAAGGTTGGAGAAACATCCAGGCAAACATTTTTGTACTGCTCCTGATTATTCTGCGGGATATGAAGATTGGCTAGGGATGCAATTGCAGTTTGCATCACCACCTGCCTCTCCCACCAGTGCAAAATGTCCGTAGAATGTCTTTGACACACTGTTTTTACTAGTTTGCTGTGCTTGTTGCATTGTTAATCTGATTTGCTCTGCTGAAAATAGTCAAACATCATCACCTTGTGGTAAACTATCATAGAAAGGTGCCCGCGTTAAGAAGTGACAGTGTCAAACACAGGCACAAATTAAGCAATGTCATTATTCTCAGCTCTACCTCTGGATACACTCCTTTGAAGGTTTGTATTTTCTTACAGATTGCCTGTAACAGACTGGATATCTCAATGTAAACTCAGAGTCTAATCTTATAAGACAAAATGTTTGCTGCTGTTTCCCTTCGAAGATAAACCATCAGCACGAAAACGGGTTTACGTCCCTCGCACCACTAGATCTTCATCTTTGATATTTGCTTCATCTTGAAGATCATATTATGAACATGGAAAAGGGTTCCAAAATCATTGGAGTGTGATCAGCAAAATTAAACTATTCAACCTAAAAGAGGACAGAAAAAACACAAGTTTCTCAAGCATTACTTATCAAGAGAATTGATTATGGCAATACCCTCCATATCAGTCTTCGTAACAAAGCGTTTTTTCATGCCACAGTGTATTTGGTAGCTGCAACAGGCTGAAATGATCATATCACACTAGATTTAAGGTCCTCCTATGGTTTCAACTTAAAGTAAGAAGGAAGATTAGTTTAAGCTTGCTGGACAAGTTATTTACCTTCAGTAACGCCTTATCTGGTAGAAACATGATCTAGATGCAGATTCCTTACCTTTGAACTTCCAGGCGTCAGGCTGGATGCAGAAGATCTTTCTTAGCAGTATCCCTGCGCGCCGGTAGGTAGCGTCAGTCGACTTCGCGCGACGTCGTCGGCATCAATATAACCGCCACTCCGGCGCGCTGACGTCAGTACTTTTCCCGACTTTCCACTCCAGAAGTGTGAAGCCATGAAGTGACTGACCATGGTGTGTTAACAAATTACAGCTAGGACCCTGAAGAGGAACTCCCTGACACCTAAAAACAAGCATTGACATAGCCAATAGGTCTCGACTTTAGGACCTTATAAATGTTTAGCCATGCAACAGTTGATGTTGGTGCACCAAGGATATTGAGCTGCATAACTAAATACTTATAAGGTCCCAAAAGCGAGACTTATGGGCTATGCCAATGTTTGATGCACATGGTATGGACTTGTCCGATGATTGTTTCCTAATGGGCAAAGAGCTTCCAGGCACTCTGATGTGTGTTGGGGCATTCAATAGAACCCACACCCGAGTTGCCTTGTTGGGGATACAGAGGGCGTGTTTGCCCCTAAGATGGAATGATAGGTAGGGCTGGCACACTCATAACCAAGTGAGACATAACCTGGGCTTAGGCCTCTGCCACGCCTCTGGGCACTAACCGTCTGGGGTGCATTCATGGACTGGCGTGCAAAACAAGAGGAACACATCTATGCTGCGAGGGGCTGCCCACAAAAGTTTCACAAAATATGGGGCAAGTGGTGTGCCTATTACGTACTGGAATGACGGTGGAAATGCACTGCATGCAACTCAATTATCTTAGATTGTGTGATTCTGTTTCCACTGTACTGATTTATGCTTAAATCAAAAAATCTATAAAATTGGTTTATAAAAAAAATTAACAAAGGTCATAACCCTTTTCACCTTAGTACATTAGATTATTTGAATAGCATTTCTTAAAACTGCCGTTTTTAAACAGAACCTGGCAAACACTACTTCATCAGCAATAACGACAATGCATTAGTGAACTAAGAGGCAAGTCAGTTATGTATACAGTGGCCGAGATTACTACTATATACAGGCTATTAATTTAAGCACAAGACAGAGTACAGAGCACAGAGCACATCCCAAATTCTAGTATTTGAAGGTGGGATCATAGGTGATAATGAACAAAAACAGTTCTTGCTGAAATAAAGTATTTACCTAGGATCACACAGATTGGCCAAGCAGGGAGGCTGGGATTGATTCCAGATTTTCCAGTTTCACTCTAAGCAATTCAGTCACTAGATTGGTTACTCTTTCTGCCATCAAAGGGTGATGCTTTGTGTTTAATTCTTGGAGTGGGAGATCATAGTTTGGGCGATGGGCAGAATCCATATTTTATTTGGGCAGTTTTTCGTAGCAAGAACCTTGACCTAGGACATAACAGCGCTTCAAAATAGGTATAGACTGTGTTATATGTTCTTTTATTCGGCACAGGAAGATTTGCTGGGATTCATAGGATGCTGAGCTTAAGCCCTAATTTAAACCTGGCTCCGGATGATACATGGTCGGCAGCTGTAGCCACCAGGTAACATTGCGTGCCGTGAAAGTTCAGCTCATCTCCAGTTCAAAGTTCCTGGAGGACCTTGAGCAGAGCCAGGCAGTTGGCTCGAGCCTGGTTGGAACTTCCAGTGATTCGCTTACCTCTATCTTTACTGGGCACGTTGTGTAAACTTGGTTTACTTCAACGTGCAAAATGTACAAGAACATGGGAGCCCTCAGCTAAATACTCTGAGATTAGGGCCCCAGACAATATGGGGCGTCCACATAAGAAGCGGGTCTGAACAAACCAGTTTCTATTAGGAGTGTCAAATAAACAAATGTAAATTGGGGTTGGACCTCACAAAGGGGCTGAAGCCGTTCTACAGTAAGAGGCCTTGAACTACCTGGTATCGGCCTATGGGCGATGTCCCCTGACAGGCTGTTGCTGGACCATGTTGGCAGCTCAAGATGTTTCTGTCAGGGAGTAGCACAGAGTTAGGTTTGGCAAGTAGTTATGCATTTTACCAGACAAGGCTTTGTGAACGGTGCAAAGAATCTTGAATTTTATTCAGTCTGTGACTGGAAGCAGGTGGAGTGCTTTTAGGGGCATAATCAAACATGGTCTTCAAGTTGTTAGTGCACAATGGTCAGTCTGTGTCTTGTGGTCCTAGTGTTCCAAGAAGCTCTGTTACAGCAAAGAGCCTACATTATGAAAGCTTGCTGGGTTTATGCACTTGACGTGGAGACCATTGAATGGGGAGTCCTAATATAGCACAGAGATCAAACGGATTGGCTTCTGATTTTGGAAGAACAAGGAAATTAGGTGCAGAACAACAAGGTGTTTTACCCAGGATCCCACACATTGGGGTCAAGGGGAAAGCAGCTAATGGGACCCAGGTTAAGTGCTCTGATGTTTTCAAGTTAGCGAAAACAACACATATTCACTGGCAACATACAGGTAGTGAGTGCTAATGTCAGTAGGACACCTGTTACCAGTCAGTTGTGAGAGTGGTTGTCTTGGTTCACCTCAACTGAACCAAACAGCTAAAAATATTGAATTGCTAAAAAATAAACAAGGCCCTGAAACGTGATGTGATTGCCACATGGCGCGATCTGGGAAGCTGATCGATCTACTGGTCACAGGTTCACTTCCCCAGCTTGGGTGACTCACTATTTTGTGAATGGTAATGCATGAACGCACCGGCTCATTTAGAATGGAAACTACGACTTACAAAGCCCTGGAGCCACATGGATGCAGTCGCTATCGAAAAAACAATATTTTGCATAAGACCAGAGGCAAATCAGCACAACGAATATCCGGAGGGAATGGGGACTAAGAACTCATCCCATCAAACAGAATTTATGCACTCGCCTCCTTTCCTCCCTGCTAATGCCCGCTTTCACACACATCTGTCCCCTTGTTCACAGTCAACAAAAGGCTGCCCCCTGCCCCGGATGGGGCACACAGCTGGCTTGAGATAGGCTCTGAAACAGGCCAGTGGTCGCTCGGTAACAACCTGCTGAGCTTCCCCACGCACTCCTCCTCAGCCCAGCACTTTCTGGACCTCTTGTGTGCTTAGAGTCAGCCATTCCACCTCCTCACAGTGCTAGAGAAAGAGAAAAGGGCAAGGGCTGGTCCGTTTAACTTAGAAAGTACGTCAGGAACGCACACAGGAAGCGCTTTGTGCATGAGCACTGCTTCAATCTCAACCCACAGGAATGGAAATTCAGCAGAAATCCAGCTTTGTGAGTTCGATCGTGGCTATAATGCAGAGTTAATGTGTTATGTGTGAAACAGACATAAGACATAAAACCTGCAATACAAAGAAATATGAAGATTTAATCTGGTGTGCCAAGAAACCTCAAAACAGTGTGAATACACGCATTTAGAAAGCTCAGAGCGCTACAAAGTCATACTGAGTTCCGAAATATGTTATACAAAGGATGTGAATATAAAAAAAACAAACAGAAGAAAGTTTACATAAAACCTTAGACTAGAAGTCCATGTCTACTGACCAGGATAAACGAGAACGTCCATTCACCTCCTAAAATTAAATGAAACAAGTACAAACTCGCACACACAAAACAGCAAACAAAAGGGTTAACAAGTGGGAGGGGTGGGGGGAGTGTGGCGGAGAGAACACACAGTGACTCCCTTGCGGGAGCGAGCCTTGGGCCCCACCTGTTTGGAAGTTAATTACAAACAGATGTTGCCAAAGCTCGCTCCCGCAAGGGATTCGCCAAACGTGCACGCATTGCCATTGAAAGCAATGCAATGTGTGCACGTTTTTGGCACAAAACCCAAATCGATTTCTAAAGGTCTCCTCCTATGCAGCGATTGCGCGCTGCGTAGGCGAGACCTAATTCTGAAATCCAGAGAGGATGGGTGGGTCGGTAAGGAATCTGCGGCTAGATCATGTCTCTACCAGATAAGGCATTACCGAAGGTAAGTAACTTGTCCATCTGATAGAGACATATAGCTGCAGTTTCCTTACCTTTCAACAGATACTAAAGCAATACCAAAACCAGAGGAGGGACTGCGGAAAGGTTTAGACCAGAAAATCCTTCAAAACAAAGCGACCGAACAGGCCTTCTCTTCAATCCTTGGAATTCAGGCAGTAGTGTCTGGCGAACGTGTGCAGTGAGGCCCACGTGGCTGCTTGGCAGATATCAGAAATGGGAACACCATGCTGAAGAGTGGTGGCCGCCTTTGCCCCTGGTGGAATGGGCTCTAAGCTATTCAGGGGGCTCTTTCTTCGCTAAAGCTTAAAAGGTCATTATACATAGGATAACCCGGAGGGATATAGTCCTCTTTTGGACAGCACGCCCTTTCTTTGCACCCACATACCCTATAAAGAGTTAGTCATGCACCAGGAACTCTTTTTGCGTTCAGACGATGGAGATGCTCCTCTTCCTTGGAAGAGTGCGGCGGTGCATAGAAGCTGGGTAGAGTAATTGACTGCCCATATAAAAGGGTGTTACCACCTTATGCAGAAAAGATGCCCTAGTGCGAAGCACCACTTTGTCTGGAGAGACCATCAGGTGAGAAGGCTGTGAAGACAGTACCTGGAGTTCACTTACCCTCCTGGCAGACGGTATTGCCACCAAAAAATCTATTTTGATGGTGAGCAACCACAGAGGGCAATTTTGCAGTGGCTCAAACGGTGCACATATCAGAAAGGTGAGAATCAAATTAAGGTCCTATTGTGGCATACTAAAAGATGAAGATGGAAACCAGTGGGTTAACCCCTTCAAGAATCTATGCATAAGAAATGATTTGAAAAGAGAAGGCTGATCAGGCAGTCGAAGAAAGAACGAAAGGGCCAAAAGATAGCCCTTCAATGTACCCAGAGCAGCGCCCTCCTGGGCCAAGGAACGTATAAACAGAAGCACTTCAGGTAAAAGAGCAGACAGAGGGTCAATAGACCGGTCTGTACAATATTTACAAAATTTGCCTTCAACAACCAGTCATTGAGAAAGGGGAAGACTGGAACCCCTGATCTCCGCAGATGGGCTTCAGCCGCCACCATCACCTTTGTGAACACCTGAGGAGTGCAGGTGAGGCCAAAGAAAGCACTGCTAATTGAAAGTGCTTGTAAACCGTAGGTAGTTACAAAGGGCAGGCAGGACTGGGATATGAAAATAGGCATCCTGCATGTCCAATACTACCATCCAGTCTCCTAGGTCCAAAGAAGACAGGACCTGAGCTAGGGTGAGCATCTTGTACTTCTCCTTTTTGAAGTAGTTGAGGGTCTCGAGATCTAGGAAAGGACAAAGGCCTCCGTCCTTCTTTGGGACCAGAAAATAGCGGGACTAACAACCACAGCCCACTTCTGGCCTGGAAACCCTCTCTATAGCCCCCTTGGCCAAAAGAGTCTTGACTTCCTCGCGGAGTAGGGCAAGGTGATCCTCCGTCAGCCGATCGTATACTGGAGGCATGGAAGGAGGGGTAGACTCGAAGGGAAGGGAGTAGCCCCTCTGGACTATTTGCAACATCCACCTGTTAGACGTGATATCCTGCCAGTGGTGGAGATGATGTCGTACTCTGCCACCAACTGACTGTAGATGATGCTGGAGGATCAGCCTAGGAAGGTTTTGCGGTGGAGGAGGGGGTTGTAGCCTGGCTTGACCTCTGGCCTCCCGAACCGCGGGTTCAGGATGAACCACATCCAAGTCCCGGAAGAGGCTGCTGAGCTTGCGGGGTCCTCTGGCTGGAAAAGAGTTGATGCAGTTGATAACCCCTTCTGTAGCCACAAGAGTTCTTGAAGAGCTGAAGGGCGGCATCTGCCTTGTCTACGTAGAGACGTAGCCATTGAAGATCATGTCCATGAGGTTAGCTTGGACATCGCCAGAGTAGCCAGGTGTGGCGACAGATGGCCACCATTGTGGAAATTACTCTGCCCAGCGAGTCTGTCGTGTCTAGCCCACATCTATGGAAATCTTTGCTGCTTATCTCTTGGAAATAGCTGGGGAAAATAGAGCCCGGTCCTCCTCGGAGACCCTGTGAAGCACTTGCACAACCATGTCCCGTATAGAATGGGAATAACAGCCCAAAAGGCATGCAGTGTTCACCGGCTGCAATGCAAAACTGGCCGAAGAAAAAATATTCTTCCCAAAATTCTCCAGTCTCTTGGATTCTCTGTCTGGAGGCGTGGAAGGGAATGCGCCATGGGAAGTGGAAGGTTGGACCACCAAGCTTTGTGTGGTCGGGTGGGGTGGATAGTGAGGAAAAGTGGGTCGCTCGGTGAAGGCGATGGTGGCAGGCAATCGTCCTGTTCACAGGAGCCTCTGTGCTGGGTTTGAACCAGTCGCCCCGGAAAACCTCAGTTGAGGGCCTCATTAAAAGGCAGCAAGGTTCCAAACTGGGGACCCCAGTTAGCAGGACCTCTGTCAAGACATTAGTCTTGACTGCCACCGTATGGAGCTGCAGGTCCAGGACCTCTGTAGCCCTAGGCACCACCATGGCAAATGATGCCCTCTCCTCATTAGCTAGTGTAGGTGGAGATGGCATGCCAGAGTCTGGGAGGTGCCCAAACCACTGGCATCACCCAGTTTCTCGCACCAGTCCATCTCTTGTGGCTGCTGGATTTCTAAGGGATCCTGCTCCCCTTCCCAATCCTCTTCAACCATCCCCAACCCTTCAGAAAAGGGCAGGTTGAACGACATGGCGCAGTACAGCTCCACACAAGATGATGGACGGAATGTTGCACAATGGCAAAACATTCACCCCCAGTCACAGATCTGGGTTTAATCCATCATTACTGGGGTGGTGTGGAGTGCAAAAAAACGATGAATTTAGGCCCTGGTCTCTGTACTGGGGTGAATGTATGACATTGTTCTGCATTCTGTCCATCAATTGTTGTTTTTGCATTTGTCACCCCGAGTGTGATGGGTATGCTCAGATGTGAGTCCCATGCTCTCCACACCACTGGAGTCAAGCTATCCTGGTTGAAGACGGCTGATAGCCAGAAACCAGTCCTAGGATGCTTGATTCCGGTCCAGGAAAGACATGGCTTGGCAGTTCGGGCTACACTGTTCCCATGAGGCACAGGGTCAAGGCTGATTTGCATATGGCCATGTCTGAACTGGGGTGGTGTGTAGTGCAAACAAGCGATGGATTTAGGCCCAGATTGCTGTACTGGGTGAATGTATGACATTATTCTACATTCTGTCCATCAATTGTTGTTTTAGCAGTACAGCTCCACCGGCGCCGGTCTCTGCATTGTGGGTCTCCCGACCAGCTCCATGTCATCACGTATGAGGATTGGGGAAGCGCCGTTGGCGACGCCAAAGGTGGTAAATGTATAAGGGGGGTCCCCGTGGGAGAAAGATATGAACAAACACAATTTAAAAATTTCCAAAAGACTAAGGTGGTGGTTCAAAAAGGGAAAGATGTTGTCATTTATTCAACAAACATCATTATCATTAATGAAACATTATTGCAATCATTACAGGAGAAATGAAAATCTGAAAATTGAAGTGGCCCCAGTAGGGGAAGAAGAGAGGAAAGGGGGTGCTCAGAGATTGTGAAAAAAGTTAAGGATAGTACACAGACTTGAACATAATGTACATCAATACATAAGTCAACAAGGAATCAGGAGTTGTTCCAAAAACCAAACAAGCCTATATCAATTAAGGCCAATCTTGCGAAAGTACTTCAACTAAGGACATTCTACGGTCACATGTGTGGTTCAATGTGATACAGGGGATGTGCCGGACGTCCAAGTATGAAGAGGCGTCGACGTTTCGACCCCTTTGTGTAGGCTCGATTCAGTCCTTTACCGGGGTCTTCATCAGGACCGTTTACAGTGGGGGAAGGAACGAAAAGTGGGGCCGTCCTGTCTGAAAAAATTAAAAACCAATATCAATAATGGGGTATGAAGTTTTAAAAGTTTCACAGTCACTGTCCTGTATACCATAAAGGTGGCTTATTTGAGAACAAACTAATACCATGGAGTCCGGGTCATGAGGACCTATGGACTGAAGGGACCAAGAGTTGGGTGAGCGATAAATCAAACTCCAACTCAGTAGTGTACATCTGAAATTTATCAAAATGCCCTACTTGATTCAACGAGGGAAACATTAGCCAACAGAAGATTAATATCTACTTAGAATAGATAAGTCAGTAATGCAATGTGTCACCATCTCCCGGTGACTCACCATTACCCGAACTCAGTGAACAAATACAATAAGTGATTACCTTGAATTAAGTTAACCACACTCCGTCAAGATAAGCATCAGCAAAAACAGTGGCAGCGTGCTGGTGTAGTCAAAGCCGCTGGGCAAATCTAGATCAAACCAGATACTTTTGGTTATTGATTGTTAAGGTACTGGTGTGATAACGTACCAAGTCTCAGAGGGTTTAGAATTACCTAAGTTGCAGTTAAACACCTTGCAATAAGAGGAACATCCAGGAAAGTGATTGCTGTCAACAATGGTGGGCGCCGCACTCGTCAGTTAACAAAATGACTGGTAAGTCTAAATCAAGTCAAAAGTGTCAAGACGTTAGTGGGGGAAGGCGTCTTTATAATACACAACATGAGCCACATGTGCGGATGGTCCCTACCTTTTAAAAAAGGCCACGCCATTTTCTATGTAAACCAGGCGAATCAGGATATACACGATGGTCATCAGATGACAGTAAAATCTAAACCAAGCCAAATGTTTCGAGATGTTGATTAGGGAGAGGCGTCTCTATTATACACACCATGAAGATAAATTACACGCAAAACGCAGCGGCGTTCGTCCATACCTTATAACAGTCCACGCGGTGTCTGTGTGAACTGGGAAAAGGGTGCACGCGGCGGTCGCCGAAAACACAGGTCGGCTTGGTGCCTTCACAAATATCTGTAAGAGTAGAGTGTAGGAGCGTTTTACCTTTAAAACTATTCAGGACGTCTACCAAAAGAAGACAACCGATTGCAGCACTTACTTGGTGCACCGGGAGCGTGGTGACAGAACTGCTTGTTGCTGGTGAAACTCCGTACTCCGTCAGCCGCTACGCGGAGTTTGGGGGCGGGGCCTATGGCGATACATTGCCAATAGAAATAGAAAAAATGTTGTCATGCGCCCACGACTGGGAAGTCAGAATCGGAAGCGGAGTAGGGTAATAGTCGTGCGTCCTCTCCACAGTGCTTGAGAACTGTGAGTAACAATAAGCCAACCAAGGCTGGGATTACTATATCCTGAATTGTGCGCGAGTTATTTTCATATTAGCCACATGTTGTTTTACAAGAGAAAGTAAAAACAACATTTTTACGACATAATTCACCAAAAGTAAAACATAGTACTCACGCACTACCCTTACAAGGGAGTGAAGGCGAGCTAGCACATGATAGTTTGCCATTATAAATCCATAACACACAATTTTCCACGTAGCTGGGAAAGAGTTGTGGAACCAGATTAGTTCATTGCTCTGTTGTAAAACGTAGTTCTCGCGCACTACCCTTGCAAGGGAGTGTAGGCGAGCTAGCACATGAATTTATTGCCATTAAAATACATAACACACAATTAAACATAGTCTGGGGAAAGGTAAGGAAACAGATTGCGTTGCACTTAAGTGAACCCAGAGGATGAGAATGCTCGTGCACCTGTCACACATAACGGTGTAGACGAGTAACCTAAAGCAAGTTTACTATGTCTCATCTGGAGGGGTGGTGCTATACCTCTCAATTGTTGGAATAGACTAGTGTGCCACTCTCAATGCAGCCAATTGGGCAAGACTGCCATCTTGTTCATTCAGACCATTTTTAATGGAGTCTAGAAGAGACATCCATTTGCATTCCCGTAGGTTGAGCACAGCTGGTAAATTTCCGCCTCTCCTGCCCAGGGAGACTTTCTCAATCACGAACCACTTTAGATCCGCAAGTGTGTGTCCTGCGGTCTGCCAGTGGTCCACCAGTGGGGCACCTAGGACCTTGCAACGTAGTCTGCTACAATGTGCAGAAATACGGGATTTTATTTTTTGCTGGGTTTGCCCTACATATATCTTATTGCATGGGCATGTAATTATGTAAATCACACTGTCAGTGTTACAATTAGTATGGTGTTTTAGTTTGAAGGTCTGCTGTCCATGGGTGAAGGTTTTTATCTGGATCGTTGACTCGCAGGCTGTACATGTCCCACATCTAAAATGACCTATCACAGGTGGTAGATGCCATAGGCTAGTCAATGTTGGAGGGCTCTCAGGTTCCAAGTAAGAGTGGACCACCAAGTCTCGAATATTTTTGGACCTCTTGAAGGAATGAAGAGGAAGTTGTGGTTGATCAATCTCGTTAGCTATTAGAGGCCAGTTCTTATTGATCACTTGTTTAACCTCATTACTCCTTGTTGTAAAAGTAGTGACACAAATCATCCGGTTCATCTCAGGGTCTATGCGAGCTTCAGGATTCAGCAGATTGACTCTCGGGTTATACCAGGCTCGCTTCCTGGCACGTCTCACCATGCGAGCTGGGTAACCCCGTGAGACCAGGCGCTCATTAAGAATCTCTGACTCTTTGATGTAGTTGGTCCGAGAAGAACAGTTTCTTCGGATTCTCAGAAACTGTCCTACAGGAAGATTGTCTCTGAGGCCTCTCGGATGGTGGCTGCCATATTGTAGCAGAGAATTCCTCTCTGTCGGTTTTCTGTAGAGCGTAGTTGAAAGATGCCCATGTTCCACATAGATGGAAATATCAAGAAAGGGTATGGATGTGTTGCTTGATTCCAGAGTGAATTGGATGTTGGTATTCCGTTGATTCAGCCAGGTGTGGTAATCCTTTAAGTTGTCACTGTTACCTTGCCAGATGCACAAGACATAATCGATGTATCTGACCCAGAGGGTCAACATGGATGAAAAAGGATTGTTAGGTGAAAAAACATGTTCCTGTTCGAAGTGATCCATATAGATAATGGCCAGATTTGGGGCAAATGTTGCGCCCATGGCTACGCCCTTGGATTGTACATAGAACTTTTCTTGAAAAATGAAGAAATTTTTCTTCATAGCTATGTTCAGTAAGTCAATTATAAATTCCGTAGGGACTTGGAACGGTGCAGGTCTTTGATTTAATGCCACCTCCATGACATCTAGAGCCTCCTGTTGAGGAATGCTAGTATAAAGTGATATAATATCACAAGTTACCAATAGAGTGGTGGTTGGATCGAAAGGTCTTTCATCAATCATTTGGATAACTTGGGTGGTATCACGTAAGTAGGCTCTAGTCCTTAGGGCAATTGGCTTTAGAAAAAAGTCTATGTATTTACATAGTGGCTCTAATATAGAGCCACATCCAGATACTATGGGGCGCCCAGGAGGGCTGTCGAGATTTTTGTGAACCTTTGGCAAGGTGTAGATTGTCGCTAACCTCGGTGATTTCTGATTTAGGAATTTAAACTCTTGTTCGCTGAGAAAGCCTGATTCCAAACCCTTTTGTGTGGTGAATAGGATGGTACGAGCTAGGTCTTTGGATGGATCACTAGGTATCTCTTGATAACTGACCCCTTCATTTAATTGTCTGTGGATTTCCTCTTTGTACTTAGATAAATCCTGGACAACGATTGCCCCACCTTTGTCGGCGGGTTTGATGACAACTTGTTTGTTAGTAGACAGATCCATGAGGGCTTGTTTTTCTTTCTGGCTGAGGTTGAATCTAACAAACTTTTTGGTGTTTAATGTCTGCTCAGCTGCCTTCGTGACTATATCCTCAAACGCAAGGATTCTGGGACTCATAGCATAGGTTGGTGGAAAGAAGGTAGATGGTTCCCTTAGGCCAGTAATGGATCCTTGTCGTCTGGTTGTTTGATTCCTAAAGAAATACCTTAGGCGGATCTTTCTGAAAAATCTGTAGAGTTCAGTTTTCAGTTGGAATTTGTTAGCCGCAGCCGTAGGCACATAAGAAAGACCTTTACTTAGTACCTTGATTTCTTCCTCTTTCGACGCCAAAGACCTTGGAACTAGACGCAGTGAAGGGAAGGTCGCTGTGGAGATGCGACTGGCACCGTTTGGACCCAAGAACGGGTCCATTTGGAGGCTGTGGTGCCAGAGCCGCAGGTAAAGAACCCACGGGTACTCCTCCGTTATCTGAGTCTGCATGGCCCAAACACGTACCGGCAGAGTCAGTCCGCCCAAATACAGTGCACATGGCTTTGTAAAATTCTTTTAGTTGGGTGGGGGGTCCCTTCCAGACCCGGAAAGTGAGGGGAACGTGTAGCGGATTCAGGCACCTGCTTCGCAGATCGGGACTTCGAACGCCGAGTTTTCTGCGCTGCGTTGTGAGACGGGCAGGGTGAAGTCAAAGCACGCTTCACCTTCTTGTGCTTTTGTGGTGCTTCTTACCTGACTGCGACGATTTTGACGAAGAGGAATTCAATTCACCAGAATGGTGGTCGGACCTTCCTCTCGACCGAGACCTGGACCGAGACTGGCGAGGTGACCTCCACGGTGCCGGACGCCGAGCCAGGAGCAGCTTTAGGGATGTTGTAAATAAAACAGCAATAATGTTAAGTATTCACTGAAAACATGCTATCCTGTCAGATTCTAGTTTTCCCGCTTATACTTGAAATACGGCCAGACTCCATTTTGTTTTCTGGCATCCATTTTGTACGCTATACTTCGCCATGTGCTCGCCACGAGGTAAGTCCTACTTCGCTGATTGTCACCCCTGAAGTTTGCCCAGCAACAGGCTATAAATGGTTCCAGCTTGCCTAGCGCATGCCCAGTACGTGTAACATCTGTTTCAGCTTAATGAAGATTGGAATGTGCATTCGGCGGGCTCCATGAACCGTTAACTCCACCCCTGTATCGATCATGTTCGAGAAATGTCCATGTATGGTTGTAAATCATGCTTTTGAGCTGTAACCGCCCACTTATGAACCCCTTCTTTGTGTATAAAAGGGGACCGCACGTCTGAGTTCTTTGTGCTACCTTGTACAATACTGTAGAGTGTTGTGTGGGCTGTAGTACCACCTTTAAAGGTTTATTAAACTATGTTTTTGTATTTCCAGTTTCCATGCCAATTTCATATGTAGTCTGAGGACTTTGCGTACAGAAGGGCGAACCCTTTCGCACTCGCAGGCCTTGCTGGGGCCTGTATTCATCAATTGGCGCCCGTCACGTGGGGCTCATCGATGACTCGGATGCTCGAAGGACTGGTCGTGACGAAGGATTGGAACCTTGCCGGGGACGTGATCACTGCCAGCGGCGCCTTTAGTCCTGGCATCCCGAGGTATTCTTCCTTCCCTTCCGATCTGACCATCTGGGTGGCGCCGGTCATCGACTGAGACCTCTTCTGTCGGTTTGCCGCATAGTGGCCGTTTAAGCGAATTCGTAACTTGGCGGTTGGAATCTGGACGCTCTTGATTGGTAAGAATCGTTGTACGATACTTGCGCCGAGCCTTTGATAGTCTTGCTTGGCAAGGCAGTTTTATACGCTTGCCCCGACTGAATTGTTTGTTTGTTTGGAGTGACTAGTCATATTATTGGTTTAGTGAACTTATATATGAGTTGCAACCCATATAGGGGGGCAATGTGGAGATATTTCTCCTGATCTGTGAATTTGAGCGGCGCAACGTTTTAAGTGCCATTTAATTATAATATTGCATATTCTGCATTATTTTTAGACATGCCTGTTTTTAACGCACTCCGTAAGTGGTGCTGCTGCTTTGAAAATGACCGGTTGGTACTTGAAGAATCACAGCCGGCTCCCCCAGAGGGGACGCCGAATAGGGATATGTATATAAAGTTTGGTCTTTCCCCCATAATGTACAGCACATTGTGGCGGAAATATACCAAGAAGGATCCTGAGTTACGATGGCCTATGTATGGATCGTTTGATTTGAAGAAAATTGAGTATGTGGAACAGTGTATGTGTAAGCAGCGAGCGAGACAAGATATGTTTGAATGTATACGAATGTGGGTGAAAGAGGTGTGAGAGCGTGAGAAGCGTGAGCAAGCACTGATTGAGAAGGAGCAGCGAAAGAGTGAGCGTGAGAAAGCACATGAGGCGAAAAAATGTGAAGCAAAGGAATTAGAAGAGAAACAGGAGAAAGAACGTTGGTTGCAAATATCTGGCCAGTATCCTGTTCGACAGCCTCTTTATCCTGTCCTTAATAAATCGGATGATGATTTTTTGTTATTAGATCGCTCTCCGCCCCCGTACGTTGGTCCGTCTGCCCCGAGAGGAGGAGATCAAGATTCTAGACCGCCCGGACAGAAGGTGGATACGCGGTCTATGTTATCGACTGAGCGTATGGTTGATCTCCGTAAGATTGCTTATCGGGTCACCTAAGATACTATTCCCCTTGCCGATCTATTGAAAGAGCTTGAGGCATGGGAAGATAGGGAGAAACTATATTTCGTTGATTTTTTTTCTAATGAAGTAGTGTAAGCCTTTCGGAAATATTCCGATGTTCTTGAGCCAGCTGATGTGATAGCTGATGCAAAGGAACTGTGTAAAGGTCTTTTTCTTTCTCCTCAGGTACCCGATGCAATTCGACGGCTATTTGCGTTACGGGATGAAATGTTTCGGCTCCGGGACGAAGTACGGAAACGGAAAGCTGGCGAGGAGCAATCGAATCCGACTGGCGGCGGGAAGCAGTCATCCATCTTTTATTCAGATAAGATCGATGCAGTGCATGCTAAACCAATGCGGGAGGCAGCGCCTTTGTATGTTCCTCCTAAAGGAGCGGGTACTAGTTCAGATAGAGGGTCAGCGGATGCTCAAGGGTATTTAATCTATAATTGGATTTATACCCCTTGGAACAGGGCTGATGTTATGGCATTGAAGGCAACATTACCTGATCCACAAAAGAATTCTGCAGCCTTTTATGAGGAAGTTGAGGGGGCTTTGAATTCCTGTAATATGACTATGGCCGATGTTGATTTATTTTTCGGGCTAATATTACCCCCAGATATGTGGAGATCAATACGAAAGATAGATGACCTTCAGGCATTTAAAGTTCGATGGGTGGATCTTGAGGATGAGGACAGGGAGAGGAAACCAGCACAGGAACCACCCCAGTCGATTTTAGATCTTCCTGCTGCTATCTTAGCTAAATTAAAAACGCTTATCCCCCCTAAAAAGATTGATTGGACTATGCTAGCATCATGTAAACAGAAAGTAGATGGATCCGTGTCAGATTTCTTTACACGATTTGAGGAAACTTTTCATGATTTTAGCAGCCAGCCGCTTACGGACGACACGGGTCGACACCTTTTTGTTGATAAATATGTTTCGAATTTATTACCAAGTATAGCACCTCGATTAAAAGCGAGTGAAAGTTCTTGGACGACTTCGACACCAGCATTCCTCCTGACGATGGCTCAATATTACGAGCGTCAGGAATTAGAAGCGAAGGGTAGTGAGGAAAAGAAATCTAAGGATTTGAAAACGAAGGTTATGTTAGCGCAAGTATATGGGCCGCCTCGTAGAGGTAATGATCGGGGCAGCAGGAATTTTTCTAGCTCTCCTTCAGGCCGTACTGATTTGGCCCGGGATCAATGTGCGCATTGTAGGCAGAAAGGCCATTGGGCGAACGAGTGTCCGTTCACAGCTGCAGGAGTGCGGGCAGGGGTCCATGAGGGGTAGAGGAGGTTTTTCAGGCCCTAGGGGCAACACGAATGATCGAGCTAGGTTCGAGTCTAATATGCGACCCCGAGATGGGTCCAATGTTTTTGATCGACGAAACCAGTAGCAAATGTCTGATTATGCACCCCCTGAACAGCATGATTCACAGTATGCATAGGATTGCATAGGATGGGGTATGGAACCAGATGAAGTGCCAGTAGATCAGAGGGGTCCTTATGTTACAGCACATGTTTTGGGCTCTACTGATCGGTTCCTGGTTGATACAGGAGCTACTCGTAGCACTTTGTCCAAAAAATTGGTTCCGAGGGCTCCCCTGTCTGGCTCAACAGCTACGTCAATAGGGTTCGATGGAACGCCTTCTGTTAGCCCACTATCACAACCTCTTGCACTTTATGTGGATCAGTTTGCTGCAACATGCCCATTTCTACTCTCTCCAAACACGCCTGATAATATTGTGGGCCTAGATATGCTCAAACATTTTCGGGCCACAATACGGTGCTCCCCTGAGGGAGTACGTGTTATCCTGAATGATAATTATCCAACAATGGAGAGGGTGTACATGATTACAGTAGAGGCTGCACTGGCCTCGTTGCCCAAATCTTTGTGGGCCACGTCCGATACTGACGTGGGACAGATGATCATCCCTCCGGTGCACATCAGTGTAAAGGAGGGAGCTGTGCTGCTGCGCCTGCCTCGGTATCGGATATCACAGGAGGGGGAGGAGGCGCTCATACAGATAGTGCAGGATTTGATTAAAGTAGGGGTGGTTGAAGAAGTTCCATACAACGTGTGCAACAGTCCTATATTACCGATTTTGAGAAAGACACTGACACCAGGATTTATCGAATTATTATCGATTTGAGGGAGGTTAACAAGATAGTGATACCTCAATACCCAGTGCTTTCTGATATTACGACACTCCTCACTCTGGTTCCACCAACTGCGACAACGTTCTCGGTTATAGACTTGAAGAACGCCTTCTTTTCAATACCTATTCATCCTGACAGCCGATATCTTTTCGGCTTCACGTTGAATAATAGATCGTACAGATTTTGTAGAGTTCCCCAAGGCTATACTGAGAGCCCTAGCATTTATAGTCAGGCATTGAAACGACAGTTGGACTCTTTCGATTTGCCCGGAGGTGTGGCGCTTATACAATATGTCGATGACATCTTGTTGGCCGCCGACACCCCTGAAAAATGCGAGGAGTGCACATTGTCTTTACTTACCTTCTTGGCATCTCACAATCACAAAGTATCGAAAAAGAAACTGCAATATTGTAGACCAAAGGTAACCTACTTTGGTCACCTTTTGTCTAAGGAGGGGCATGCACTTACACCAGATCGTATTCAAGCAATTTTAGACACACCAGTACCCTACACGCAGAAAGAAGTTCGAGCTTTTTTGGGGCTCACCTCTTTTTGTAGACAGTGGATATTAGGGTTTTCATATATAGTTAAACCACTGTTAGCGCTTTTGACAAAGGATACCCCAGTTCCCCTTCCATGGACAGATGAATGTGAGAATGCTTTTCAACAATTACGTCAGGCCCTTTTTTCAGCACCAGTGTTAGGTACCCCTGATTACATGAAGCCCTTTACATTGTATGTGCATGAGAGAGATGGATGCGCGTTATCAGTGTTAGTGCAGATGCACGGCGATAAGCAGCGCCCTTGTGCATACTTCTCGGCAGTACAGGATCCTGTTGCTCGAGCATTGCCTGGATGTTTTCGCTCAGTAGCAGCGACAGCTGTGTCAATACGTCAGAGTGAAGGGATAGTCTTATCTCATAAGCTGTTGGTGTTGGTCCCCCATGCTGTTGATGCCCTTTTGAATCAGACAAAGACACAGCACTTAACTAGTGCTCGTCTGACAGGATACGAGCTGACGTTGTTGGCTCCTCATATAACTTTGAAGAGATGTGCAACGTTGAATCCAGCTACGTTGTTGCCCTTCCCAGCGACTCAGCCTGAGGCGCAAGAGACACATGACTGTGTCTTTGTGACTGAGGAACAGACAAAGGGTCGTATCGATTTGCAGGATACGCCCTTTACAGATGTGGATGGAGAGCTGTGGGTGGATGGGCCCTGTTTAAAGTTATCAGATGGAACCACCTCCGCAGCATATGCAATCACTACACTGCACACGATAGTGGAGACAGCACGGATACCACAGAAATCAGCTCAGGCAGCAGAACTGATAGCGTTGACACGAGCTTGTGAGCTTAGTGCAGGATTATATGTGAATGTCTACACAGATAGCCGCTATGCTTTCGGAGTAGCGCATGATTTTGACCTGCTCTGGAAGGAAAGGGGCTTTTTGACATCACATGGAACCCAGATAATTTATGGAGAATTAGTACAAAATCTCTTGACTGCACCGACGCTCCCTAAAAGGATAGCTATAGTGAAATGTAGTGTACACAAGAAAGTAACAGACAAAGTGGGACAAGGAAACGCTTTTGTAGATCGAGTAGCACGTGAAACTGCGATGCAGCCTGGCTCCACTTCAATGTATGTTGTGAAGTCACAAGCTGAGCGGTGGCATGATGCTAGGGAAAAGGTGCTAGAAATGCAAAAGACTGCTACTGAGAAAGAACAAGACCAATGGTCCAAAGATGGAGAGTTGGACGATGAGGGTTGTTGGAGGAATAAGCAAATTGATATGTGGAAGTTACCTACAGCCTTCGTACAACCTATGGTTCAGATGGCACATGGGCTAGCACATGTTGGAGCTTCGGAAATTGTGAAATTGCTTATGCAAGTTTGGGAGCATCCAGAAATTGCTAGCACGGCTAAGAGAGTGGTACAGACCTGCATGATTTGCCTTAAATATAATCCAGGAAAAGGGACACGAACTCCAGCAGGAAGATTTGCAACACCCACTGCACCTTTTGAAGTACTGCAAATGGATTATATTCAGCTGGATCGCTGCAATAATCTAAAGTATTTCCTGGTTGTGGTTTGTGCATTCAGCAAATGGATTGAAGCATACCCTACTAAGTACAATACTGCAATGACTACTGCTAAGGTGCTTTTGAAGGAATTCTTTCCTCGTTTCGGTGTTTGTAGATTGTTGTGGAGTGATAACAGGCCCCATTTTGTGGTGGATGTTATTAAATATGTCTAGAAGGGATTAGGCATTGTGCAAAAGTTCCATGCAGTGTTCCACCCGCAATCAGCAGGATTGGTGGAAAAGTACAACGGCACGCTTAAGCTGAAAATTTGCGAAAATACAGGCTTCTACTTCTCTGACTTGGCCAGATGCTCTGCCTTTGGCGTTGTTGTCTATCAGATCAGTACCACACTCTCGGACGGGTTTAACGCCCTATGAAATTGTTTTCGGGCGTCCCATGAATATATGGGAGGTACCCAAACCAAGTTCAGTGTACGATGTACCTTGTGTTTTAATGAATGACTATTTGGCACAATTAACTGACAGCTTGGTTTCCATTCATCAACAGGTTCGAGAAGCACTCCCTGATCGGTACACAGGAGAAGGTCATAATCTCCGGCCTGGTGATTTTGTCCTCGTGAAGTCCTTTGAGAGGTCGAGTAGTCTGGAGCCGAGATGGTGTGGCCCTGAACAAGTCCTTTTAGCAACAAGAACAGCAGTGTGGGTAACCAATCGCAGAAACTGGATTCATTCCATCCACTGTCGAAAAGTGCAACCTGACCTGGTGGAACCTGCTGTATTGACCGACCATCGAGATATCCTGACTACGGAGAGAGGCTGTGCTGTGGTACCTGACAATTCTGAGGAGTTCTTCCCGGACCAGACAACACCTGCATCGAGAAGATACAATCTACGACCAAGGAAAGAATCTGCAATTGTATGAGAAGTTGTCAGAACGGTCCCTAGGTTAGTGAAACGGAGAGCCAATGAGGCAAGGGGGGGATCAGCCATGCATTAGAGTAGTGACACCCGTCTTGGCCCGATGGTGAAGAAAACAACGGCTACCTACGGGGTAAGAGTTCTGACAACACTTTAGTTTCAGGAAGATACTGTGTACATTTGCTTAAGATGGATAAGAGAAAGATTTTGGGTTCTGTAGGGTTCATTTTCGTTATAGCAGTCATTGCTACAGTCATGTGGTTTGTTGAGGAGAAGGCTCCTGCCGTTGAACTATATGTTGTTTCTACTCCAGTCCCTGATGAGCACTTTTTCTATACACTTCCATATCAAGAGTTGAAACATCGACAGTCATATTTGAATAACACCTTCATTCAGATGTTGCATCATACCCACGTTGCTACAAACGCCACAGATTGCTGGATATGCGGGATGATGCCAGCGCATCAAAAGAAAGGGGGAACACCGTTCATACCTCTTCCTTTTTCTCATAATGGCTCTTGCAGAGCGTGGTACACTTTGCTTTTTGCTACGAGAAAGCCTACAGTAGGAAGACTAATTTTCAAACTGAATAAAGAATGCCATCAAGATAAAGACGGCTATCCACAAGCCAACGGAACTATATGGGAATGGGAAGAGTATCGACGGGACAATGAATCGACACCTTATGTCTTTACGAACACTAGAGACACTGTTGGGCAAGAGAAGTTCGTGATTTCAGTGGCCCAAGCACAAGCTGATTTATGTGTACAAAGTGTAGGCCACATTCCTGTAGGTGTTAGTGATTGTATTGTTGTATTGAACATTGATGACCTGAATAACAGTACTTTCCTTGCTTCACATAACACCTATTTTGTATGCGGGAATCAGGGCTATTATCGATTACCAGCCGGATGGTCTGGAGTATGTTATGTATCGTTTTTATTGCCACCTGTATTTTTGGCACCTGCATCATATCATAAAGACTTGAAATTATTAAATAATTTAACTGTGAACAGATTCAAACGGACTTTATCCATAGACGATGTTGATCAGACGGACACTAGTCTGCAACACTATATAGATTTCAACTTAGGACTGTTTTTCTTTGTAGGAGCTGCTCTGAATAGCAGAAAGATACGGCGATTAACAAGAGTAGTGGAAGCTGTCACCAATCAAACTGCTGCGGCTCTTGGAAACCTTACTGAAGAGCTGCAAATTACTAGGATTGTTGCGTTGCAGAACCGGATGGTTCTCGACGTTATGTTAGCAGACAGAGGTAGAGCTTGTAGAATTATTGGAAGCAGCTGTTGTGTTTTTATACCCGATCACACTCCTTCTATGTATAAAGCCATTAACAAATTACACAAGATTGCAGCTGATATACATCAATAAAATGGATCTTGGACTTTTTCTGGGAGGTTCTGGACCTTGATTTCTACATGGGGTTGGAAGGTTCTCACTGGACTATGTATAATTGTTGCTATATTATTCACCTGTTGTGTATGTATTCAATGTAGTCGGATGATATGTTCTCTATGTGTCTCACTTTGTGTGCCTAATAAACAAGCTGTTGCGGATGCTGCCCATAAGAAAACTATAACTAGAGAGATAGCGGATATGATGAGCATCGATATAAACGATGAGTATTTAGATTATCTGAGAAAACCGAATGTCTTCAGCAAATGCTGAAAGGGTCGTCTGTTGTAAATAAAACAGCGATATTGTTAAGCATTCGCTGAAGACATGCTATCCTGTCAGATTCTAGTTTTCCCGCTTATACTTGAAATACGGCCAGACTCCATTTTGTTTTCTGGCGTCCATTTTGTACACTATACTTCGCCATGTGCTCGCCACGAGGCAAGTCCTACTTCGCTGATTGTCCCCCCTGAAGTTTGCCCAGCAACAGGCTATAAATGGATCCAGCTTGCCTAGGGCATGCCCAGTACGTGTAACATCTGTTTCTGCTTAATGAAGATTGGAATGTGCATTCGGCGGGCTCCATGAACCGTTAACTCCACCCCTGTATCGATCATGTTCGAGAAATGTCCATGTATGGTTGTAAATCATGCTTTTGAGCTGTAACCGCCCACTTATGAACCCTTTCTTTGTGTATAAAAGGGGACTGCATGTCCGTGTTCTTTGTGCTACCTTGTACAATACTGTAGAGTGTTGTGTGGGCTGTAGTACCACTTTTAAAGGTTTATTAAACTATGTTTTTGTATTTCTAGTTTCCGTGCCAATTTCTTATGTAGTCTGAGGACTTTGCGTACAGAAGGGCGAATCCTTTCGCACTCGCAGGCCTTGCTGGGGCCTGTATTCATCAGGGATGGCCCCTTCAAAGCTGTGCTCGTGCTCCAGGCAGCGCAGACACTCTAAGTGAGGGTCCATGACCGACATGGCTTGGTGACAGATGCCACACGGCTTGAACCCTGAGGCCTTCATGGATGACATCCTACAGACCAAAAGGAGTCAACAAAAACTCGAAAAAGGTCTGTCAAAAATTGACAGGGGGTAGCTCTCTTCAACGAACCGGTGCTTGATGGTGCGGAAATAAAGGAATTGATGTCAGCACGCCGGAGTGGCAGTTATATTGACGGGCGGACGACACAACGTCGACGAAGATGCCAACATTATGTGTAAGTTCAAAGGTAAGGAATCCGCGCTAGATGTCTCTATCAGAGAGTATAACATATACCAATAGCAATTTAAATAAGCCTAGAGTGTTCGCACAGAAGATGAAGCTCTCTAGAGGCTTCCTGACTTGAAAAAGTAAGAGAGGACTGCATCTGAAAACCCCTAAAACTGTTATATCAAAGTAGCTTTAAGAAAGCCTTCTCCAGAGCAACCCTGACAATAAATCTTAACTCATTGCCAGGCTGTATCAGGAAAGCTACTGTTATGAATGTATTTATGACTGCTCTCAAATCTTTTCTATTAGAGAGTTATTTGATCTAAACAAAACTGTGCAATCACCTCTCATATGAGGACCTTCCCACAGCTATCCTGCGATGGCTACTTGAGCTGTCGGAGACAGGCACCTTTGGCCCTATCTATTTATGAATAGCTGAAACGTAGGTGTTGTAGAAACTCTGATATAGCCTTAGAAACTTTAAGAGGCCTTTATGTAGGGTCCCAGTCCTGTCATGGTAGTAGGCAAAAACCTTTATAGAGCTATTGTTCGTTATCATTGCTGTCCTAGGGCTACAGAATTCAAAGAGAGGAGTCAAGCCGTCAAAACGTACTCCTCCAGGAAGTGGTGTGGGGTTATTTCTGTATATTAGGAATGGCCTACAGTTCTTTATTTAGAAAACAAAATGACTCTTACTTACTGATTAGTAACATTTTTACACTCTAAAAACAGATAGACATGCTAAACTAGAAACGTTTAGAACTTCTGGGACAGAGAACCATAAACATTATAGGCACTAAAATACTAAACCTGAAGCCCTCTTGATACTGTTAGCTTATGGGGACAGCTCGACTGCCCTCCAGTTCTCCATGAAGTGTTCAGGTTTAGTATTCTGACAAAAGAGACTTCCGCTTTCTAGGGTTTTCGGTATGCAGTGATCACACTGTATCTAAACGAACCAGCATGTGATGATCTAAAAGGGGACCCAAAAGTCTAACATTGCAAGAATCCAGTGCCCACCATGGAAAACAAGAGATTGTATGTGTTTCTAAGGGGCTCTTTTTAGTGGTAGCAACGGTGATCTGGTGCCCATTTACTGGAGCGCAATTAAAGAATGCAAGTTTCTTACTGGATTCCCAAAAGTCTACTATCAACTGGACCAAGCCAGTACACCTTGGGCCTCACTTTGGTGTTCGGGGTGTGCCGTGGGGGAGGGGGTCGAGGAAGCAGTAACTCAGGAACCACTGGTTGCGGGGGCAATTATGGGTGAAGGAGAGAGGGTGATTTGCATATAGCTGGGTCCAAACTGAAGTGCCATGATGTGCAAAATGATGATGTCTGGAACGTCGCCTAAGTATTTGGACTCAAACATTCCCTCCATCACTTTTTTTTATACCTTAGTAAAGTGTCCTCAGTGGGACAGGAATGCTCATATGTAGGTCCCTTGCACAGTGGGCCACTGGAACCAAGCTATACTCAGCTGATGATCCAATAACAAGGGAAAACCAGTCTTGGGTTTTTTGCGTTGCAAGTCAGAGAGGACCTGGTTTGGTGGTTCGGACTCAAATGTCCCTTTTAGAGCAGGGTCAAGACTGATTTACATATAGCTGGGTCCAAATTAAGGTGGCATGGCGTGCAAAATTGCGATGGACTGGAATAAGCTGTCAGGTTTTAAGAGCGTTGCGCCTACCTGACTATTTAAAACTACATTTCCCATGAGCCTTCGCGAGCGTGACACCATAAATGTGAGGGCGGGGCAGGCAAACGTGCGTGATTCTGGTTGGCGATTCTCCTGGTAGTTCGTATTCTTGCAGCATCCCGGTCGGTGGTTGGTATCCTGGTTACTTCCACCGGACCGCACAGTCTTTGGCGTCTTGTTATCAAAGGTATTGTGTTTTGGTTGCGCCCCAGCTTGTGGGCGAGTTTTGTTTTGTTTTCTTCAAAGGAGTTCCTGTGACAGTCTTTGAACAGCTTCCTATTTATACCGTGAAAGGTATCGAACGAGAGCTGAATGCAGTGGAGGTTTCCATGCATTACCGTTACGAAACAATAGAGACAGCATACTTCGAGCCTGGATTATAAGAGCCAAAGCGGAAAGTAGTAGCGACTGGAACTATACTTTACCATATTTGGAGTCTGGATTGTGAAACTGGTGGATAACGATCAAAGCGGAAGATAGTGGTACAGACGCCACATCTTACCGTATTTGTTATTCCTACCTGGGATGTTTGGTTGAGCTATGGATGAAGGAATCCATGTAACACTGAAGTCTTTGTAATATAGGAAGGGTACCGGATATTGATTTACATTCTGCTTTCATATGTCTCTGGAGAATACTGTGTCAAGAATTTATTGGCAGTGGTGTCTTTTAGAGGGATTCCATTTTTCTGTTTGGATATGTACAACATAGGGTGCGTAATAAGATATTAGCACATACACTCACCCTAGATCATTCATACAAGTTATAGTAATCAAGGTGTTCTTGTGTTGTTTAGGGGGAAGGAAGACTGCATGACTTCAGGTTCTATCTCTGCTGAAACAGGAGACTTTGAGAGCATGTTTCAGGTGATTAACATGACATTAATGAGAATGCAATGAGAGTAGCATATTATGTGTATGTTATAACCTTGTGTGTTTTCTTTTACAGCTTCTCTTTCCCCGCTGTTCCCTTCCCTTTCTTCCCTCGCCCGATTGCTCGAACACCCTGTATAATTAAATATATCAGTATGTTGGTGAGGTCCGGAGGTGGAACATAATTGCTACAACTGGATCCTGCGGAGTGCATCCTGACATAAGCCCCAAACTTTTTGTATACCTTGGTATGGTGTCCTAAGTGGGACGGGTATACGCAGCCGTGGGTTCCCTGCACAGTGTGTCACTGGAACCAGGCTATAACCTGGCTGATAAGCCTTTACAAGGCAAAAAGCAGTCTTGCGTTGCTAGTTTTCTGATTCAGGGAGGACTCGGCTTGGCAGTTCAGACTGGACTGTTCCCATTGGTGCAGGGTCAAGACTGATTTAAATATATCTGGGTCCAAAGTGAGGTGGCATGGTGTGCAAAATTTTGCTTTAGTATTGCTCCGAGACCATCGACAGCAGTTGGGCAACCAAGTCCCAAATGTGTGGGAATACTGGCCAAAGAGGACCGCAGTGTTCCAGGAACGCAGTGCAAGGCTCCTGGAAGAGATAATCCTCTTGCCGAAGGTGTGCAGCCTCCTGAATTTCTATCTGGTTGTGTGGTAGGGAAAGCACCAGGACTGACCTTGGGGGTGGAAGCCTGGATGGACAGGCTCTCCAGGGTGGGGTGCCAGGTAACAAATGCTGGGTCCCCAGGAGCGGGGCAATGGTCAGGACACAGGAGGACCTGTACAGGGCTTGGCCCAGGCCATGAGCCGGACATCAGTGATGGCTTCATTAAAGGGGAGAAGAGGTTCTATGGGGGTACCACAGGTCAAAGCACCTCTGTCAAGACATTAGCCTTGACTGCCACCCAGGGCAGCGTGGGTCCAGGACCTCTACGACCCTCCTGACCACCATAGCGAAGAAAGACACGTCCTCCGGGCTACACTAGAATAGACTAGGCCAACGTCATGTGCAGTGTCCAGACCACTGGCATCCTCCAGTTCGTCATTCCAGTTATCCTCAGCCAAGGGCTCGTTCAGCCTTTGGCTAGATAACTATAGGTATCCCCAGATCCTCACAACAGAATTTCCCACAAGGCCTATCAGAAAAGGAAGGCACTGTCTCTGACTCAGATGGTTTTAGTCCAGTCAGAAGTGCCGGAGTAGATGATGCTGATATGGCTCTGTATCAAGGATGGGTAGAACAATGAGGTCAGCGGCACCTGGAACGGTGCCAGTGGGACAGACTCCGGGGAAGGCCATGGGCACTGGACCAGAGACGATCTGGGAACGGATCCAAAGGACCCAACTGGTGTCGAGGGTGAACCTACCGGCGGTAATCCAGTTGGTACTCCTGCTGAACCTTTGAGGCCCGAACATATTTCAGAGGGGTCAGGCCACCCAAAGATGAGGTGCATTGCCTCATAAAATTATTTAAGCTGGGCAGGAGCTGCTCCAGCTTAACGTGGCACAGACTGGACCCAGACTCTGTGGCTGACGTGAGGGAGCAGGGCCTAGATTTGTGGTGTTTCCCGTGCATCGCCCCATGAATTGGACTGGTAGAATGAAGTCAAGAAGCGCTTCAATTTCTTAGATTTCTTTTTCTTGTGAAACTTACCTGAGGATGATTTAGAGCACAGTGACTACTGACGGGAACGACTCTGAGAGTGGAACCTGGACCTGGAGCAGGTCGGAGTAATCTGGTGTTGGGAGGCCAAGAGCTTCAGGGAACACTCCTGGCCACCTTGGGATTCCTCAATCGACAGTCGGGTAGGCCTTAGAGTCATGGCCCGGCTTCATGCACCACAAGCAAACTCGTGGGGGTCTGTTCCAGACCTCTGTCTGTGACAGGAACCACAGGGCTGGGCCCCAAATGTTCACAGGTGTTTAGAGGACATCCCTAAAAAACACCAGGAGATGAGCTTGAAAAGAATTTCGACAAAAAGTAAAAAAATGTATTCCAAAAAAGGACTGAGGTTACAGTCTCCGAATCTATAGCTGATGGAGAGTAAAGAAGAGGACTGATGGCAGCATGCTGTATTTGGGCCCATATAGTGAGCAAGCATGTCATTTCTAGCACGGACAATGGCAACACGGTTCCAACCTACACCACCTATCTTCATCATGAAGTATGCAATAAGAGATGAAGAGAATGCTTGAATTAATTACAGACACTGGTAATTACTCGGGCCTCATCCCAATCCATCAATACTTTATTATGCCACCCTAAGTGAAATGGGTTGGCCTAGACATAGTTCGGTTGCACACTGCATCACTGAAACCAAGCTACAGAAGGCTGAGCCCAAAACAAGGGTGAAGCCGGTCCTGAGTTGCTTGTGTTTTGTGTTTTGGTTTAGGTAGGACCTGGCTTGGCAGTCTGGGCTGGACTCTTCCCATTGGAGCAGGGTCACGCATCTAGCTGAGTCCCAACTGAGATGGCATGGTAAAAAACACAAACAAAAAAACAATTGTCCTTACGGGAATCAGCATCCCAATCCATTGCTTTTTTACACATCAACATTTCAACAAATGTCACACGTGTATTCACAGTTTAATAAGAACTATATCAATCAACAAAACAGAACCCCCCCTTACCCCAAATGTGTGTACGATCATGGTACAGTCTAATACTTCTCTATCTCCTGTAACTATTTCGATACTCATAGAATGCTTCACAATGGGCAAATAGTTCATCGTTGGCAATCCCCTGATAATGTTCCCTAAGTAGTCTCCTAAACCTAGCTGCCCAACCCTGAAAACTAAGTGAGGTGTCTGGTGGTGATGGATGGGAGGAGGAATACAGGGTAAATATTATCTCCCAGAGTTAGAAAAAAGCCTCCCCTGGGGGCAGGGTAGTCATCTGTCTTCACTTCAAGCTTTTCCAGGTAAGTTTCCCAGCATCCCAGTGGATCTGGCCCATCCCCCCTCATGCACAGTCGTCTGTGTACCATTACCTCCTCGTTAGTCTTCCTCGCCACATGACTTACATAGTGAGCTTCAGCTCCACACCAGAACCCTCCAAAGCAAAAAGTCAGCCTCCCATGCCTCCCATCCCTTCCCAAGATGGCCGACCCATTACTTGACCTCTATAAGAGGCGGGCCGGCCCAACCCATCAGCCTGTTTTTTTTGTTCTGCGCGTCATTACTCTCCAGATGCGTCTTCAGGTAAGTGGTTCCTGCTGTTGCGGGAACATGGGTCCTTGGTTGGTGGTCCTGCGCTAGCGGACTCTGGGGCTTTTGGACCTCTCCCCTTCCTTCCCCCGGTCTCTTTTGGGGCTGGTTAGGCTCTGCCTTAGCGGGCCACGGGTCAAAAGGGGGGCTGGGCGGAGTGGTCTGGGGCTCTGTTATTCTGCTCCCATTTGCCCTGCGCCTCGCACTGTCTCAGTTATGGCTTTTGTCTAAACTCCACGGAGCTGTGGCTAAGTCGTTGTGCTCCTGTTTTGGATGGACACGGACGTGCCTTCTTGTGCTCGAGCGCTGTCTACCCCTCTAATGCACGAGGTATCACGGTATGTATTTCCGTACTTTTTGTTGCTAGTGGCCTCCCCGGTGTATCCCATGGCCCCTATGTGTGAATGGCTGTTGGCGGGGTTGTGCTGGGTGCCCGGCGGTTTGTCCTGCATACCGCGGCTGCGCCCCCATTGCTCTTGCGGGCCCCTGGTACACTCATGTGTGCGCTACCTTCGGGTTGTGTTCATTCTTGGACGGTGCTCCCTGCGCTCTCGGTCCGTTGGGGCTGGTGGCGGCTACGGTTCTGCTCCTTGTACATGCCGGTTGCTTTGCCGGTGCGGCTCGTTTCTTCCCGTGGATTTCCCGCGCTGGGCGGTCCGAGCTTCTAGGGGGCGGGGTGCCGCTTGTCCTCGCATTTTATGGCTCTGCCTCTGAGGGGGCATGGCCATGGCCGCCCGGCGGGCTCTCTATTCCTACGTGGCTATGTGCGGCTGTGCTGCTCTGCTGGTTCTCTGCTCTGTTTGGGGTGCGTCTTCCTTCCCGACCTCCAGGTGGTGGTTCTGTGTACTCCCTCTCGCTTCTAGTGGCACTGCGTGTCTTCTGTGTCTGGTGGCGGCGTGCTTGTCCGTTTTCGGTCTTCCAGCCCTGGGGGTGTCTTTGAGTGGAGCCTGGTCGGTGGTGCATCAGACTTTTCTTCTGAGGGCCCGGGGTTCAGGTCCCTGCTCGGTCGGCTTGGTTGCAGTTCGGGGTATATTTTGCATACTCTTTTCGGGATCCGTTGTGTGGGAATTTCAGTTACTGATGTTTCGGAAATGTCTTCTATGGGTCGTTACTTTCCCATCTGTCGTCTACTTTCTTTGACGTGGGTTAAGTAGACTTACACACACTGTATCATTTAATAGCCTCTTGCTTTCATGTCTATGTGTCCTCACATGAGGCTGTGGGCATTGCTGTTTGTTTTGGTATGTGTTGTTCATTTGCCCTCCTGTTACATGAGCCTGTCTTCCTTCCAGGGTCGGTTCATCGGGTGCTGTGTGGTCTGGATTGCCGATTGGCCTACGGCGCTGCATTAGGGCTCACTCTCTTGGAGTCCTGGGTTCTTGTCACCCTTCTGTCTGTTCTTTCCCTGTTTGGCGCCTGTGGCCGTGCCTTCCTGGTAGCCCCTTGTCTCGTGTGCTCTTGGTTCTGGTTCGGCGGCTCAGTGATCTGTTGCTTCTGCTGCGGATGCCTACTTCGACCTCTTGATCTTGGGTTCGTCTCCCGGAGGGTCCACTCGGCCTTTCTTCCATTGAGGTCGATAGTCCTGTGCCCCTTTGTGTTGGTTGACAATTTACTTCTGTTGTTTCAGCAGGCTTGTTGCCCCGTTGTTGGGGTGTTTGTACTGGTTGGCGCCTGGATGGAGATTGGCTGGGATTTCCGGGTGCTGTACGCTGCCATCGTACTGTAGCTCAGTGGGGCGCCTTGGGCCTCTGTTGGCACAGACATCGTCTGTTTTTTCGGCGCTTTGCAATTGCACCCACATTCGGTTCTTCGGATCGGGTTTGGTGGCTCAGTGGACTGGTGCTTCTGCTGTAGGTGCCTGTGTTGGCCCCCATGGTCACAGGTTCGTATCCCTGTGTGTCCGCTCTGCCCGTCTTCCGTCTTGGGTTGGTAGGATGAGTGCCACTGTGTGGAGTCACATCTATCTTCTGTTGTTCTGTGCCTAGATGCCCGTTGTGGTGCACGTGCGCTTTACACTTACACGTGTGATGTTTACGAATTCTGGGGTTGCTTTCTGCTCCTGAATTTACACTGCTGCATGTTAGCGCATGTGGCGTAGGGTTGCGGGGCCTCAGCTTCTGTGTTGCTGTATTGTCCCTGTCTCCTTCTTCTCCTTTGGGTTTTTGGTCTTGTGGTCCTTTCGTCATGTGGACTCCTATTCCCGCCGTTGTTGTGCTGTCCCGGTCAGTTCCTTGGTGGTCATCCTCGGGGGGGTTCCGGTGGCTGTGTGCTGGCACATGTCTGGTGTGGACTGGCTGCGGTGGGCACCTGTCCGCCCGTCTCTGGGCTGCATCAGTGGGACTCCTAGTGTGTCTTTTCTGACTGTTTCTGCTCCTGGCTGGCTCACTGTCTGGAGGGGCAGCTCCTGCATCTCTTTCCAGTTGGTTTCCTGCTGTCCCATGCTTCTCGCCTCCTGGGGTCGGAGTTTTGTTGTGGTCCTTCTGTCGCCTCCCCTCTCATCCTGGGTGGCACGGTTCCTTGGCTCTTGCCCTCTGCCTGCCTGCTCCGATGGTCGGTTCTTGTCCTCCCCGGCTCCTGTCCATGGGGCTGTGGCTCTTCGGTTGCTCTGCTTGGTCCGGGGGTTCGGCGCCCCTCTCTGGTGGGGTGTGCGTTATTCCCTGTTTTGTTGCGGTGTGGCTTTTTGACGGTCTCGCTGGACCTTCTGTGTCGAGCTGCCTTGGTGGGGCCTTCCTCGGTCGTGTTTTGATCTGGCCCTTCCTTGGTTCTTTTTGCCCCCGACCCTTCCCACTCTGTCTCCTGGTACGGCTGGGTTCCTCCTTCCTGTGTGTTGGTGTTGCCTTCCTGGGGGCTTGCTTGGATTCCCGGTCTGTGCTGGGTCAGTTGGTTTCCCTGTGGGCTCTCTCGCGGGTTGTGGTCGCCCTTGCTGTGTTGGGCGGACTGGTTGTCTCTTTCTGCTAGTGATTTTTTTTGTTGGGCGCTGTGGTGGGGATGCCCTTTGTTCGTTCGGTTCCTCTCTTTGGACTTTTGCTCCCCTCTCACTTTGTGCTGCCTGTTGGGCTGCCCTGGTGTGTTGATCTGGCCTGCTCTTTTCTGTTCTGGCCCTGGTTGCTGTTGCCTTTTTGGCTCCGTACGGTCCGGTCCTGTGCCTTTCTCTGCCTTCCTTCGGTTGGGGCAGTTTTCCTGGCGGCTCTTTGTGTCCGGTTTGTTTTTCGGCCTTCCCGGTGTCTTCGGTCCCGGGTTGGTTCTCCTACTCGTGGTTGCCTCTCTCCTGGGTGGTCCTTCCACTCGTACTGGTCTGTTGGGTTTGCCCTCTTTCGTGGTCATCCCCTTCTGGTCTGTTGGTTTCTTGTGAGTTTCCATGAAGCCGCTTGGCTTTGGTATGTGCTCGCTATGTAAGTCATGTGGCGATGAAGACTAACGAGGAGGTAATGCCCCGGTTACTGACCAGTAATCTTCATTACTCCGAGTATAGTCTTCCTCGCCACATGAGTTCCCATCCCTCCCTCCCTGTCTGGCTATCGGCTTCATGTTTGTGCTTGGTTGTTTCAGGCTGATGGGTTGGGCCGGCCCGCCTCCTATAGAGGTCAGGTGATAATGGGTCGGCCATCTTGGGAAGGGATGGGAGGCATGGGAGGCTAACCTTTTGCTTTGGAGGGTTCTGGTGTGGAGCTGAAGCTCACTAGGTAAGTCATGTGGCGAGGAAGACTATACTCGGAGTAATGAAGATTACCGGTAAGTAACCGGGGCATTACTTCAGCAAGTGCCCATCGAAGCATGTCTTCCCGCCAATGCCCCAGTGGGAGTGTAGCAGCTGATTTCCAGGCCATAGTAATGTATCATTTATCCAAGAATATTGCCAAATTCAGAAATCTCACAGACCTTTGTTTATTATATGCAATGTATTAAGTAAGCACCAAAGCAGTAACACTTTCAGTGTATTGTGTAAAGGCGCAGTGGGTATGAATGAAATCGCAGAATCTTTATCTGTATTGTTGATTAGCCACGAATGGGCCATGCTATTTTTGTTAGCGCTCAACAAACAGCGCGCATGCTGTGTTGCTGCGAGGAGTATGGTATACAGTAAAGGGCTTGAAGACCGACCTTACCATTGGTTCGCTCCCACTTCACTCTTCTTTCCAGCCTTGTAATTGGGCATCACAGGCCAATGGGCAAGTTACATTCCTTCAGTGGAGCATGGACGAAGTACAAATTAACTAAAGTTAATGAGTGGCTGACCTCGGCTGGCGCTATGTTTAAGGTCTTATTTCTTTTTTCCCCAACTCCCCCTTGTGCGTGGTACTTCTTTCACCTCTTGCACGAACTCGATCGAAGGTATTGGAGCACTTAACACTTAACATGAGCTGCAGTTTCATTACATTCATGTTTTTTTTATTTAGGTATAGAGTTACAATCAATAATGTTACATGCATTTTATCAAAATGTATGTTTAAGCATGGAGCGATTAGGTGAATTACCTAGAATCACAGTATATAAGCCAATGCTGAGACTCGAACCTGGCCGCCTGTGCAATTTGGCTGTGTTTGGTGCTTTCAATTAAATTAAGTCATGGTATAAGTCACTGCTTTCCAAGCTCCGATGCCATCAGGAAGGGATTGCTTGTTTTAGAAGGTTGCATTATCATTTGGGGGTGTTTTGTATAAATCCATGAAATGACGGCGCCACCCGCTCCTAGGGGCGTGGCGCCCTTAGAGGGCATCTGGGGCGGGAGGCCAGCAGGAATGCCCTGGAGGCAGCAGCAGGGCAGGGGAGGGGCAGCCAGCAAAGCAGGTCCAAGTGAACCTATCACGGGAGGCCAGAGTCGCCAGGAAGGCAGGGTCGACCTTCCCTCCCCCGAGGGTATAAAAACCTCGGGGGAGGCGGAGCTAACCCTCTTGGTCTTCTCCCTACAGCTGGCGGGAGATTTGGGGCTGACCTGCTGGTGGTCCTGTATTTCCTTCCCTACCTGGAAGCCGTTGGTTGCCACAGGTGGTGGCAGTTATCGATTATTTACCTGCAGCCCCGTTAATCTGAAGGCATTTTAATTTTAGGGAGAGTAGTCTATCTATCTTGGTTGTGGCCTGCTGTCGCAGCCCGAAGGTTGAAGCAAAGACCCTTGGAGAACGGGCGCTAAGATAGAATGATTACGTATTCATGTATATGTATTTGGATGCAGTTATGTTCATAATTGAGGAACAGTTATGTCAAAGAGTTGAATGAATGAAATTTGATTTGTAGGGAGCATGGCTACCCGAAAGCGTCCCAGCGCTTCCTTAAGGAACCCGTCCTGGTATTCCCCTGCGAGATAACCCATTACTGGGCAGCCCCAAGGTGTAAGCCAGGCATCCCGCTGCAAGGGGCCGTGGTGGAGATTAGGCAAGCTATTGCCCAGAGTTACAGAGTGGGACTCCATGATTGGAATAGGCACCGAGGCGAGAATTGTCAGGTCCAGGGAAATTTGAGCCCAAGACCCGCCGAGGCGGGGAATTGAACCCTGGTCCGGGCCGGACCTCTGCATCGGGGTCTGCCACTCCAACCACTTGAGCCACACTTCTCACCCTGTGGTAGCTTGGCACAGAGCAGGCAGGCTTACTTTGGAGGCAGGGTATAGATTAGGCTTGCAATTTTCCTTCAACAAATCAGTTTATGTCGCAGATCGTGACCTGGTGTCTTGGCTCTATTAGCCCTTCCGAAAGGACTCAAATCCAGAGGGTTACCATTAACAAAATACTTGGTAAACATTACACTAGACCTGTTCTCTATATTTCAAACAATGTTCTTAAATGCCGTTATTATATGGGTGGGCTTCAAGCGGGTAATGTACCTTTCCGCATTAAGTACTCATAGGCCCAGGGCGATCCCGTTCATTATAAATCGGTAAACAATTTCTTAAAGGGACAAGTATTGGATCTTCGCCGGTTGCATGGTTTGTATTGCAATGATTTACGTAATCTGTTAGACCAGGCATCCTCAACGAGGTATTCTTATAAATCTTGACGTCATGAGTACAATTAATACGCGGTAAAGGTGTTGCATTTCCCCCCCTTTTAAACAAAAAAAATTGGCATACAAGCAAATGGCCCATGCTAGTTACTTATTATTTTTCCTTAGTGCACAGCGGTTGCATGTACAACAAAGGCAGGTTATACCATGTAAAGCAAACCTTGTATAGTAAAAGTAAAGGAAGCATTTACTTCAGGGTGTAACATTTCTAAGCTCCTCTTCGGGTTGTTCTTTACGCATCTTTCTTTTCTCCAGTGTCTTGGTCAGTAAATAGTAAATAATGTACACAAAAGTTATGCGAGGTAGGCCTGAACTAATCCCAACCACGTGTTAGTATCCAGTCCACATCCTAGTTCATTGTAAAGAGCCGCACATGTAGAAAGTTGCCACTTTCTGCCAAAACAAACGTGCCTCTCTGGAAGCGTCCATGTCACACGAGCTTGGATGGTTTAGGCATGGTGTTTTAAATGTCGGACCTATGTGTTTATGGGCTACATGCCCTGACGGTGAAAAGTGCAAATGGTCACTGACATTGGGTTTCATGGCTCATTTTACTCATGGATTAGCTATACGTTACCTTAGTCTCAGTAACGGATAACCTCATTTCCCGGAAGAAAACATTAATTTGTTTCCCTATGAATAATTGGGTTATTAATATTATGGTATGTCATTACGATGATTAATTGATGTTAATCAGATAACTTACTAAAGCAGCTTATATGTACATGGTTAAGGCGTTCACATTGTAAGGGGGTGAAGCATGCCTTCATTTAGATATAATGTACTTAATGTGACCACCCGCAGTTAATAAGTGTCGGAGGTTACATTTACTGAAATACCCCATTAGCTAAGATTAGGCTCCGTCAGCCGCGGGGCATGCGTCGCATTATTCATTCTTTGCATCATCTTTCCTTGGGTATCACATTTGATAATGGAGTAAAGAACCTCCTAGAACATAGAATTCCCAGATGCTCCCTGTGAGAAGTTGGCCCGATATGCAACGTTCGCTATTCTAGCGACCGCTATGTATCGTTCCAACGACCCTTATGGTGTTTGGTTGTAAGTCAACCTATAGACCAGCTATCCTAGTAGCGTGGATACGAGCAGTCTAAGGCTAAAGACTCGAGAGGGCGCGTTAAGCTAGCTGTTTACCACACATGTACCCCTTGAACATCCAGTGAAAGGACACCACACAAGTGTTATGAAAATAAACAGTATATTTATTAAGAATCACAACAGCCCTGTACTCTTTATGAGGACAGGGTACTAAGCACAAACCAAATCTCTTTAGCAAATACTTCAAGTGCACAATTAAAACAAGTGTCCGAGGACACGGAAAGGTTAAGGTCTCGGGCGGACCCGATAAGGCAAGTCGGAAGCGAGGGACTCGGGACCCTAGAGTAAAGAGACTATGCAGGCACCGAAATGCCGAGTTACCTAGCCACGAGGGCTGCGGCTGCACAAGTCTTACAGGCGTCGGGGTCTTCGCTGACGAGCCAGGAGCCGGAAGAAAAGGAGTTGCTGGCCGGCGACCAGTGATGAATAGTTCGTAGAGATCCAAGCCTGGATCGGAGATTGATGAAACCTGAAAGCAGAGGGGACCAAGTTCGTACTACTAGCCAGTAGTCAGAGGGTACCAGGAAGGCCCCGGTTGGCCGTCACCTCGACCAGGTGAGTGGGCGACGCTAGGCTCTGCAGTCTCACGGACCAGGAGGCGTTGTCGGCGACCACGGTGGAGGTGCGAGCTGTCCCACGAAGGAAGATGCTGTCGGCGTCGCTGGGCCCAGGATGGGGCAACAAGCCTTGGCAGGTCTCAGGGCCACGTGGTGGGCCTAAGATGGCGTCTTGAGTGGACCAGGAGGGTCCGGGGTGCTTCTCGCAAAGATGGAAGCAAGGGCCAGTCTGGAGCAACCAGACCAGCAGTGATGTTTGTCGGTCGTCGTCAAGGAAGGACACAAGCCAGCGGCTAGTGACCAGACAACGTGCTGAGCAGCGAGCAGAAGGGCCCCCCGCAGATCGTGGAGATGCTGGGAGACTGCACTTCGGTGCTGGAGCGGCTCAGGGTCGGGGCTTCTCGGACCCCAGAGCACTCACCAGAGAGTTACCTCGATGGTCGTGCTGGTTTTAAGAGCGTGCAGGTTCGGATGATGGCCGGTCCCTCGAGGTCTCGTCGCACCCACAGATCACAGCTGAGCTGATGACGTGGGTAGAGGTCAGAGGTGCCAGGGAAGCCGGTTCTCGTCGAGCTGGGCCGTCGGATTCCTTGAGGAAGGACTTACAGCAACCCGCAGAGTTCTTAGATGGTGCCCGCTGATGCAGGGTGACTACTCCTTAGTCACAAGGGAGAAATCTTGAGAAGAGTCTTGAGTGTCCTTTCGTAGAAAGTAGTTCTTGATTCAAAGATGATCTAATTTGGAAGGGTCCCCGCTCCGGCCTTTATTCTAAAGAAAGGGGTGGGTACATGACTAGGTCCTGCCCTAAGGGTGGGACCAGGAAGGGGGGTAGTTACACCCCTCTCCCCGGCCGGACTTTCCCCAGGCCAGGGCTGTCGCCCCTGGAACTGGTTCTAACCGGCAGATGCGTAGTGAGCACCGGGGTGCCACTCCGCAGTCACCTTCTCGCAAAAGCCCTACCTACCCAGAATACACAAACCCTGTCTGGGACGGTGCGAACACCGCCCTCGACAGGAAACCCTTTGTCCAAGCGCTCCTCGCTGGAAGGACTCCCAGCAGCAGGAGGTCAGACTCGTGTCTGTGGTGGCAGCATCCATTTTGTGGAGCTGAGGCTTTCGTTAACTTTAACCGGGGTTCACAGTTACGTACATGTCGTGTCCCTCTAGAAGGGCGGAATGCTAACCTCGTCGCCAGGGTTGGTGAGAGGGCAGCACCCCGATTCGTATGACACCTTACTCGACATGTCTTGATAACGCGACACCGAAGTTACCGATGTGGTACGCGTTATCATGGAACAGCCATTGGGTCTTTTCTCCGCAAGCTGCAACCGGCTCGGCTCGGGCCAGAACACAGTTCACACGAGCCCATGCACTCTGCCTTCAGGATTGTCAAGGCCTGCCATAGGAGTGACTGATAGGAACTCGGGTGTCCATTGTATGGTTAGATATAGAGCTACTATACCTAAAGCAAAGGGTGATTACACGACTTCGCCCCAGCTGTCATGCAGCCAGTTGTGTCAAATTTAGGAGGCCAGCCAGGGGTGGCATAATACATGCTGCAGCCCCTGGCGGCCCTGGGTACACCCATGCCCTGAGTTACAGGGTCTGATAAGGTGGCCCAGTACCAATTGGTAAATGCACCTAGGGTACATGGAATCCATTTTAAAGAGAGAGCAGTAGGCCTGGGGTCCTGATTGGCAGGGTCCCAGGTCGACTATGTCCAAAACCAGCTAAAACACAGGGCAAAAATTTGGGGGCAACCATAGTCAGGATGTACCTTCCTACACAACCCCCCCCAAACGAAAGGGGATAAGGCTATCCTTGTCCAGGTAAGCCTCTATTACCTAAGTGGCCATATAAGGAAGGACCAGCTCTGGCTTGGTTTCCCCCTGTGTCATGGTCCACTAGGCAACCCCTCACCCTAAGGGTATCTGAGGGTCTCCACCATAGGGAATCTCTGTCTCTGGTGTGTCTTGGGAAAGAAGAAGGCTGATGCTGGGATGGAGTACTGAAGTGAGGCTCCTCTACCTTTGGGCTCAACTTCCTCCAATCACCACTCATCATGTGTGCCTTCCTTTCTTTAGCTGAGATGCACTGAGCTCTCAGAGTCAGCCTCTGGCTACCTAAAGCTGGAGGCTGAGTCCCTCTGTTTGGCTTACTGGAGGGACAGGTCAGGTCTGGGGTTTTTAGGCCCCATGTTTGGCTGTGCCCAACAGTGTCCAGCTGTGGGAGTTCCCTAACTACTTTTAAGGGGGATCCCTCAGGAGTCTGTTCTATTTTCACTTGGCTAGGTCTACCAGCTTCAGTGATCCTAATCTGCTGATTAAGGGGTTCTTTTGGACAGGGGGCCCTTTTGGGTCCACCACTGGCCTCCCTGGTCTCTTCAGCCCTGGGCTGACTGAGGCAGGGTAGAGAGGTGCAGGTTACCTGCTCCAGACTGGGTCCCACCTGGGAAGGGTCCACTGACATCAGAGGCTCTGCCAGGCTAGGCCTGACTACCTCTGGGGCAGTTCCTTCAACAGGGGTAGAGTCAGTTCCCTGAGGAGGCTGGCTCTCACCTAGTGTCTGGGAGGGGGAAGACTCTTCTTCCTCCTCAATGCTCTCTGTTTGAGTGGAGTGATCCATTGTTTCAGGCTTCACAACCTCACTATCTGTTTGAGTAGAGGCTGAGACCATTTCAACCTTGCCAACCTTTTCAGGAGGGCACTCAGTTTGCGTTTGGGCTGTGACTGTCACAGCCCTCCTATCCTGTTCTGGAAAGTCTGTCTGAGCCTGGGCAGTGGCTACCACTGCCCTTCCAACCTTTTCAGGGAGGAATGGTGCTTGGACTGGGGCTGTAGCTATTACGGCCCCACTAACCTGTCTGGATAGGCCTATCATTCTGGAGTGAGTCTCTTGCTCCACCTCAGCCCATGCTGAGAGTTCCAGGTCATTCCCCAGTAAGCAATCTACAGGTAGGTTATCTGTCACTGCCACTCTCATGGGCCCTGTGACATTACCCCAGCTGAGCTTGACCACTGCCATGGGATGCCTTCTCTTCACTCCATGAATGTCTGTCACCTGATAAGTAAAACCAGGGGTCAGTTGAGCAGAGGGGACCAGATGGTCACTCACCATGGTGAGGCTGGCCCCTGTGTCTCTGAATGCCTCAACTTTCTGACCATTCACTAAAACTTCTTGTCTATACTTTCCCAAAATGTGGGGTCCAGTAGTGAAGTTGGCAAACCCCATGCCAGTCTCACAGACAAGAGTGTGGTCAGGGAACCTGGCTAGGCCATAGTCCTCCTGATTGCCCAAAGTAATCCCCACCACATTCTTGGGGGCACTCCCACCACCTGGGGGATTACCACTAGTGGTAACAGGAGGTCTGGGAGTGTTACTTGGGGGTATGTTTTCCTTATTGCTATTTTTAGGGCACTTGGTATCACTTTTGTAATGGCCCACCTGTTTACAGGTATGGCAATAAGGTTTCTTCTGCTCTGAAGGAGTGTTCTGGGACCCACCACCCTTGTTGGAGTTTTGGGGCCCTTGGGAAGTCTTCTCTGTGGATTTATCCCCACCCTTCTCTTGAGGCTTGGTTGATTCCTTTTTCTGGTCACCACCCTGGTTTTTAGGCCTAACCCTGGTTCTGACCCATTTGTCTGCCCTCTTACCCAATTCCTGTGGAGAGGTCAGATCAGAGTCTACCAGGTGCTGGTGTAATAACTGGTTCTGACAATTATTTAAGATTTGCTCCCTTATAATTAGATTATACAATCCTTTGTAATCAGTAACCTTACTACCCAGTAGCCAGCCTTCAAAAGCCTTAGTGGCACAATCAACAAAGTCAGACCAATCTTGAGACTGCGTTTTCTGGGTATCCCTGAACAGCACCCTGTACTGCTCAGTGGTTAGGCCGAACCCTTCAACGAGTGTATTCTTCAAGACTTGGTAATTATTAGCGTCCTCTACCCTTGTGGTGAGGAGCTTGTCTCTACCTTTACCTTCAAAGGAGAGCCACAAGATAGCTGCCCACTGACTCTGGGGAACACCCTGCACAGTGCAGGCCCTCTCCAAAGCAGTAATCCATTTGTGGATGTCGTCCCCTTGTTTAAAGGGGGGCACTATCTTCCCAAGGTGTTTCGTATCGAAACTCTTTTCCCTATTACTAGGTACATTGCTGCCACCAGTGGGGACCACCCCACTTAACTGTTGCTCTCTCGCAAAGGCAAGCCTTTCTTTGGCCAGGGCAAGTTCTTCCCTTTCGATCCTCAGATTAGCTGCCCTTTCCTTAGCTTCGTACACTCTCCTCTGAGGGGACGTCATCCCTCTCTGAGAAGAGTTGTGAGAGCCATTGGTTCGAAGGGATCCGCCAGAGTCTCTTGACAGAGATCGGGCTCGTCCATTCCCAATGTTAAGCGGACCTGATAGTAGCGCCGGGGGTCCCCCAGTACCACTATCATGTTTGCTTAAGTTGGACCTGCTTAGTCTAACGACTTCTACCTGTCCCTTATCTGCCTCATCCCCAGAGAGATCCTCCTCCTCATCCTCCTCATCATCTTCGTTCTCAGTTGCGAGGTGGATGAGGTCAGGATCGTCCCGGGTTCCCTCGAGGGGAGGCATGTCTCCTTCTGGATTAGAAAAGCTACGAAGTTTCTCAGCTCTCCTGGCATCATAAGTCTCCAAGAGACCAATCAGAAAGGACGTTGTGGGGTTAGACCCCTGCTGAATCTTCCTGGAGTGACACAGCCGTCTTAACTCCTTGAAGCTCAGCACAGTATACCCTGAAGGGATGACCTGTGGAGGGTCAACTGACACAAGGGGAGACTCAGAGTTTCCTCCTTTGTCCGGCATACTGTTTCTAGTGTGGTGTAAGTGATGCACCTACCTACACTATGTGTTTTCCTACTGTTCCCTTGCTAAGAGTTGTAGCCAAGGTGTGCTAAGCCTTGAGGAGCTACAACAGCTGGTTCAGTAGAACTCAGAGTATTCTAAGCTTTTAGTTATATGTACTAACAGTACTTGTGCGATCTTTCAACAAGATATTCTTAGGATACGTGTGGTAGAACAACAGCAAGCTCAAATCCCAACCGCTGCTCACCAATGTGAGAAGTTGGCCCGATATGCAACGTTCGCTATTCTAGCGACCGCTATGTATCGTTCCAACGACCCTTATGGTGTTTGGTTGTAAGTCAACCTATAGACCAGCTATCCTAGTAGCGTGGATACGAGCAGTCTAAGGCTAAAGACTCGAGTGGGCGCGTTAAGCTAGCTGTTTACCACACATGTACCCCTTGAACATCCAGTGAAAGGACACCACACAAGTGTTATGAAAATAAACAGTATATTTATTAAGAATCACAACAGCCCTGTACTCTTTATGAGGACAGGGTACTAAGCACAAACCAAATCTCTTTAGCAAATACTTCAAGTGCACAATTAAAACAAGTGTCCGAGGACACGGAAAGGTTAAGGTCTCGGGCGGACCCGATAAGGCAAGTCGGAAGCGAGGGACTCGGGACCCTAGAGTAAAGAGGCTATGCAGGCACCGAAATGCCGAGTTACCTAGCCACGAGGGCTGCGGCTGCACAAGTCTTACAGGCGTCGGGGTCTTCGCTGACGAGCCAGGAGCCGGAAGAAAAGGAGTTGCTGGCCGGCGACCAGTGATGAATAGTTCGTAGAGATCCAAGCCTGGATCGGAGATTGATGAAACCTGAAAGCAGAGGGGACCAAGTTCGTACTACTAGCCAGTAGTCAGAGGGTACCAGGAAGGCACCGGTTGGCCGTCACCTCGACCAGGTGAGTGGGCGACGCTAGGCTCTGCAGTCTCACGGACCAGGAGGCGTTGTCGGCGACCACGGTGGAGGTGCGAGCTGTCCCACGAAGGAAGATGCTGTCGGCGTCGCTGGGCCCAGGATGGGGCAACAAGCCTTGGCAGGTCTCAGGGCCACGTGGTGGGCCTAAGATGGCGTCTTGAGTGGACCAGGAGGGTCCGGGGTGCTTCTCGCAAAGATGGAAGCAAGGGCCAGTCTGGAGCAACCAGACCAGCAGTGATGTTTGTCGGTCGTCGTCAAGGAAGGACACAAGCCAGCGGCTAGTGACCAGACAACGTGCTGAGCAGCGAGCAGAAGGGCCCCCCGCAGATCGTGGAGATGCTGGGAGACTGCACTTCGGTGCTGGAGCGGCTCAGGGTCGGGGCTTCTCGGACCCCAGAGCACTCACCAGAGAGTTACCTCGATGGTCGTGCTGGTTTTAAGAGCGTGCAGGTTCGGATGATGGCCGGTCCCTCGAGGTCTCGTCGCACCCACAGATCACAGCTGAGCTGATGACGTGGGTAGAGGTCAGAGGTGCCAGGGAAGCCGGTTCTCGTCGAGCTGGGCCGTCGGATTCCTTGAGGAAGGACTTACAGCAACCCGCAGAGTTCTTAGATGGTGCCCGCTGATGCAGGGTGACTACTCCTTAGTCACAAGGGAGAAATCTTGAGAAGAGTCTTGAGTGTCCTTTCGTAGAAAGTAGTTCTTGATTCAAAGATGATCTAATTTGGAAGGGTCCCCGCTCCGGCCTTTATTCTAAAGAAAGGGTTGGGTACATGACTAGGTCCTGCCCTAAGGGTGGGACCAGGAAGGGGGGTAGTTACACCCCTCTCCCCTGCCGGACTTTCCCCAGGCCAGGGCTGTCGCTCCTGGAACTGGTTCTAACCGGCAGATGCGTAGTGAGCACCGGGGTGCCACTCCGCAGTCACCTTCTCGCAAAAGCCCTACCTACCCAGAATACACAAACCCTGTCTGGGACGGTGCGAACACCGCCCTCGACAGGAAACCCTTTGTCCAAGCGCTCCTCGCTGGAAGCACTCCCAGCAGCAGGAGGTCAGACTCGTGTCTGTGGTGGCAGCATCCATTTTGCGGAGCTGAGGCTTTCGTTAACTTTAACCGGGGTTCACAGTTACGTACATGTCGTGTCCCTCTAGAAGGGCGGAATGCTAACCTCGTCGCCAGGGTTGGTGAGAGGGCAGCACCCCGATTCGTATGACACCTTACTCGACATGTCTTGATAACGCGACACCGAAGTTACCGATGTGGTACGCGTTATCATGGAACAGCCATTGGGTCTTTTCTCCGCAAGCTGCAACCGGCTCGGCTCGGGCCAGAACACAGTTCACACGAGCCCATGCACTCTGCCTTCAGGTTTGTCAAGGCCTGCCATAGGAGTGACTGATAGGAACTCGGGTGTCCATTGTATGGTTAGATATAGAGCTACTATACCTAAAGCAAAGGGTGATTACACGACTTCGCCCCAGCTGTCATGCAGCCAGTTGTGTCAAATTTAGGAGGCCAGCCAGGGGTGGCATAATACATGCTGCAGCCCCTGGCGGCCCTGGGTACACCCATGCCCTGAGTTACAGGGTCTGATAAGGTGGCCCAGTACCAATTGGTAAATGCACCTAGGGTACATGGAATCCATTTTAAAGAGAGAGCAGTAGGCCTGGGGTCCTGATTGGCAGGGTCCCAGGTCGACTATGTCCAAAACCAGCTAAAACACAGGGCAAAAAGTTGGGGGCAACCATAGTCAGGATGTACCTTCCTACACTCCCCAAGCTTGCAATCATCTATGAATTTATCAGAGGATCAGTACTGCCAGGTAGCTTGACAAGGAAGGCATGTCATTGCAAGAAGTTGCAGTCAGCTTGAAGTTAAGTTATCAACTGTCTACCTTTTACGTTACTGTTGGGAGGCCCTGTGTGTCATCAGCTATGAATTGATACAGGATCAGGGTGTGGTGCGAGGTGGCACCCAGCAACAAACTATTTTAGGTCGGGGGGAGGGCGAGCGCGCCAGTAAGCTACTCGCCCTGTGGCGGGGTCCCAGGCAAGAAAAGGCGGTGGACTTCCATTTTGGTATGGACTGGATGCCCCTTGGAAAGGGCAAGCAGTCATTGTGGGGCTCTGGGCTGGCGGGAGAGGGGGGACAGACCTGCTGGTGGTCCTTGACCTCTCCTCCCCTACCCAAGATGCCTTGGTATATGTTTATAACATTGAAGGGGGTATGCCCCAGTATGGTTGTCTCATGGAGGCACATTATTTACCTGCGGCTCCGTTGACCGGAGGGCGGTCAACTTAAGGAGAGCAGGCTATCTTGGTTGATTATTTACCTGCGGCTCCGTTGACCGGAGGGCGGTCAACTTAAGGAGAGCAGGCTATCTTGGTTGTGGCCTGCTGGCACAGCCCGAAAGTTAAGAAAAAGGCCCCTTGGAGAGTGGGTTGAAAATATAATGACAATGTACAACCGTGAGATTTATTTATAAGCAAAGTATTTTAAAGATTTACCATAAGCAAGATGAATAAAGGATTAATAATCCGAGATGAATAAAGGATTAATGACACTGCTTTAAGATTCAATAAAAGACTACGCGGTGAATGACAACAACTTGTTTCGTGTCTTTTATGGGAGGGCGACTCGCACCCGGTATGCACACTATACCCCGTTTACCAGCGTCCTTAACTGGCCAGTACAGGCGGCACATCATTTCCGATCCATTCTGAGGAGCAGCCAGGGACCAAGCACAGGTTGATTCAAGTCAATCCGTGCCTGTCTGCTGCTTCCAACACGATTGAGATACAATGTCTTACTCTCTCCCACTTTACCTTGCCTGTTGCTCCGCCCACTTGTGCTTGGTTTATTTATTTTTACTTCTTTGTCTGTTGCTTAGACATTGCTTGTTTTTTAGGCACACCGGCTAAATTTGCAGACACTATATTCTTGCCTAATACCTACAAAACACTTTCACGTCGACACATAATTCCAAAACAAAGTAACGGCAAGGACCTTCCAGATCGCATTCGCACCACTGTTACTGGGTTTATAATCCGTGGCTGACGCCTTCTGTAAACCATGGACCCTAAAGACTGCAGCTGTGCCACTGGTGGCTCTTGTTCGTGTGCTGGGTCGTGCAAGTGTGAGAACTGCAAATGTATATCCTGCAAAAAAAGCTGCTGTTCCTGTTGCCCTGCTGGGTGCGATAAATGTGGCCAGGGGTGTGTGTGTGCAAAGGAGGATCGATGGAGAAATGCAGCCGTTGCACCTAATTTGCAGATTGGCTTGTCCAGTGGCTGCGCAGTTGCTTAACACATAATGAATTTGCACATTTTGATTTATTTTTCTTTATTGTGCAAATGAGCAATCTTAACTTTCGATAATATAACTTTGTATATAAATGTTCTTCTAATAAAGTAACTTAAAGACCTTCCAGATGTTGCCAAGTACTGGATGGATCTGGATGTAAGAATCTTTATCAACCACTGGCATGGCACAAATGCTAAATGCAGCTTAACTTGAACATACTGCAAATTAGCAGTGTCGGTTTTATGTAACATCGGTACACCCTTACAATCGTGTTTTATCACCCTGACCTCCCGCTGTCTTCGGGAAATGAAGCTCAGAAGACAGGCCCTGGGCTGATATGTTTTCAACAGGACACCGGATATTACATAGCGCCTCGTGAGTCTTCCACGCACAGCTCGAAAAGAAGACAAATCAGCTGAGCTCTCATATCGGCTATTACTGGCCCGGGATTTTAACCAGTAGCACAGAAGATAGAGGGCCTTACGCCAGCGTTGCCTTGGAATAAATGACGAGATGAGCCCTGGAAGAATTATCAATTTTAACGTTCGGTACTATCTCTGTTTTCACTTAACTATTTAATTCTGAAATTATCCAACATAGACACGATCCAATAAAACACAACCAAAATGTTTTAACACAATTGAATAGCTAAAACAGCAAGAATTCATTTAAGAATCAGGAAGCCAAAGTAGCAAGAATGAAGCGATGTCAGTACCACTTGCATGCTGAAATTTAGTGACCACGTGTTTAGCAGCTGGATACGGGTACTCCTCCTAGTCCACACAAATGGTACAGCTGTTCATTGTAAATTTAGATGATACCAACTATCTACCTGACATAAAGGGGTGGACACGTCACACGAAACACTGCAGGGATCGTGTCTGATCCTTCTCTTTTACTGCACTATCAATTGCACATAAATTGAGGGTGGAGTCTCTGCGTCTGGTCAACATCCTGTGATTCTGGGTAAATGACTTAATCTCCTTGTACCTATCAAAAAAGGAATGAGTCCTTGTGTAACCTGACTGGTGCTCATGTAAAGTGCTACAAAACCTTCAGGTAGAGTTTGCTCTATTTAAAAATACAAAAAAAATCCCAGCCGTGGTCAGTTCCCACAGTTTGAATTAGAGCAATTATGCCCTGGGTCATACAGCTGACCAGGTATATGTTCGAATCCGAAGCGGCCAATCGGATCTCAGCATTTGGAATCAAACATCATTGTGCTGATCGATCTTGGTGCTGTACTACGGCTACTTCAGAGAGAAAATGGTGACATAAAGTCTTGTTGGAACTAGCATAAGAGACGGCCATTCTGGAAGAGGTTTTGGTTGATGCTCTGAGGTAAACAATGGTGCGCCTGCCTACGCCATTCACCGGCTGCAACTAGTGCAGAACCAGGCGGCCCGACTTATCTATGGCCTGCCTAAATATCATCGGGCCACCCCCTTACTGCAGGCACTGCACTGGCTGCCGGTGAAAGAGCGGGCCCTGTTCAAGCTTGGGTGCCTCACCTTTCAGGCCAGAATGGGCACAGCACCAGAGTTCATCTGTTCGGCTATCAAGCCTTACACCCCAGGGAGAGTACTTCGCTCCTCCCACCTGGCCCTCTTAACTGTCCCCCGATTCAAAAAGAAAAAGGCTGGCGGCACCAAGTTTTCTGTTCTGGCCCCTGTGTTTTGGAACTCCCTGCCCGTGGCACTTCGCACAACACCCTCCTACACTGAATTCAGGAAAAACCTCAAAACTTTCCTTTTCTCTCGTGCTTTTGCTGCCTAACTCTCCTCGTTTGCCATCCCCTCGCAATCTGAAGCGCCATGAAACCGCATGGTATAAGTGCGCTATATAAATGTTTTTAAATTCAAATTCAAATTCAAATTCAAACTGTGAACTTGAAATGAAACTGCATTACTCATTTGCTGCTTCTCATTTATTACAATTTAAGACTCATATTAAATTGTTAAAACAAAATGGAAAGGTTATATATAAATATTATTTCTAAAAAGATTGGAGTAAAGATTAAATACATTGATGGGATTTTTATATATGTTTTTCGTTACCCTTGTGAATATTTCAGGAAGATGTCCGCAGTAGGCAGTATACGCCAGATTATAAAAGTGCAGCGCATTATGTTTTAGTCATTCACAAACACACCTGACACACGAAAACCACACTCAATCGTCATGATCACAAATTGTAGAGCAGGGTGGCTGCTGTGCAGCGTGGCTAAAAGTTATATTAAAAAAAATCCAAAAAAACGCTATTTTCCATCCTGCATCACCTTGCTTTTTTTTAAAAGAACTTTTATAGTGCTTTTTTAGGTGGAGTTATCTTTGAGACATGCTGTAATCGGTGTGTGAGTTTCAAGTCCACCTCCTTTCATGCTATTGCTTTTCATTTGTCTATGTCAGTGTCCTTTAAAAATCCCTGCTTGCTAGTGGCCAGTCCTGCCTCTTTGTCCCGCCTTTCTCTCTTCTGTTCCTCCCACAAAGCAGGGACTTAGAACTGTCTCATTCCGCTATGGTTCTTTATCTGTTCGTTGGAGGACTATTTCTTTCTTGGTTTCCTGCTCTGTTACTCTTTGTCTGTGTTTAGCCTCAGCACCCTAGCTGCTTACATTCTTTCTCCCAACTCCTCTTAATACCATTGCTGTGTTCCCGCTGCCTCCCCCAACTTGACTCCCGCTCATTGCTTGTTTTAATTTGCAGCCCACACACTTGTTTTTTGAATGATCCTCTCCCTGTGCCACTGTTTTCTTATAGCTTGTTTTTGTGAATGTCCCTATGCCCCTGTTTTCTTACACCTTTGTTTAAAATGTTCCTTTTGTTTGGGTTTCGTGAACCTTGTGCAAAATTTTTTGTATGGCTTTCGAGTCTTGGCAGGAGGCTCAACATCCTGTGATTGTAAGGAAATCACTTAATCTCCCTATGCCAAGTGAAAACTTCTTTACTTGTACTGTGGTTTTTTGTCACATACGCACGTTTTATTTCCAGAACGGTCCAGAAAGCAGGGATGCTCGGAGTTAGAAAATTCATCAAGTTGCAAATCCGTTGGCTTCTGTTAATTCCCTCTAGTGCCTCTATGAGTTGCAAAGTGTGTAGGGTGCGGCAACATGTTTAATGGCCTGAAAGACGTTCTTTCTCTCAGAAACCGAGTGCCCCTGTATATTGTTTACATCAGTCACAACTAGTTTGCAGTCGCTCTATACCTTGGAAACAAATTGAACAGATGTTAGTGACATTTAAAAATGTATCTGTGAAAATATCTTTTTGGCTGTGTTTTTTAAATTATTATAATCGCATTGTGAAAAAATGCTTTATTTGGAATAAAAGGAATAATTTATTTTTATCTAGTTATGTTATGTTATGTTATTTGTACCGCGCACAGCTGCGCCAGCGAAGGGGCGTCCAGGCACTTTGACAAGGTAAACACAACACCAGAAGACACAGTAGAGGCAAGAAGAAAATCAGAAAACGAAACAAATAAAAAAGTCTTAACAGCCCGTCTAAACTGTAAAAGGTCGTCAATCGCCCGGATGTGTAGGGGAAGAGAATTCCACCACATAGCCGCTCGCACCCGGAAAGAGCGACCACCCGCTCTGGCCAGTCTGAAGCGAGGAACCACTACCAGATTCTGACCTAGAGATCTAAGGGTGGGAGGAGGGACATACGGTGTTAGCAAATTCTCCAGAATTTGGGGAGACATACCTTTGAGGATTTTGAACGCAAGGCAAAGAACCTTGAATTTAATCCTTTGGGGTATGGGGAGCCAATGGAGCGAGTGCAGAGATTTAGAAACCGAACACCTCCTTGGCAGACCAATCACCACTCTGGCTGCAGCATTTTGAACTCGCTGCAGCCGGGTGAGTTCTGCCTGATTGATCCCTGCTAACAGAGAACTGGCATCATCCAGCCGGGACAGTACTGATGCTTGAACCACCAGTTGCCTGGTTGATGCATCAAAGAATTTGAGAATAGGTCTGAGCCCTCTAATGATGCCATAGCAAGAAGCTGCCACCTTCTTGGTATGACCGATGAAACCGAGGGTCGGGTCCAGCCATACCCCTAGATTTTTTATCTCCGATGCTGGGAGAGGGGTCACACCTAGTTCAGAAGGCCACCAATTATCACCCCACAATGCCACCTGCTTACCGACCACCATAACCTCAGTCTTCTTTGTATTTAACTGGAGACAGTTGGAATTCATCCAGTTAGCCACTGCCCGTAGCCCGTCACAGAACCTAGGAGCCTCCAAATCTGAGTCCCCACTCAGCGTGACCGCCAGCTGCGTGTCATCAGCATAGGAGACCCTCGTCAAGACCCACTGCTTGACGACAGCAGCCAGCGGCCTCACGTAGAGATTGAAAAGGGTGGGACTCAGCGATGAACTCTGTGGGACCCCCAGGGTTAACGGGTAAGATTTAGACTTACCGGGTGAAATCGCCACCTGGAAAGACCTTTCTGTCAGGAAAAATCTAAACCAGCATAAAGCGGAGCCCGTAACACCCACTTCCTCAAGTCGTTGGAGCAGGATCCCGTGCGAGACCGTGTCGAACGCGGCACTAAGATCTAATAGCAGTAGTGCCGCCGTCCGACCCGCATCAAGCACAGACCGCAGATGTTCGACCATGGAAAGTAGGGCCGTCTCCGTACTATGGCCCGCACGGAATCCATTCTGAGTAGGGTCAAGAATGTTAGCCCTAGTGAGATGGTCTGTAAGGATGCCGTTCACATGGGCCTCAGCGATTTTCGTAGCCCACGGAAGCAAGGAAATGGGGCGGTAGTTCTCGGGTTTAAGGGGGTCAAGGTGGCCTTCTTCAGACTAGGCGTGACTACGGCCTGCTTCCACCTAATGGGAACAATTCCAGATGAAAGTGACAGATCGATCAAAGAGAGCACCGGAGTTCGGCATAGCGGCGCCATATTCTTAAGCTGGGCCGGTTTCAGTGGATCTGCCGGAGATCCTGACTTAATTCTGAGGCTTAACGAATCAAAAGCCTCCATGGATAGAGAGGGCAAGATAGTGAGGCACTCGTTGTCACTTAACAGACAACTGGTCCGATCAGGAGGAAAGGAGCCCATCGAGAATGTGCGGTAGATAGCGTGCACTTTCTCGAGAAAGAAGGAGGCCAAAGCCTCACAATGGGAATCTGAGCATATTTGCACCGTCGTTGTCCTCTTGGCCATCAGATCTTTTAATACTTTAAAAATAAGTTTCGTGGGATTTCCACTATTCTGAAACTCTTGAGCATAGAAGGCTGCTCGTGTTCTACACACCGCGCTGTGGAATAATTTCGTTTTAGCAAGATAACTAGCTTTCAATACCAGATCAAACGATTTTCTCCATAGTCTCTCCGCCTGTCTGCAGGCTCTTTTGAGGGACGCCAAAGCACCATCGTACCATGGGCTCGGCTCTTTTGGACGGCACTTGGACCATGACACAGGGATCAGCGAGTCCAGAGCCTGGGAGATCCACTCACAGAAGGAGTCATATCCGTGGTCAACGTCAGTGAGAGGGCCTAACGGTGTCTCTTCTAACAGATGATAGAATTGCTTTGGAATACTGTTTTTCTGGTTCATGACTTACTTTTAGGCTCACTCTTGCCTGTTTTTATCGAGTGACTTTTTGGCATATCTGTATTCAAGTGTTGTTACTTGCTTAACTAGGGTTTGAAGTCAGCGTTGCTTTTCTTTTATTTTTTTGTAGTATTTTTTGTTTTGATTGCACTCTTTATAAACATAAACATACCTAGATGAAGGACAGCTGCTTGAAGCTCAACTCAGAGAAGACCGAAGTCCTCATCCTCGGACCCTGCTCCTCCACCTGGGACAACATCTGGTGGCCCTCTGCCCTCGGGAATCCACCCACCCCTACAGACCACGCACGAAACCTCGGCATCATCCACAGACTCCTCCCTCTCCATGAACAGCCAGATCAAAGCTGTTGCTTCCATTAGTTTAAACTGCCTGCGCTTCCTCCGTAAGACCTTCAAATGGATCCCATGCTCATAACCAGAAGACTGGACTACTGCAATGCCCTATATGCCGAAATCAACAGAACTCTTCTACACAAACTTCACACCATCCAGAACGCTGCAGCCAGACTCATCCTCGGGACACCGCATCACAAACACATGACCCAACATCTACGAGACGTCCACTGGCTCCCCGTCGAGCAGAGGGTCACCTTCAAACTCCTCACCCACGCCTACAAATCCCTCAACATCATGTGGAATAAAAAGCCTTTTTAGGGGCTCACTGATGCACCGGTCCTTAAACCAACAAAGAGAAGAAGAAATTGGCACGGAAGCTGTAATATTAAAGAGAATACATTTATTAACCTCACATGAGGGAGACTACGTTAATATGGTACCCTCAGGACACATAATGAGGTAGACCTAGGAGTACAGAAACCATGGGTCTTTTATGCCCAGTTTGTAGCTGAGTTATCATGAAGACTCAAAAAGAGGCGGTACAAGTATACACAAGAATAGCTATTTTACATATATGGATTAACAGAAAATACTTAGTCAACAAAGTAGGAGGAGTAACAGTGTTGCTGACATCAGTTAAAATAGCCTGACAGTTACTTTAAGAGCAGGTGCATTCTAGCAGCTACAGCCCTTTCTGAGCATGCATTGCTCCGGCTCAGTGCTGAAGGAGTTAACTGTAACTGATGAGTCAAGCAGAATACAAGAGCAGGCAACAGTAAAGAGGGAGAAAGCACATGGCGAGCACATGGCTAACTAAAATGGCTGCCACAAACAAAATGGCTTCAGCTCATGCGAACAGCGATTTCTGCTAGTTTCCACAATCGGACCTAAATACCTCAACGAGAGAGTATCCTTCCAAGTACTCAAGAGAAACCAACGCTCCACTGACCTTACCCTGGCAGAGGTCCCTCGCATCTGCAGAAACAGAACAGGTGGGAGAGCCTTCTCCTACATCGCAGCCAAGACCTTGAACGAGCTCCCGGTGAACATCTCATGCTCACCGACCCTGCACATTTTAAGGAAGGACCTCAAGACCTGCTCTTCGACTGATCCGGAGCTGCTCCCCCACCTCTAGCGCCTTGAGACCCTCCCAGGTGAGTAGCGCGCTTACAAACCCCTGATTGATTGACATATTGCAGTCACACTATAAATTTCTTAGAAATTGAACAGATACTCACAATGTCAATGAATTCTCTCCAATTTATCATTTGTCGCTGTATATTTTAAAGCAGAAAACAAACCTTTACACATTTGTGCATTCTGGGGTCTATGGAGGGGATAATGTTTTTGCTCTTCTCACCCCTCTAGCTGCGCTTTTGGTGTGCACCCCACAACAACCCACCCGCCTAGTCCCGGTGTGTTTTGCGGTTGGTAACTTTTACAGACAAATGTCTAGGGTGCAATACAAATCACATATGCTGGTTAGAAGGAGGATAACAATCTTTACAGCTTGGCACAACTACAAAGGACTCTACTGTCTCCCACTACTCCAGACTTCTTGTTTTACTAATTTTCTTTTTGCTATCAAAAGGTGGTCACAAGGTCAATTCTATATTCAGAAACTGTTAGGCTATATTTAGCACGTAAGCACTTTCTAATGTTGGCACCTTACATTCTTTGTAAACCGAGAACAATGAGTCTGCAGTCCCAGAACAAGGTTAAATACTTTGAGTTAAAAAGGCAAAAGGACGCCATTAGCAGAACTGTTACGATCGTTAGCGGAGGTAAGACTGGCAATGGCATATGTGAGATTTAGTGGGACGTAAATATGTTGCCAATTGCCCTAAATCACATTTTGTGAAGCTTTCCAGAGTAGGAGAATGTACTTTTTAGGATGCTTACTTATTTGCTGTAACTCACATATTACATTACTGTTTTGGGGGGTTATTTAACATTTTACATTATTGTAAAAGGCAGAAATATTGATTTAGTCACTGGTTATGTTCCCAAGTATAGTTTAATATATTGTGCATAGAGCACGGTTTGTGTTAAACATGTAGCGCTTGGTGTGTGTTAACCATACCACGTTTGGGTAGGATGTATGATGATACAACACGATCATTTAGATCTCGGTACATTACATCGCTGTTTTTACAACGCAAGTCGTTACGATGACTTAGGAATAGTGTGATTTACTATTCCAACTCCAGCCTACGTAACAGTAGGGAAGGTTTTGGAATTGTAAATCACACTATTCCTTAGTCTAGAGCACCATCTAGCGCAAGTCGTTGTAACGACTTGCATTGTAAAAACAGCGATGTAAAGGCATTACAGTGTTTTGACCGCGTTGTAAAGGTCGTTTTCCGTTTGGGCATATATCAACTTTTACATTTCTGTAAGAGGCAGAAATATTTCTAGTATAATTGTTGGAAATACAACATCCCGTGGATTGCACATGAAGTTTAGTGAACTCTGTGTAAAAGACGGGCACAAATAATGCGCCTTGCGCCCTTACTGAGGTGCACAATGTGACAGAATGTTCTGCATATTGTAGAATGCTGCTGTACATTTCCTAGCAGAGAACACCTTTAAATAGAGGCGATAGTAAGCATTAAGATAAAATTACCTGTTTCGTCGTTGGGCGATTGCGCCCTATCTCAATCTTTGTTTTTTGCTGCTATGTTTTCAGCACGCTGTGGTCCTGTGGTTTTGTAATGTTTCATGTCTTCTAGCTTTGGAATGGGCTGCAAGAAGCAGTGAAAGCCCAGTCACACTGACTGAGAGCCATCTGCGTAAACAACAATGTACTTGGGATAATATGTTTACAGAAATCCTAAAAAGGTCGGGACTGAGATAGGATTTAATAAAACAAGCATTTGCAATGCAATAGGTCTCTCATTGCTGAAAGTTTGAGCTATTGGCGCTGTTGATATAATGCAACATCAATAGCTCAAACTTTCAGTAATGGGAGAGCTAATGCATTGCAAATGGACGGTAACACTCGCACTTTAGATGTTTAAGCTAAAGCGCGAGTGCCTTCATTGTTTTGTAATGGAATAGCTTTTGCATTGCTGAAAGTTTGAGCTATTGGCATTGCATTATTATTAGTAACACCAATAGGTTAAACTTTCAGCAATGCGAGACCTATTGCATTGCAAATGCTTGTTTTTTTACTTTTAGTCATGCTGCACAGTAGCCACGCTGCTCCACAACATAGCTAAAAAATATTGCTAAAGCCAATATCTCTTCAGTAGGCGAGACCCATTGGCTTTGCCATTGCTGGTTTTTAGATAAACACTTTTGATCATCACTGTCACAAAAGTATTACAAATGAGAGGGTTCAAAGTGCTTTAGTTACTCACACCCACTACGCCGTTATACAATGCTTTTATAAAGAAACATTTTCCTGGTTATTGTTGGGACGAAATAACCATTTGGCTGGTTACATTGTTGCAGTCATATGTATGGGGGCCGTTGTTTTGCATTAGTGTTAGCACATGGTCCCTGAGGACTCTTGTGTTGCCTTGTTATTTAGGCTCACACAATTTGCCTACAGTCAAACATACACCAGGGGCTATATTGCAGTAAAGGCACATTTTCAATGTTTGCACCAGGTGCACCTTTTACAAAGTGCGCCCGGAGCAAACAATGAAAACGCACCCTATTACCATGAATGTGCTGCCTCCAAGGTAGCAGCGAACTTGCACTGCCCTGGAGGCAGCGCATTCAGGTGAAAAATGGGGCACCTGCTTTAAAGCTGCTCCGTGTATTCACAGTACAGGCGGCAACCTGCCTGCACTTTGAAGGGGGATTTGACATCCCTTTACAGGCTGGTGCAGTCAGTCACTGTACCCACCTGCAAGGGAATGTATGGGGGGAGCCCATATGACTACGTTTATCCCCTGCAGAGGGCTGCCATCAGGGGGCGCACAGACAATGCGCCACCTCAGAGGTGGTGCAATGTCAGTGCGCCTCCTAACAGCTTCTTTGCCTCAGCTCCACGTCTATTGTACGGATAAGAATTGGCTTGGTAGTTTGGTCTGCCCTGTTCCCATGATGCACTGGGCCAGGGTCAGACTAATTTGCATATAGCCAAGTTCTGAGCTGGGATGGTGCAGTGAGCTAAAAAACGGTGATGGATCAAGCCCTCATCTTTGGACTGGGTAAGAGTGGTCTGCTTAATTCAGACACTCTGTTCATCACCACCCCCTTTTCTGAATCGTTTTTGGCCACTATAGGTGTGGCAGTGTATACTCTCACTGCTCCATCAGGATTCAAGCAAGCCGGGCCGAAGAAGGCTGAAATGCCAGAAACCGGTCCCCGGTAGCTTGTCTCCTTTCTGGTGAAGAATTGGCTTGGTAGTTTAGTCTGCCCTGTTCTCATGATGCACTGGGCCAGGGACAGACTGATTTGCATATAGCCAGGTTCTGAGCTGGGATGGGGCAGTGAGATAAATAACGGTGATGGATCAAGCCCTGATCTTTGGACTGGGTAAGAGTGGTCTGCTTAATTCAGACACTCTGTTCATCACCACCCCCTTTTCTGAATCATATTGTACGGAGTGGGCGGAGAGGCAAAAGGATTCCCTCTTTTGAATGGGGCACGTCTCCATGCAAATGAGGTAACGCCCCCTGCAGATAGTGCAGGTGCTTTAAGGGCACCAGTTGTATCGGGAATACAGAAGGGGGCGCCAAGCATCTGACGCCCCTTCTGTAATACCAAAGTGCCCTTGGGGAACTCTCTCCAATACAGCACCTGGATATGTATCAGCACTGAGTGGGCATTTGGACTGTTGTACTGTATCGCAATGTTCAGGTGGTGCCTTGGCATATGCAATAGACGAGGCTGAACCTCCAAACTCCTCTGTTACATGATATTGCAGTTAGTGTACGTGCTCCAATGCGGGGGAAGGGTGTGTACCCAATGTCAGCTCAAGTGATGATGCAGAAGCTGCTCAAGTTGCTCGGGGATCACATTGTGGGGGTGCCAGTGCTGCAGAGAAATTTGCAATAAATGCTCAGGTGGTGCCTTGGCACATGCAACAGATGAGGTTGAACCTCCAAACTCCTCAGATACATGATATTGCAGTTATGTTAAGTGCTCCAATGTGGGAGGAAGGTGGGATGTACCCAATGACAGCTCAAGTGATGATGCAGAATCTGCTCAAGTTGCACAGGGACCACATTGTGGGGATGCCAATGCTGCTGGCTGCAGATAAATTTGTAATCACTCACTGCATTTGCACACTAAATTGTGTATATTAAACATACTTTTAAGTATTCACTTAAACAAAATACAACCCTCTCCTGGTTGTCCTTTTCTACCTCCCATCATATTTAATTTCTCTGATGGCTCTATTTTATTCCCATCCCACCCACAATTAACCCATCAACTACATTGATAGCTTACTACTAGAATATAACCACATCTATTTACATTGCCTCCGAAACAATCTCAGGGGATATAAGGGTAGCGGAGTCAGGCACTGGAGGGAACGCCAGCAGGAGCAGATGTGGTGGTTCAAGCCGGTGGTATTGTTGGGTGGTGGTAGTTCCAAACTGGGGAAGCTGCAAGAGTAGGGGCTGATGTTTTAGCCAGTGCAGTGGTGGTAGAGGTCCAAACCAGTGCAGCTTCAGAGCTGGTGGTGGCCCTGGTGCCAGGGTGGCAGTAGAGGTGAGATTTTCGTTAAAACAATGGAAATCCCACTTATTATCTTACCACAGGATTCATCTTATAGAACAAGTAAAAGAGCAAATGATGTCCCTGTAGGTATTGCTTTTCACTACCAGGCAGATCCAACTCTATGGCAACCCATTCAGCACTTTTCGCCAATTGCCCTGCTTGGAGGTTTCAAAGACTCTTCTGTCGGGTTGGCTTCAGCATCCATGTTGCTGCTTTCACACTGTAGCAGTTAAAGGTTCTTCATCAACACCTGGCTTTGTATTGGGTTCAGTCTCAGGAGCCGATGTAGAAGATGGTAGGAATGCCCAAAACATGTTTTAGTGTTAGTTCTTTGATCAAATTAGGAGGTAAACCTCTTAGGTTTAAATTTCTTAATTAATTTCAGCATAGTTATCAAACACAAGAAATGCGTTACCTGTAACTGCAGTTATCCAGTATTGGTGTCTTTCATATATTCACATGCCTGAATCATTCCCCGCCATCGAGTCTCCGGTACATAGAAAAGTAATGTCCTATAGACATATATAGAGAGAACTAGGCCTAAGGGCCTCACCTTAGTAGCCTATCTATGTCCTTTTGTAAAAAGGACCAAACTCTAGAAGAGCCAATCAGCTAACACCTCCCTCTAGAACCTTCCTGTCAGGAGCCTCAGTCTCTCAGATTTTCGTACGCGCCAAGCTAAGTAGGCGTAGCACTGATAGAGAGATAGGTGAGTCCTTCCAAGGGAGGCGGGAGGGTTGCATGTGAATCTATGAAAGACACCAATACTGGATAACTGCAGTTACAGGTAAGTAACGCATTTCTTATCCAGTATTATGGGTGTCTTTCATAGATTCACATGCCTGAATCAGAGTAGCAAGCAATACCTTGTGCACATTTCAGATGGAGCATCATACACAAGTCATTAGATAATACATATCAAGCGACTATGAACCATCAATACATATCAACAAGAAGCAGTAACAGAGAAATGTGCATACCAGAAAAGGATGGAGGAAGGCTCACCTCACTAGAATAGATGGCGTAGCACTGCTTGTCCCACTGCTGCATCCTTCATCAGCTCTGTATCCAGGCAGTAGTGCCTGGTGAAGGTATGCAGCGACTTCCATGTTGCTGCCCTGCAGATGTCAATAACTGGCACTCCTGAAAATAGTACCATAGAAGTCGACATGGCTCTTGTAGAGTGCGCCCTGATTAGAGAGCAATGGCTGTCCTGCTCGGTCGTGGCAGAAGGCAATTGCCGAAGAGATCCATCTGGAGATGCTTTGTTTGGAAAGCGGTAGACCCTTCCTAGGCCTACTGAAGGCTATGAAGTGTTGGTTAGATTTTCTGAAATGTTTGGTTTTATCAATATAACATTTTAGACACTCTTAAGGTCCAATGAGTGCAGCGATCTCTCAGCTGCGGTGCTGGGATTTGGAAAGAATGATCTGAGAATCACAGGCTCATTTAAGTGGAAGTCCGACAGGACCTTAGGAATAAACCTAGGATTGGTCCTTAAAATTACTCTGTCATCCCTAAACTGCAGGAAGGGTTCTTGGATAGAAAGAGCCTGCAGTTCACTGACCCTCCTTGCTGATGTAAGCACCAGGAGGAGAGCTGTCTTCCACGAAATGTATTTCAGTTCTGCCCTGTAAATGGGTTCAAAAGGGTGTTTCATTAGTTGGTTAAGAACCACATTTAGATGCCATGTTGGAGGGACCATCCGTGGTCAAGGAAAAGATCTATAGGGACCTTTAAGGAATTGCTTTATCAGTCTACTAGACCAGAGAGGGCTCTTTAGGTGTCCTTTTAAATCGTGATATCGCCGCCAAATGTACTTTTATGGAGGAGTGGGCAAGGCCCGACTGCGCCAGATGGAGCAAGTAGGGTAATATTTGTTCTGGAGAGGTGGCGGAGGGACGTAGACCTTTGTCCTCACACCAGATGCAGAAGCGTTTCCACTTCAGGGAATAAGTCTTGTTAGTGCTGTCCGCTCGTGCCCTGGCTAGGATATCTTTACAATCCTGCGGGATGTTTATCTTGGTGAATTCTCGGTACTCAGGAGCCAAGCCGATAACCTGAGAGATTTCAGATCCGGACGTTGAATCTGCTTGTTGCTCATCGTGAGCAGAGATGGATGCTGACGTAGACGGATCGGCGGCTGCAGTGAGAGGCAATGAAGGTCTGCGAACCAATGTTGCCTCGGCCAGAATGGGGCTATCAGAATTAAAGTGCAAGGCTCCGCCTTCATCTTTCTGAGGGCTCTGGAAATCATAGGAAATGGCGAAATGCGTACGCAAAGACGTTGCGCCATGCGATAGAAAATGCATTTCCGAGAGACCCTGGTTGGGGATGCCAACTTGCGAAGCTTTGGCATTTGGTGTTCTCCCTGGTTGCAAATAGGTTGATTCGCGGCATTCCCCACCTTGAGAAGACTTGAGCGGTGGTCGCCATGTCTAGCTCCCATTCGTGCGATGAAGAGCTCTGTCTGCTTAGGGCGTCTGCGATGACATTGTCCTTGCCTGGGACGTAGTCCACCCTCAACGATACATTGTGGAGAATGAGCCAATTCCAGATCTTCTGCGATTCGCAAGAGAGTGTTAGCGAACGTGTCCCTCCCAGTTTATTCAGGTAGTGCATCGTCATAGTGTTGTCGGTCCTGACGAGCACTAGGGAGTTCTTGATCCTTGGCAAGAAGACCTGCAAGGCTAAGAAGACTGCCCTCAGCTCCAGCAGGTTGATATGGAGCAGCGTCTCCTGTTCTGACTATCTGCCACTGATCAGCAATTCCTGCAGGACTGCTCCCCAACCCTCCAGGAAGGCGTCCGTTGTAATGACATGGGGAGCTGCAGGAAGCAGGAATGGCAACCCTTGTGAGAGGTTCTTGAGCAACCTCCACCACTGCAATGCCTTGACGATCTTCCTTGTGATCTTTATGTGGTCGTCGAACGATCCCATGCATTGCGTCCACTGCTTGGACAAAGCTTCTTGGAGCGGACGCATTCCTAGCTGGCAGTGCGGTATGAGTAGGATACACGAGGACATCATGCCCAAGAGGGATTTGAAGGTCCGGACTGGTAAAGTCCTCTTCGAAGTCACTGATGTGGCCAGAGAGACAAGCTTGCGTTTTCTCTCCTGAGACAGGAAAGCCTTCGCAGCTCTTGTATCTAGTGTTGCTCCGAGGAAGGTAATGACTCGAGAGGGATGTAAGGTGGATTTTTCTTGATTGAGTGTAAGACCCAAGTGCTTGAAGAGATTGAGACAGGCGTTGGAGGATTTGGTCGAGCCTGACAAGGATGGTGCCTTCACCAGCCAGTCGTCCAAATATGGGAAGACTTGATGCCCGTGCTGTCTGAGGAATGCTGCCACTGAGGAAAGACACTTGGTGAAGATCCGAGGTGCAGGCTTGAGGCCAAAAGGGAGGACACAGAACTGATAGTGTTGGCCAGCCACTGCAATTCTTAGGAATTTCCTGTGATTCTTGTGGATTGGGACGTGAAAGTATGCATTCTGCAGGTCCAAAGACGTCATGAAATCTCCCTCCTCCAGTAGGCCCAAGATCTCTTGAATCGTGACCATGCGGAACGATTGCTTCTTTAAGAATGCGTTGAGCGCCCTGAGGTCTAGAATGTGCTCCATTTCTTTTCCTTCTTTTGAATGTGGAAGAAGCGGGGGAAAAATCCTCTCCCCTTGTGAGCTGATGGTACTCGCTCTATTGCCCCTTTTCGAAGCATGATCGAGATTTCCTGAAGAAGCAATCACAGGTTTTTGTGAGGCATAGGGCGAGGAGGCGTTGTTGATAATTTCGAACTCTAGAGAATGTCCAAATTGAATTAACTGGAGGACCCACTGGTCCGTTGTTATTCTCCTCCAGTTGTTGAGGAAATGGGTCAGTTTTCCTCCAATTTTCAAAGAAGGAGATGAGGGATGGACTGGCTGTAGTAATAGGTCATTGGCGTCCGCCAGCGGGCTTTCGTTGGGTCTTTCCCCTAAAGTTAGACTTTCCAAAAGAGGACTGTCTGCCCTGTTGTTGTTGGCGCGGCTGGTATTGTGACTTGCCATGGTCATAGGAATATGAGGATCTCTTTTGATAATTGCCTCTGTAAGAGGATTGTCCTCTGCCCTTGTTCCCTCTAAAGGACTGGTTTTTAAATTGCAGCGTGCAGAGTGCTCTCGCTGTATCTGTGTCCTTTTTTATTGTTTGTAGCGCTTCATCAATCTTTGCGCCAAACAGTTGTTGTCCATCGAATGGCATGTCTAGGATCGTAGACTGTACCTCCTGTCTGAAGGAGGTAGATTTGATCCATCCCTGCCTTTTGCAATACAGCTGCTCCTGCTAGTTGTCTGAAACCAGTCTTGCAACATCCAGAGCACAGTCTATTTATTCAGAGGCCGAAGACTGACCTTCTAAAAGCAGAGATTGAACCTCCTCTTTCGTGTCGTCCGGCAATTCAGACATGTACGGAGCAATGTCTGCCCATAATTGTCTATTATATTTTCCTAGCAGCGTAATAGAATTTGCCACCTTTATTGTCATTGCCGATGTGGTTGAGAATCGTTTTCCGATATTGTCCAGCTCCCTGCCCTCCTTATCTGGCGGGGCTGTTAACGGTGAGGAGGGATTCCTGGAATTTTTCTGCGCCGCCTGTGTAACCACAGAGTCTGGTTTGGGGTGCCCTGTAAAACAGGCTGGCGCCGATGCTGGGGCTTTGTATTTATTGTCCAGTCTTGGAACCAGCGTAGAAACTGAGGCTGGTGTCTGCATCAACTGTAGACCCTCTTTCCATATGTATTCAATGATGGGAATTGATCTGGTTGTCTTCCTAAGTGGCTCCTTAAAATCATAAAGGAAACAATCCGTTTCCTGAGACTCCATCGTTATGTGGAACCTTTTGGCCGCTCTCTCCATCAGATTGTGGAACCCTCCTATGTCCACCAGAGGTGAACCTGATGTTGCGGACTCCGGGGACGCTGGAGAAGAAATTATATAATCATCTCCGCCACCATGATTGGAAAGGTCATCTTGGATCTCCCCCTCTTCATGTGGTTCTTCCTCATCTTCAGATGACGGAGGATCTTGTACTTGTTCCCTTTCCTGGTGAAGCACTAATGGTGGTGGTCTGGGCCGCGGAGACGCAGCTGCTCTTGCCTCTGGAGGAATCTGCCTATCCGCTGGAGCCGAGGACTCAGGGAATCATTGTTTATAGTCCTCTATTAAAAACCTTAAATCAGACACAATAGACTCTGGTAAACATACCATGGGCGTAATTTGAGTCTGAACCTGTGTCTGAACATTATGCTGCTGGGTAATTTCAGCATCATTGTCATCCTCATCCGTACTTTGGCATTTGACCACTAGATGAGACGGACAGGTAGCCTGCGTGCTATCCTCCTCATCTTGCAGGAGACGAGCCGGAGGCAATCTTTGCACCCTACTTGGGGACGTCAACTCAGGTGTAATTTCCATTGAAGGACTCGTCGACGACAGGATTCTAGATGACTTATCGTCTACAGAGCATAGGTCTTGTGTCTGTCTCATCGATGGTGGAATCGTCGGAGACTGCTTCCATTGTGGCGTCGACGATGTCCTCGTCGACGGTGTAGCTGACGACGGTATGCCCCTTGCCGTCGTTGCTTTCGTTGTCGATGTTGTCATCGACGATGACTTTATCGACGACATTCTCGTCGACGATGGCACAGTCGACGGTATCTTTCTCGTCGTCGATTCTTTCGTCGATGGTACACTCGAAGACGATGATGATTTTGTCGACGGCACACTCGTCGGCGATGAAGACATCGTCGACGGCACAGACGTCGATGGGGCTGGTCTCGTCGTCGACACGGACGACGACGCTGTCGTTGACGACTATTTTTTTATGACAATAATCGATGACAAAGGCTTACCCGCCGTCGATGAAGGTGTAGTTTTTGTCGATGCGGACGTCGTCGATATTGTTGTCGTCGACGTCGAGACATAGACTTGAGACACAGTCTTCCTTTGCGCAGATGAGGGCGTCGACGATGTTGTCGTATACGACGGCGCAGGCTTTTTGAAGGTGTGAATCTCCTTCTCAGACGCTGATGACTTGACCTCTGAAGACTTTTTTGCAGTCTTCTTTGGAGGAGCGTCTGTAGGGCTAGGGGAAGCCACCCATTGCCTTTTTAAAGAAAGCTGTGAGGAGACCGGAGTACTCATCCTCCTCTGAAGATTCCAGATTGTCACTGGTCTTGAGCCTGTTCAGCCAGAGTAAAAGACGTCCTTCTCTGTCTTTCAGCGTTTTTGTAGAAAAAGTTCTACAAATTTTGCAGTCTTTTGCTGAATGGTCCGGATACAGGCAATACAAGCATGTCTTGTGCTGATCTTCAACATGTAACCTCTTTTTTCCACAAGAAGTACATGCTCTGAAGAGACCCTTCTTCTTCTGAACATGAGCCATATCAGTCGTGAAGAAAATAAATCCAAATCTGTGAGGAAATACGCTATAGTAAGGAAACCTGAGGAGAACTCAGGTGGAGACTCCCTTGGCACAACGTGGGGTAGAAAATCTGAGAGACTGAGGCTCCTGACAGGAAGCTTCTAGAGGGAGGTGTTAGCTGATTGGCTCTCTTCTAGAGTTTGGTCCTTTTTACAAAAGGACATAGATAGGCTACTAAGGTGAGGCCCTTAGGCCTATTTCTCTCTATATATGTCTATAGGACATTACTTTTCTATGTACCGGAGACTCCCGTCTCGACGACGGGGAATGATTCAGGCATGTGAGTCTATGAAAGACACCCATAATACTGGATAACAACAATACTTAAGTGCACTTATGTACCCCGCACTTACGTGGGGTAGCTTGTATGTAAAAATAACAAAACCCCCCAACAGCCCCATCCCCATAAAGCAAGGAAAAGGCAATAACACAAAGGGATCCTTCCCTCAGCCCGGCCCTAATATGATACCCCCTACATAGATTATGTGCCTGATAGAGTTCTGCTTCACCTCGTGGTGCTGTCTGTGGGGGTTCCGTCAATCGTTGTAGTAGCAGGTATCTGGGGCATGTGAGCTCTTTGAATTCTGAGGATGAAAGTGATAAGGAAGGTTTCCAGAGGACCTGGAATGAGGCTCCTTGATTGGAGAGAGTGAGAGAAACCCTCTCCATCCAGAGCGTGTACCATAACCGATGGAGCCTTCCCAGATGAGTAGCGGTGGCATCAGTTCCCCAGTGAGTTAAAATATTTTAGAGGGAGGCCCCCAGCCCCAGTAGTGTCAACCTCTTCGCGATTTAAGAGCAGAAGTGAGGGGGTTGGAGAGGCCTAGTAGAGTGTATGCAGTGAAGTGGGGGAGGAGTGTCAAAGTGACCATCAATGTCATCCAGTACTTGTGTCCAGTATCCAGAGAGTCGAGGGCACTCCCATAGTAGGTGAGTCAGTGTACCCAGTGAACGGCATGCTCTGCAGCACAGAGGGTCTCAAGCTGGGTTGCCTCTATGGAGTCTCTGAGGGGAAAGTACCAGTAGGTAACGACTTTTGTAGTGGTCTCGATGCTGCCCACTTTGCTCACCGTGTGACGAGCTCTAACATAGATGTCAGTCCACTCCTTTCCTGATAGCGTCCTCCCCAATTCCCTCTCCCATCTCAATTGGCCTGGGGATTCGTCATCCCGGGGGGCGCTCCTGAGCAAGCCATAAGGTTTGGTTATCAGGCGAGAGTCTGAGTGCTTCGTCACCAGCCATTTCTCAAACTGAGCGAGGTGCCTCTGTGCCCCATCCCGAACAACTGCTTGCAGCACCAAATATCTAATTTGGTGATAGCAGAAGCGCTCTCCCTCAGGGAGGTTCTGTTGTGTATAGAAGTCATCAAATGACAGGGGGCCGTCAACTTCAAAGAAGTGTCCTATACACCTATGTCCTTATCGGGTCCAATGAGTGTATGCCCCTGATTCAAGTACTGGTGTGAATGCAGGGTTGTGTACTATGGGGGTTAAGGGGGAGGAACAAGTTTTGAATGCACGGGTCATAGCTACCCTGTTCCAGGCTTTCAGGGGGGCTTGTGTGACTCTCGAGAGATAGAGGTTGCAGGGGCACGCCTCCCTGGTGAGAAAGGGAATCCCCAGAGAGGTTGATTAGCTAAGGCTCTTGTCCATAAAAAGCCAGTGTTTCTCAGATCCTGCCAGTGACCACTCTAGCAGGGCTCTCCGCTGCACCGCCAAGTAGTACTTCTGCAGGTTTGGGATTGGCAGCACCCCCTCTTTTGAAGGGGTATATAGCATAATTCTCTGAGAAGTCTGGGTCTTCTGTCTCGCCATATAGCGCTCCAGATCGCGCTGCATAGAGTGTATCACTCCTGAGGGTGGGGCTAATGGAAGGGTCTAGAAAAGAAATAGTATCTTCTGCAAAATTGTCATTTTTATCACTGCTATGCGGCCTAGCCAGGACAGTGTGTGCGATCGTCATCTACGTAGGCATTCTCATATGTACTGGAGCAGCGCTGCGTAATTCAGTTAAGTGGTGCTTTGCATGCTTACTGTGAGTTGAATGCCTAAGTAGGGTATTGCTTTCTGGGCCCATTGCATTTGGTAAGAGCGCTTCAGTTCCTCATCTGTGATTGGAGTGCTGGGCAGGATGAGGGCTTGTGATTTGTGGACATTGACTCTAAAGCCTGCCGCTTGCGCAAACTGCTCAAGGACGGGAAATGAGACGTTAGGATTCTCCGGGGTGGTGACTACGTCATCTGCATATAAACTAATCTTGTGCTCCTCCCTACCAAAAATCCACCCTGGATATCAGAGGATTAGTTCGTACTCTATGTAAAGGGCGAATAAGAGCGAGGAGAGCGGTATTCCTGCCTCGTTCCCAGTTGAATAGGAAAAGGGAGCAGAGATGAAGCTACTTACTCGGACCGAGGCTGTTGGTTTGTTGTAGCTGTATAAGACCCAGCCCATGAATTTCTCCGGTATGCCAAAGTGTCGCATTGTAGCCTCTAAATCGGGCCAATGCACCCTATCACATGCTTTTGCTGAGTCAATAGAGAGAATCATATACTCTGTACTAAAGTGCTTCGCTTTATCAATGATATGTAAGAGGCGCTTGGTGTCATCAGAGCATTGGTGACTGGGCACAAAACCTGCTTGGTCTGGGTCGATCCATCCTGGTAAAAAGGTGGAAAGGCACTGCACATGAACCCTTTGAATAATTTAAGGTCCACGTTAAGGAGGGAGATAGGCCGGTAGAATGCACATTGTCGTTTAGCCTTACAGGGCTTAGGTATCACTGTGACTAATGCCTCTAGCACCGATGATGATTAGGGAGGAAATCCAAAAGGAGTTGAATACACTTGCGAGCATTGGAGCTATTATGGGGCAAACAGTTTTGTAAAAAAAAGAAAAAGAGCGAAAAGCCGTCTGGACCTAGGGATTGAAGCAGTTTGTTTGGAAATGGCAGAGTTCACCTCCTCTAATTTGATTAGGGATTCAAGCTATTCAGCCTGAAAGGGCATTAGTTTGGTAGTGCTCATATTGTGCAAATATTGGGCAGGGCCATTTGGGGGTAGGTGTGTGCTCCATATAGTTCTGCATAATAGTTACGTAACGTTTCAGCAATAGCCTGGTCTGAGGCCTGCTCTTGCCCTAGCGGGCTGACCACTGTGGAGATGCTGAAGGTCTGTCTCTGCACCCGGAGTCTGTTGGCGAGCAGTCTCCCACTTCTGTCCCCCCCCTCCCCACGCCCCCAGTGTAGAAGGAGTGTTGAAGGCGCAGTGCTACATTCTCTGCCCAATCTAACTTCAGTGGTTTATCGAAGAAACCAGTTACAGGAGTTTCAGCGTCAGGCACCTGGCAGGGAGGGCCACGCATCTCCACTGGAGGTTGGGGGCTTAAGGAGGAGATCCTTGACTGAGCACAAATTTTCCCCCTTAGTTTAAGCCATTTGTTAGTCGCAAGATGCCTTCCCGGTTTGGGCTCCAGAACGCTTGGGTGACCTGTTGTCTTACTGTGAGCGGCTCACAGGGCTGTGGCGTCTGCCCCTAGTGCTCTGCGTTAGTCTTCCAAATACCTCCTCTCTCTGTCTGCATGGCCCCTTGGAGGTGTGCTATGTTTGGGTGTGGAGCTGGGGAGTGTTGCCCCAGCTCCGGTGATAAAATGCTCCGGTTGGCCTCCACGCCGCTCAGCACAGGAGGGGAGAAGGAGCCTGCAGGCAGCCCCTCTCGTGCACTCCAGGCTACAAAGTTCTTGCTGAAACCCCTCTTGGTGGCCGTGGCCTTCGCGGATGTGCTGGGGGTCCCAACGCGCTCAAAGTCCCTCTCTATGTTGACCGGCCATTAGTGGTAGCGTTCTCAGCTCCTGTCCAGGACCTGACCCACAGCGACTTTCAACAGTCCCAAGGACTGGTTGGGTGCCTGCCGGCCTTTGGGGATTCCTCCTCTCGCTTTAGTTAGCCATCCCCTCGGGCCTGATCCTCTAGCCCCCCTCCCTCAGGGACCGCTCTGTCCTCCAGCTGCATGCCCCAGGGACCGCTCTGCTTCATGCGGATGGGTAAGGGCTCCGCCAGCTCCCCGTTGCCCCCTGACAGCAGCTCCACTGACCTTACTCCGGGAAGACTCTGCCAGTTGGCGGGGATGGGGGGGATCCTCGGCCCACTCCCTCTCGGCCTCTCACTCTCTCGCTCCGAGCGCCGGCGGTCGCAGTTCCAGTCCGGTCTCCGGCACTCTGGTCTTCGTGCCGCGATCTCTACGCATCTGGATGGGGTCTCGGGTCTGAGCGACCCCGATCGCGAATGGGCCTCACTCTGCTCCGCCCGCGTGCCGGCATGCTGGATTAGGCCGTCACGTCGCTCTACGCTGCTCCGCCCACGAGGAATGGGCGGTGGCCGAATTACCTCCGCAGGCCGCCGTCCCCGCTCCAGCTCTGCTGGCTCCCCAAGAAATTTGCGGGGGAAGCGGAAGCCCCAGGAACTCCACCGGGCCAGCTGTGCAAGGCTTAAACTACGGGGCCCCGCCAGTGAGACAGAGCTTCCAGCAGGCACGTCCTACTCAGTCGCCGCCTTGTCCACGCCCCCAGGTAAACCTCTTACAGGGTTTTCAAAGCCGGCAACCAGTTTCTCAAATCTAAACTGACCATGGATTCAACATAGTAGGGCTGAGAAGCTCACTGCATAAACCAGAAGACTAAAATCTGAACGGATCAAGACAAATACATTCATGCAGTTAGTTTAAGACCATGCTATGGTCCCTCTAATTCTTCCTTCCTGGTTCTAGAGGGAAAGTTTTTCAAGCTTGTCTGCATATAAATAGCATCATGTTTTATTTAACTAAGCAGGGAGAGACTCAGTCTTTTACTCTGATTTCTTTCAGCCAAGGAAAGGGACTTGTCCACTGAGAACAAGATCCTCCATTTACATAACACATGAAGGAATTGAGCACTACAGAGCTAGAAGAACAAAACTCTATCATACTCCTCAAGAGAAGTAGATTAGTTGCAAAGCTCCACTGATCATGTTCCAGAGCTGTGGCATGTTACAAATCTATTTGCACACACAAAGCAATGCTAATTTCAATGTCCTTAATTTGCCTTCAGACTGGGAGTGGAAAAAACATTTTTGGCAGGGGTCATCTACAGGAATGGACAGATAAGTTTGATATACTTCTCCGTAACCCGGCCATCCCTCTTTGTGGTTCCCCACATTCACCAGACTCATTAAAAATACCCCTAAACTCCAAAAAGATAGGGACATTCCATTTTGGTGTACCAACACAAAAATCGCATGCTGCCATGGGTTTCAGATCAACCAGCCCAGTAAAGTAAAAGGAATTGTTATTATTCATTGCACCCACCCATTGTTGAGAACAGGCTGGTTCCTGAAAAGTAAAGTTAGAATATACTTCTTTTAATACCTTTGAGGACAGCATTGTCATCATATGCACTGCTACAAAGGAATAAAAAAAAAAATAAAGAAATAAATAAGCAAGAGCTCCAGTTTGGATAAAATAAGAATCCCCCTCAAAACTTATTTTCCTGGCGTATTGGCTTTTTGTCTTATGTAACTGTGACATGGATATGGCTCTTCCTGCAAGCATTATCTAAACAAATGTTAAACATATACTTTGAGAAATAAAACTGCAGTGTGTGTCACATTCATTGCCTCTATTTACTGCCACTCTACCAAAAATGATTCTCACCCTCTCTTGTCCTTGCATTCGGTCTTAACCCATCTGATAAACAAATTTCAGTTCAAGGATTTTTGTGGCATGGACTTACCTACCTGAAAGACTACATATTTTGTGAAAACTACATCTGATAACAGAATCACCAAACTTTAGACCCAAAGGTGCCTTACAAAGTCTTCGTCAAAGACAAGGATTTGCTTAAATTCACTCCACAAGCCCTTAAATTAAAGCAGGGGATAACTGTTATTGGCAGGCCTGGCTCTCAGTTAGCCTGTATTGTTTATTTCAGTTTCTGAATATTATAACCCACTGCTGACATAGCAACAGTTGATAACAAAACTAGTTACCCACTGTTGTCATATAAAGGCCTTCAGTACAGCCTGACAGGTCAGTGATTCTTGTCTGCCTTGACTGAAAGCGGAAAGCACAGCTGCAGGAAAGGTGGTGGGGGTTGCTCAAGGATGGCAGGTAAGGTATTTTTTGTTTACCTTTGGGGCAGGGATAAATACCAGAAGCCATGTTATGTATGGCTCCCCCATGCCACTGCAATGCAGCTGTAGCAGGGGCAGATTATTTTGGGGACCATATTTAACATCAAATTATAGATGGGTAAAAAGTGAATTACAGGGATTGTTTCCACTTCGAGCATCTCCGTGGTATATAAACTCAAGCAGTAACTCACTACTGTGTCACAGAAACAGTGGGTCTCGGTCTCAAGCAGCTGGTGAACACCCCCACCCACTACGCCGGACACACACTGGACCCCGTCTTCTCATCCAGCAAGAACATCGCCTTCAGCCACGCCACCGGACTCCACTGGACGGACCACAGCTGCGTCCACTTCAGCTGCAGAAAGAACACGATCCACCACCACCAGCAGCAGCAGGTGGCACGCAGAAGCTGGAACAAGATCACTGCCGACCAGCTCGCCGCATCCCTGAGCCCGGACCCCCCCACCAGCTCAGCGAACCCCAGCCAGGCCGCCAACAACCTCACGAAATGGATCAGCAACTGCGCAGACGACCTCGCCCCTCTGAGGACCCCGCTTAGCAGACCCGGCAGCAAGAAGGCCCCATGGTTCACCGACGAACCCAAGAGCTCCAAGAAGAACTGCCGAGCCCTCGAGAAAGCCTGGCGCAGAGCCCCAACGCCAGACAACATGGCCACCCTCAAGCTCGCCACCCGAAAACACCACAACTGATCCACACCACCAAGAAAACAGCATTCAAGGAACGACTGGACAACAACGCACACAACAGCAAGGAACTCTTCAACATCGTCAAAGAGCTCTCAAACCCAATGCCGGAAACAACGACATCACCCCATCACAAGACCTCTGTAACTCCCTCGCCTCCTACTTCCACCACAAGATCGCGGACATACACAACAGCTTCAGCCTACAACCGACGCACCCCAGGACCGCACCGACGCCCCCCACCCCCACCCTCCGCGCCTGGACCCCGATCAGCACCGAAGACACCATCCGCACGATGAACTCCATCCACTCCGGATCTCCAACCGACCCCTGCCCTCACCACGTCTTCAACAAGGCCGACGCTGTCATCGCACCCCACCTGCGGGACATCATCAACACCTCCTTCGACACCGCTACCTTCCCAGAGAGCTGAAAGCACGCCGAACTCAGCGCTCTACTGAAAAAAACCATCAGCGGACCCCACCGATCTCAAAAACTATCGCCCCATCTCGCTCCTCCCGTTTCCGGCCAAAATCATCGAGAAGACCGTCAACAAGCAGCTGGCCGCCTTCCTCGAGACGAACGGATCCCTCGACCTCTCGCAGTCTGGCTTCCGGGCCAACCACAGCACCGAGACCGCGCTCATCGCAGCCACTGAAGACATCCGAGCCTTGCTCGACAACGGGGAAACAGCGGCCCTCATCCTCCTGGACCTCTCCGCGGCATTCAACACTGTCTGCCACCGCACCCTAGTGCAGCGCCTCAGCAACGTCGGAATCCAGGAGAAGGCACTGGAATGGACCATCTCCTTCCTCGCCGGGAGGACACAGAGAGTCCGCCTCCCCCCGTTCAGATCAGAAGCCACCGAAGTCATCTGCGGCGTTCCTCAGGCTCCTCGCTCAGCCCCACCCTCTTCAATGTCTACATGAGCCCCCTTGCGGCCATCACACGCCAGCACAACCTCAACATCATCTCCTACGCCGACGACACCCAGCTGATCCTCTCCCTCACCAACGACCCCGCCACCGCCAGAGCCAACCTACACGAAGGGATGAAAGAAGTAGCCGAGTGGATGAAAAACAGCCGCCTGAAACTGAACTCAGACAAGACGGAAGTACTCATCCTGGGCTCCTCGCCCTCCGCCTGGGACGACTCCTGGTGGCCCCCCGCCCTGGGCAGCGCACCCAAACCAACAGACCACGCACGCAACCTGGGCTTCATCCTGGACTCCTCCCTCTCCATGACCAGACAAGTCAACGCCGTCTCCTCATCGTGCTTCAACATCCTGCGCATGCTACATAAGATCTTCCGGTGGATCCCCACTGAGACCAGGAAGATGGTCACCCAGGCCCTCGTCACCAGCCGACTGGACTACGGCAACTCCCTCTACGCCGGAACCACTGCCAAACTCCAGAAGAGACTCCAGCGGATCCAGAACGCCTCATCAAGACTCATCCTCGACATCCCCCGACACAGCCACATCTCCGGACACCTGAGAGACCTACACTGGCTCCCGGTCAACAAGAGAATCACCTTCCGTCTCCTCACCCACGCACACAAAGCCCTACACAACCAAGGCCCAAGATACCTCAACGACCGCCTCAACTTCTACACTCCCACCCGCCAGCTTCGATTGACCAGCCACGCCCTCGCCGCCGTCCCCCGCATCCGAAGAGCCACCACAGGAGGAAGGTCCTTCTCCTACCTGGCCGCCAAGACTTGGAACTCCCTCCCGACCCAACTCCGCCGGACCCAAGACCACCTCGCCTTCAGGAAGCAGCTCAAGACCTGGCTGTTCGAGCAGTAGCGGACCACCCTTCCCCAAGCGCCTTCAGACCCTAAGGGTGAGTAGTGCGCTATATAAATGCATTGATTGATTGATTGGGTACCAGAACTTGGTAACCGCTGCTGCTACGTCAAAAAGGTATTCAAGGCTGCTCTGGCAGGGCTCCCCGAGAGCAGTTCTCAAAAGCATAATGCACAACTTCTGCAGTAGAAGAAAGGAAAACCAGAAAAAGTGGTGGGGATGCCTGTCAGGATGCCAGTTTTTTTATTTTACATTTGGAACAGGGGGGAGAGGTCAAGTTATGTATGGCTTGACCATTACTTCTCTGCCCCTACGTAGCAGTTAAAGAAAGAGGCAGATGTTTTTGTGGGCTTCCGGTTTTATGGTATTTATTTTTTGCCAATTCCATCTGTATTTATCCATATTTATTTTTTGCTAATTTAATCTGTATTTATTCATATTTATTTTGGGTTTTGTGGAAAAATGAAGCTGAAGTTTGTATATTTCCACATTTATTTAACCGATAAACATGCACTACTGCTTGAATGTCTACCAGGTTTCAGTGCTGTGAACACCTGCAGAAGATAATTCAGTGCACTTATATGAACATATGCAAATTCCAGTATCAACCTTGTGCATATCGATTGCTGTTAAAGCCTCTTTACCAAAATGCCATTCTTTTTTACCCCCCTAATCTATTAATCCATACATCTATTGGCCTGGCAGTTTTGGAAGACAGTATTTAGAATTACTCAAAAAGCAACCCAATTTCCGTTTTTATCCACATTTAAAAATAAATACAGACAAGAAAATTGATGTGTTCTGTCTGTATTTAGCTGTATAAATCAGTAAAAATGGAAAAAAGGAAGCCTATGCTATACATAACAAAATTATAGATGGTGAAAACTGAATTACGAGGATGCTTCGCTCTCTTTGCCTATTTAATGTCGTGCAGAGCACGAAGGTGAAAAAACATCCCTATAATTCACCATTACTCATCTATAATTCTATATGTTCTCTAGCTAGCCCCATGGCATCCAACCTCCTGTTTTTTGTTAACTGAAGAGACATTTTACAATCGACTAGATTTCCATAGCTTCAATTTTGGCTTATGTCTCCAGATCTGTTCACTGCGTATAGTAGACTTTCCCCTGGCAACAAAACTTAAAGGCAATATAAATCAAGTAGACAGTCACATATGGAAATCTCATGACATCAGAGGAGTTGAAACTCCTTGGGCATGTCGTGCTTTTTTAAAAAGAACAAGGCAGCATCAGTTATTTTTCACTTTTTTAATTTTGCTCCTTTGCTCTCAGACACATCATGAAAAGAACCAATGATTGGCTTAAGACTTTATTTTTTCCACAGAGAAAAGACATGTTATTGCAAAAGATAGATAATTTGACCATATTCTTCACATACATTCACAAAACACGAATGATGACCCCACTCTCAGTAATTCAACTCCACCTTCTGAAATTCACCTATAAGTGCGAGTATTTGCAATGAAAGAGCACAACAAGAGGACATGGAAATCTAATTCCTCCTGATGACAATAAATAAATAGATGACCACACTGCACCATCAGACATTCTGCTGCAAGGAATACAATTTGACTTGGGGCTCAAAGGTCCAAAGACCGGCAAACAAAAACTAAAAGCAAATACATTTTTATATATAAAGACATATTTAAAAAAATATATTTCTGAGCAATTTAACTCAAATGCTTCAAAATCGTGCCATCGAAAAATAAATTGTACATTCATCCCCAAAAGACACTCGTAATTTAGGCTTTATTTTAATGCAGCTGCCCCCTAACCATTCAGTTCTATATTATTGCATACCACTGTAAATATATTTATGCGAGTAGTCTAAGGAATCAAAAATATCGTGGACAGTTTTCCTCTTTTTAAAAAGGTCTTCTCAGCGCTCCCCTTCCCAGCTGCAATTACTTTGATCCAAGACATATTTTTTTTTTATAAATGTACGCTTAAACATTTTAATTAATGTTATAATTTAATTTTACGTTCCTTGATTCGGAGGCATTACATTGGCATTCACCTCTGATCTACTGCTTTTCATTGATGAAAAGATGGAAACAACACTGTATTCCAACACTATTTGGAGCTTTTATGAAATTACATTTTTTCTAGATAAATCAGAGGCATATCCTACAATGCACATTATTTAGCAAAGTAGATGATTTCGAGATTTTTTATTCACATCATTAAGCCACATAGCTGTAAATGCACGTCTTACACAATGAACACCCTTTCTGCTGCCTCCACTGTTTCAGAGACTGCTACATCGCTCTCAGTTTTGGAAGTGATTCTATGTTTTTTTACGTGCAACTATTGTTTCCGGTTGTCCGTCTTTTTGTGCCATCAGCACAATAGCTCACATCTCCAGTTTCTTCTTAATGTGTGGTGGAGGATTCTTCATTTGTGGTGCTGGTCTCTACTTCTTCTACTAAAGAAAAAGAAGAGTAACGAATGTGGACAGTTGTACACAATTCCCAAACCTAAAAACATCATGTTTTGATATATATGAATAACGAACATTTGAAGGTAAGTGTTTAAGGTAATTGGTTGTTAAACTAAAAATGGTTTACCTTTATGAACCTTTCACAAACTAGAAGCACATCATTTAGCCTTTTGGTGGACCCTATTTTTACTGTTCAGTTCAGTTCATTTATTTGTTTCGAAGGTTAAAAACCATCATGAAAATGCATAATAATAATCATAATATGTAATCACAAAAAAAGAACATTCTGAGCAACGTGACAATTGTTAAAAAGAAGACAGAGAAAAAGTTTATCCAATAAAAAAGTTGGGTTTTTGTAAAAGATAAAAACCTGTAAGCAACAGTGATACAAGACCCCGTATTATAATAAAATTTCTGGTACCTCCCTAACCCATCATTCTTCATTCCCTTGTGTTTCTCAATTTAAAAGCAATTTTGAGGAAACTTATAACAGCAAATAGGGTTCGCGTTTCAGCGGCTCTTTGCAAAAACAATAAGGCAGATTTAGCATGGATAATATTTGAGTCCTTCAAGACATCCACTAAAAATCTTTGGCGCGGTGTTTTATAAAAAGGACACAATAATACAAAAAGAAGGGTGTCCTGCGGAGACCTATTGTCGCAGCCGCAGGCACCCTTCTGCTCAATTGTTTGAGTGAAACCTGATGGATAAGCTAAAATATGGTGCAACAAATTGAGCCTAAAACGAGTCATTAAAAACCTCTCGTGCTGACTGTACAATAAAAAGAGGTACGGTTCCATGCCAGCTTGATTAGAGACAAGGGAGTGGGCAACTGCCGAGGATTTAGCTAAATCCAACTCCCTCCTCCTGCCATTAAATTTGTCCAACAATAAGCTTTGAACGTAGTGTCTGGAATATATGTCCACCCTGGAGGGGTCCAGGAATAGCATTTGTTCATCAATATCCCCCAGAGTGTCTTTAACATATTTCAGCCATGGGATTTGAAGGCATTTCTCTTTCAACAAGCAATCCTGGATGATCTGTCTGGATAATCCTGCATTTGGGTTTGTCCAAATTTTGAGCCAGGCCAGTATAGGTCTCAGTCTAATAATGTCAGCAATATATGTGGTTCCCAGCTCTTCATGAGTAATTGCTGCAGTGATGCTCGGCGGATGTTTTAACAGTTTTTTTTAAAAATGTGTCTTCCTCACTTTGAATTAGTTGTGCATCTCTGCAGCCCCACACTTCTGCTCCATAGATGGTCTTTGAAATACTAACTGATCTATACAAAGTCATCACCTGTTCTGGTGACCAACGACCCATTCGACGTGCAAAGCTCAGTATAGCCCCATTAGCTGAGACTAGTCTCCTTGCCCTCTCCTCAATCAGAGGGACAAAGTTTAACTTATCGTCAAATAAGAGGCCCAGATATGGAAATGTTTTAACAGTGTCCAGGACCTGATCCCCCAGTTTGAATACAAATTTCTTTTGTGGTTTCTTCCCCGCTATCATAATGAATGATTTTTTCAAGTTGACGGAGAGATCCAAATTCCTCATGAAATCCGCGAAACCCTTGATTAAAAGTTGCAGACCAACCGCTGTTCGGGCTAGGAGCACCGCGTCATCGGCGTACAGAAGTACTGGCAGATGACGCGTGCCCACCTTAGGGCAGTCAGTTCCCAGTGCAACGAGGTAGTTCTCCAGGCCATTTATGTAGAGGGAGAACAAGAATGGCGCCAGGATACACCCCTGCCTCACCCCGCCCGAGCATGGGAAGGGATCAGTACTCACCCCCCCCCGCACTGTAGCGGACCTTGGCAGTGGTGTTCCAATGTAGCTCCCTTAAGATGTTAATGAGATCCGGGTCAATGCCTAGGTTAGACATAAATATCCAGAGTTTAGCTCTGTTGACATTGTCAAAAGCTGCTGCTAAGTCCATAAACCCCATGTACATGGTGCCTTCAGACGTCTTGGTATACTTAGCATTAATCAGGTATAGGTTAAGGCATTGGTCGGTGGTTGACCTGCCTGTTCTGAACCCATACTGGGTGTCCACCAGGGTGTTATTGATGTCAGTCCAATCTATTAATCGATTGAGGAGTGCCCTTCCTAGTATCTTGGCGGAGACGTCAATGAGCGAGATTGGTCGATAACACTGCGGGCTGGTCCCTACAGCCTTTTTTATAAATAGGGACAATCACCGCAGTGGACCATGATCTCGGCAGACCCGTTTTAATTGCTGCATTCAACACTCTTGTTACCATTGGGACCCATAGCTCAATGTTGCTAAGAAAAAGATCCGGGGGGGTTCCCGTCCGGGCCCGGGGCTTTGTTTCGTGTTAGACCTAAGATTGCTTTGCGAACTTCATCCAAAGATAGTTCAAATTTATCTGCCCTTGGTCCCCTCCATATTCCATCACCAGTGTCCGTCTCCTGTTGATTATACAGGGATTTGAAATGAGCAATCCAGTGTTCTGGTAAGATGTTAGAGCTGATGACTGGAGAGTTTGAGTCGTGGAAGCAAGGTCTATTTATAATTTTCCAGAACTGGGCATAATCTTTGTTCTCACCAGCCTCCCTTAGGTCTGCCCATACTTCTTTTTGAAGGGTCCCTTTCCTGATCTTTAATTGGTTTTTATAGTTTTTTCTGCAGCGAGCAATTTCTACCTTGTCCCTTGGGGTTTTTTTCAGGCTGAGTTTTAGATCTCTTAGCGCTTTGGAACAGGTAGAGTCAAACCATCTTGGCGTAGATGACTGCATCGCGGGCTTCTTGGTTGTTAGGAGTCTCTCGATTATTTTAGTCAAGTTCTCAAACGCCTCTACTACTCCTTTGTCCTCGGTAGTGTGTTCTAAACAGGTCTCTATGTGGGCTTTCCCTTCATCCACTAATTTGACATAAAATTCCTGGGGGTTGATCACTGACCACCTTAAGCGTCTTCCTTGGGCTATTGGTTGAATTTCAGATTGGTGAATCAACCCTGGGTCTTTTTTAGTTAAATCATTCCCTTTGAATTCTATTATAATGGGATTATGATCACTGAAGGGACTCCACTCTGTCCTGGTATTTAAGATCTGATCTCTTGCGCTAGCTGAGATAATTATGTAATCTATTATAGACCCCCCACCTCTGCCCTTGAATGTCGGTGTTAGGGATTCGCCTACCTTGAGAGCAGCTAAGTCCATGACATGACTGAGGGCAAAGTCTTCTAATAACTTCATCAAAGTTGTTCCCTCTTTGCAATGAGAAAAGTGGGGGCCCTTTTCTAATGGGCAAGCTGACCAATCAGGGGTTGGGGGGGAGTAATTTGGGGCATAAATGACAATTAAAATCACCCATTAACAGAACAGTTGGTTCTGGCCCCTTCGTCCTTTGCTCGAGTTCCTCATTTAGTCTCCCTTCCAGCTCCACTAATATTGGGAATTTCCCTTCCACTGGGCCAGAGTTATAAAAGTTTGCAAACAGTAGACTCTCCCCCTTGTGGAGAAGTCTAACTGTTTGTATGTTGTCTGACGAACAATCAGGGTAAGTCCAGGTACCTTTCAGATCTAAGTCCACATAGACTACTAGGCCTCCTTTTGCCCTACCCGAGTTTGTTCCTTGGGCGGGTCTAAAAAAACACTTGTAGCCCTCCAATTGACATGGGCCTGAGTCCTTTGCCCAAGTTTCTTGGAGTGCTATGACATGGAAGCATTTTATAAATTCTAACCATTCCTTACTTTTAAATTTGGCTTCCAACCCTGCAATATTCCAAGAAAGGATGGTCAGACCCTCCATCTTGTCCTTGCCTTTTGTTGTGGGTGTCAAAGTTAATCTGTCCTCCCCAGCTATAGGTAGATCGATATTGGGTGATTTGGTTCCCCCCTGCCTCCGAGGTAAATCCAATCTCCCAGATTGGGTACTTTCCTCAATCCCACGTGTACCCCGTGAATCTAGGCCAGAGCAGCCACTGGTAGCCAGGCTTACTACACTGGTGATTACTATGGGTGTAAGTCAATCAATATCTTCTAGTGATTGGAATGGGGCAAATCTATTTGTCCATTGCGCACGATCTCTGGGGGATAGGGCTGTTCAGGGCGGCTTGCTAGTCTCGGTCTATGTGGGCGCTGTGCTCTAACCCGCGTCCACCCTCCCTCGTCACCCCCATAATTGTTATTCCTAGATCTAGGGTAAAAATACACGAGTGGGAGTGCACAAATGGTACTTGTTTGGTTCCTATTAGAGTTCTTCAGAATGTACTCAATCAGACTAGTGTCCGTGAAGTGTGCAACTATGCAGTCACCTCTGATGTCTTTATTTCTTCCCCCAATCCAGCTTGCCCTTCTTACACTTGCTATCTCTCCTCTCTCCCCCATGCTTAAGGGTCTATGGATGTTCAGCCACTTGGAAATTTTGGTGAGCAATTGATATTGGGTTTCTCTCTCATTTGGCCTAATTTCCGGGACCCCTGCAAAAATAACTACAAAAGGACACTCCTCGGGGGGGAGATCTATGTGTGGAGCGTTGTTGTTATAAAAGGGGTCAGGGTCTGTGTAACAGTTATTATAATTCCCTTCCCTCTGGGTGCGATCGTCCTGTCTCCATTGCATTAAAGGTTGTGGGATCGGTTTCTCTCTTTGGGTATTACTTACACCTTGATTGTGTCTCCCTCTGGAGTTATCGTTAGTACCCCCTTTGGGGTTTTGGGCAATTTTGGGGGCCTCGTGAACCTGGACTATTTCTTGGTGGGAATGACTAACACAATTGCTATTTTGTGCTCTCTTTGAGTCTGCCTTATCATTTGTGGTTACCTCAATTGATTGGGGTGGAGCAAGTGGAGTTTTAGTAAGTGTCTGCTCTAGAGCTTTAGATAGTTTGGCGAGCTCACACATTATTTTATCCACCTTACTTATGATAGGCTTTAATTGTGTTGTGATGAAAGATTCTAGCTGTTTTTTCAAATCCAAAACTACCGTGTCAATCCACCCTGGTGGTGCGGATTCTACTTGAGAGTCATTTGCTGCTATTGTGTGCTCTTGGGTCCATGATAGGGAATTGTCTCTTGATGGTTCTTTCCTCTGTCTCTGATGTCCCTTATTTCTCCCCAAACGCTTCCTTTTTTTCCTAAGGGTCATATCAATCCGCTCAGAGGTTTCTAAGCCTGCGGTTTGTGCACAGGGGACGTCCTCTATATCGTTGGTTGTTTGGGATACACTGCCCTGAGTATTTGGGCTATCTACTATTAAGACATCTCTAGAGGGTGTTTGAATGATGGCGTTAAGGTTAGGCGAGGAGGATAAACTCCTTTCCATACGTTCAATTTCGCCAGTCACTTTCTTTAGCATTAAGTCAATTGCAGTTGGTTTCTTCCCACTTACAAGGGCGCCCTCCTTTGTTGTTTCCCCCCGGGTTGGTTTAGGGGTGGGTTTTTTATTTGATTTATTCCCAGCCGAGCGAGTGTTGGGATGAGTAGACATAATTCCCCTGAGGACAAGGGTAAGAGCACTGTATTTCAAAGGGATTCAATACCCTGTCCAGCTTCCCTGCGCAAACAGGTAGTACAGTACCTGGATCTAATCTCAGATGCAAGCGTTGGGGCCAAGGGGGGTTGCCCATCCCGTCCCTCGGCGTCCCCGGACGGCCACAGACGGCCCGCCCTCTGCCTGGGCTCCGCCCGGTGTCGCCCGCGCGCGTCCCGCGACGCGGGAGGTGCTCCTGGTGTTTATGCACCTCCAGGCGTAAGCTGCACGGGTCAGGAGGCGGCGTCCCGGTCCCGGTAGTGCTGGGAAGTGTAGTCCTGGTGCAGCTGGTGCAGCGCTCCTCCCCTCTCGGCGGCCGTGGGGACTCGGCTGCAGGGGAAGGCGACAACAATCCGGAGCCTCCTCTGCTGTCAGGTACGATGTCCAAAAGTGCCCCCTAGCAGTGCCAGTGACCCCAAGCAGTGCCAGTGACCCCCGCTCCACCGGAGGTGCTCCTGGTGTTTATGCACCTCCGGGCGTAAGCTGCACGGGTCAGGAGGCGGCGTCCCGGTCCCGGTAGTGCTGGGAAGTGTAGTCCTGGTGCAGCTGGTGCAGCGCTCCTCCCCTCTCGGCGGCCGTGGGGACTCGGCTGCAGGGGAAGGCGACAACAATCCGGAGCCTCCTCTGCTGTCAGGTACGATGTCCAAAAGTGCCCCCTAGCAGTGCCAGTGACCCCAAGCAGTGCCAGTGACCCCCGCTCCACCGGAGGTGCTCCTGGTGTTTATGCACCTCCGGGCGTAAGCTGCACGGGTCAGGAGGCCTATTTTTACTGATATTACAGTGCCAGAGTGTGTGTGATTTGCCATAAACTGGTAATGTCAACATGGATTTCACCCAACTGTACTACTTGACTTTTCGGTCAGGTCATGGTTTGTGAAAACGATCAGTCATGTGTGGACTACTGCAATGTCTTTCTGTACTACTCAAATATATGACAAAAACATATGGCTCGCAGGGGCACCACTGTGCTCTGACTGGCTGCACTTTGAAAGAACTGCTGTGACACATTAATAATTCATCCCTAAAGTGTGCCTTAAGCACCCAGGACTGCGGTTTACAATGTATAAAAACTGGACACACTATGCATTAGAAAGAGTGTGCCCCAACAACTACTAAATGTCCAAAAGCTGTTCACACTGAGTAAGTAAAGGTAGATTTTCCATTAAGAGGCATACATAAAACAGTATTTTCAGCTGGAGAAATGCTAGCACACATAATTCAAGGTTTTCACTTAGTTTTAAACATCTAATTTTGTGGTGAAAGACTGATTATAAGTTTGGTGGAAAAGTAACTCTATAAAACTATACTTTGTGCTGACTTGGGTAAAAATGTCTTGGAACCAGATGTGTGTTCATCTCAAGGCCAGCAGCCGAATTCACATTCATGGCTGGAGTGAACTACCTTGCTCTTTCTGCAGAGGATAACAATCTGGCCTCTGGGCTAAGGAAGGCAGCAGTGTTTTCAACAACTGGCCACTTAACACAGAATATCCATCTCCGAGGAAGACAAAAACATTTGTCAGAACAAAGGACAGCTTTCACATTGCCTCTTTTGACTTGGAGATGCCAACTGGGGCTAACATAATATGCTTCCATAAATTCCCTGGGGGAAAAAGACAGTTACGGGCTCTGATAGAGGGTAAAGATTTCTGTAATAGACAGAAATTACATGCGTTAGGGAGAGTTATGCCCCCCTTCTGATGGAGGAAGAAATTAGCCATGTTGGACTATTTATGTTACGTGCTGCAAAAGGAGGTGAGCATTTGGTGAGAAAGAAGGCAGGAATGGGTTGGTAGGAACAATTCTACTCTCAATGGCTAGCACACAGGATACAACCTCACCACCACCTTCTCAAAACATCATTGAGCCAATGAAAACCACATTCTCCTTGGTCTTGTTCTTGTTCAAGAAAACTGGAGAGTGTCTCTCTTGCTCTTCATGCAGTGATTATTCGTGGGTCTTCGTAACGGTCGGCCTAGGGAGGTGATGGCTTGACCAGGAAGTTGGGCACCAGTGATGTACAGTAATGGGGTAGGATTTATTGGGTTGGTGTAATTGTCACAGCCAGCTTTGGAAAATATCTGAAGACGCCAGCCCTACTGAAAGAAATACTCAATGGCTCCCGACTCCTGATGGCACTCTGCGACTGAAACTGCTCTCCAAGTGGCATGGTGCTTTTTGTTGTGTTTTGTACATAACAAAAAACACCCCGCCAAAAAGCACAAAGATGTGACACGGTTATGACACACCTTTGTATTACAGAAGATCTTTGGGAATGCAGACTTGCAGGAACATTTTCAACCTCTTAGCTCAAGCCAGGTTCCTGTATATCACCCACTGATAAAATAATTTCTGTTAACAACCCCTGACTTTATATACTAATTGTTAGGCCCACATGCACCACTCCATGCCCACCTTTCATCGTGACACCAATGGAGGTTCCAGTTTGCCGCACATATGAGCAATGTACCTCATGGCAGGCACCAGCGCCACATTGCAAAACAGGACAGCAAATTTGGGTGAAGTTTGATCACTCCATATCCCTGAGGAAAACAGTTGCTGGGTAGCCTCTGAGAGGTACAGATCTCCCTGTGGCCAAAAGCGTTGTAGCCTTGAGCGCTCCTGTATAATATATAGAATATATAACAACGTTCCACGCAGACAACAGCCACCTATCACCCAATGTTTTGCACAATTGGAAGAGCCAAGTTTTGCTGTAGTATTATGCACAGTGAACTATTTTCAGTTGCACTAATCTGAATCTTGACTTAATATCTGCCTCCCGTGGTGATCGGATTACCTCACCCAAGTCATCCGTCACCATTCCCACGTCCCCTTCCTATTTACCCCTGAGAACCAAGAGGGAAGACTGACAATTATTAACGAGTGTCCTGTAGATTTGGAAGATGTGTTTGAGTAAGTGGTACAAAAGGGGGTGGTGATGGACGGAGCATCTGAACCAATCAAACACTCGCACCCAGTCAACAGATCTGGGCTGAATCTATCACCGTTCTTTAGCCCACTCTGCCACCCCAGTTCAGACATGGCCATATGCTAATCAGTCTGACCCTGTGCCTCATGGGAACAGTCCAGCCCGAACTGCCAAGCCGTGCCTTCCCTGGACCAGAAACAAGCTTCCGAGGACCGGTTTCTGGCATTACAACCTTCTTCAGCCCAGCTTGCTTGAATCCAGTGGCAAAGTGAGCAAGGGACTCATGTCTGAGCATACCCTGCCAACTTATGGCAAAGAAAGCGGTACAAAAGGGGTTGGTGATGGACGGAGCATCTGAACCAATCAAACACTCACACCCAGTCAACAGATCTGGGTTGAATCCATCACCGTTCTTTAGCCCACTCAAGTGGGCTTTCATGTGCCACTTCTTGTAGAAAGGCCTTACACACCTTGAGGGCATGTTGAATCTGTCCCTGCCAATATATCTGGTGGCCACCAGGTCGCACTACTGCTGCAGCTCAGCAAATTGCGGAAGCCCTGTGGGCCCCAATTATCCACTAGCTTCATTATCCCAATCACAGCTCATTGTTTCCTTACACTCTAGTCTCCAGAGGTCTCCCAGAGCAGCAGATTCCCACAACAGACACTTCAATGTTAGGCACCACTGTCCCATTTACTTAGTTGCTACCTTCCATTTGTTAACTACTATGTCTGTGGAGGAGTGACGACGAGTCGGCAGTTTTTGGTCATATAACTTCCGCACATACCCCTGGGGTTCCAGGGAGTATCTCTCAGACTTATGGGTGGGTTCCTGCCAAGTGGCGAATGGCCAATGATTGATGTCCAACATCTGTGTGCCCAGTAATAGAGACAAGGTCTGGTAAAGCTAACTCACCCTTTAGGAGCCAGTGGCGGCTGGTGACATTTGAAAGTGTTGGGGCGTAAATACTGCACTGTGGCGAGCGAGTGAGCCTGAACCACCTATGGTGGGGTCGGGGGTTCCTCCCTCGAGAACATTTAAAAAAAAGCAAATTTGAGAAAGAGGTGGCTTGGCGAACACATCTCTGGGTGTAGCCAGACAAGTCTCTTTGCACTTGCACACATACATCACTCTCCCTGCATTTACATAGGCACAATACTCACCCTGCACTCATAGACCCATTACTCACCCTTCCCTGACAGATCACTAAGCCTGCATTCACCCATCCACATCACTCACCCTGCACTCACACAGGCACACTGCTCAACCTGCACTCACACAGACATCACTCACCCTTCGCTGCACTGCACTCAAGCACAGTCTTGTTTGGTTGGGCGAGGTAAGCTAGGTTTGTTTTTATAAGCTGAAAAAAAAGTTATTGGTAACCAACAAAAGCCCTGCCATGAGTCCAATTTCAAAATGATATCAAACCAGCTTCAAATTACTATCAATATCAATGTTCTAGAGGGAAAATATGTGCACCCCTCCATAAACAGAAAAAAAACTAGAGCACATCTGGATATACACAAACATGCCCTCACATTCACCCACAGGTCTATCAAATCTATCAGGGCCTAATGTTACATTTCTACCTTTAATGATTAACTTCTGCAATTATTGCTCTTCTTTCATCCCTTGCACATCAGTCTCACATTCCTCCCTCTCACGTAATAACTTTGCATCAGAGTTCTCCTCAAAGGGCTTAGGTATCGGAACACACCTGGCATTTCCTTAGGCCCACCTATTTGTGCTTACATTTTGCCCACACTTTTCACTCTCTGTCACACTACTTTGCATTTTCTCACCCATCTGTCACTGAGCTAATTATCATTCTCAAATATGCTAAGCCTTCATATGCACAGTGTGACCATCAAATCCCAGAACACCAAACCATTCGCCCTCCTCTCTCTTGCTATCTTGCATAATATCATTTTTCTATCATCCTTTCTATCTATCATTGCTTCAAATGTCTGCAGTTGTCTTCTAAACCCTTTAAAAAAAATAACATTGATGACCCTTCATGCCCAGATGTCCATCTTCCTTGACTCACTCGTTCTTGAATGACAAGCATTGTTTAACATACTTCCTCACCACTCGCAGACTTCCTCACCTCTTTCAATCGGGATTCAGGATGCTGCACGCCACACACGTCAAGTCAAACAAAGGCCTGCATAAGTTCAAATAATGTTTTACGTCGTACAATACCCATCGACATCACACATCCATCCTTGTGATTGTTCGTCCCATTCACATTTCGTGTTTATTTCTGTCACTGTGCAACTCAGTGCACTCACTCACCTGGGAAAGCAAACACACCTGAAAGTAAAGCATGCCGGGCATCCCTCCAGTACCAATAACATCAGTGGGATTACTTAAGTCACATGAGACATGAGACGATCGAGTTGGAGGGAGGGGAGGTGCCAGCAGCCGCCGGAGCTGGCCGAGTTGGTAACTGGAAGCCAAAGGAGGACACCCTCTCACAGCCCACCTGTAACCTCCGCTGCATGCTTTCATCGCTCGCTTGCTGTCACGTTCTCATCTGGGGGTGACTTGGCGACTCGGGTGTGCTCCCTGTCTCCTGTCTCTAGCCTTCAGTCAGGCTGGCAGCAGGCGCGCCCCTACTTCTGTTTGCCTCCAACCATGCAATCCCGGCTACATCCTATCCTAAACGATTCCGGTCCTTCCCGCACTTCCTATTCAGGCTCTGGGCAGGGGTTATGAGACCAGCACATGGAAAGTAATGCGCGAATGCAGGGCCCAAACAAGTCTTACTTGGGCCATGTGTCCACTTCTTGCTGGCGACCCTTAGCCCGGGTATGAACCGCATCAGCAACTAGGCCAGCCACTTCTGCCCCCTGGGGTAGAAGACGTTGCAGTGCTTAATGCAACGCGGGTCCACTGGGAGTTCGCTTGCTCATGCTCACCTTGGCCCCGTGACTCTTACAAGAGCCCCTGTGCCACTCTCACTGCTGTGGCCGCTACCGGGGAGAAGCCAGGTCAGCAGAAAAAAATAGCGCCAGCCAGACCTGCCCCCACCCCCCTTCCAAACCTCCGCTTCATCATCAAGAGAGAGCTTAGAACCAGGAAACATATCAAATTGCCTCGGCTCCTGCTAGGGCTGAGCCGTCCCCTCCAAAAAACTACAACCCCTCGGGCCAGCTACATTCCACAAAAGTCCCTGCAACTAACCACCAACTCATCCACTATGAAGCCCACCACCTCACCCGGGCAGGAGGATGCCTCTTCGGGCAGCCGCAGAGGGAGGCCTCTTAGCTTCTTTAAAACCAATAAAACAGCACTTAGCAAAAGCAAATCTCACACTCATAGAAAACCCAGTTTCAGTATTCTACGCTCACTCCCTCAAGAACTGCGCACATACCATACCACTCTTCAGTATTTCAATTTCACCCTTTTGGGGACGAAGGTCCTGTAGCAGAAACCAAGTGAGGGGGAAGGGATCGGTGTTACTGGCTAGGCAGAGTCGTACTCTCCAGGCACACCACAAGGAGAATTTGGCTCCTGAATAGATTGTGTGCAGTTAGGGGCTCCGGACTCAGGATCCGACATTTAACACGAGTCCTCGGGTTAAAAAAAGGGAAAAGGCTTGTTGATGGGTGAGGGTTCTTCTAAAAACGAACTAGGAGTTCCCATTCAATTGGTCAAGGGATTTATTAGGACAAAGGTAGCAGGTTCTCTTGTTGTTTGGTTGATATAGACGGGAACTGGAGTGAGCCCTTACTCTTCCCACTCTTGATAGTGGCTCTGAAGTCTGGGAACACCATCACTGTCTGGTCATCGAAGAGCAGAGGGCCCTGTTGCCGTGCCCCTCGGAGCACAGTGTCCGGATGTCTAAAGTGCAGGTAACGTGTGATGATCAGTTGTGATCTCATACCCGTTCTGGAAGGGGTCCAGTTACTCTATGGGCATTCTCCACTGAATAGTGTGTAGTCACAAAGTTCTTGATGATTTTTTTCTACATTGGTACGCTCTGCTTTCTCAGAAATCCAGACAAATCTTACATTGTTACTGCATGATCTGTCTTACACATCCACTGCTCTAGCGCACAGACACTGTGATGACTTGGTGGACTTTGGCGCTCAGGGTCTTGATGGAGGCCTCGCGTTCCAGCATGGCGATTTCAGCAGTGCCCATCCAATCCGCTATTTTCCCCATGTCATTTCAGATCAGAGTGAAGTCCACTGCCACTGTGTCTATTTTGGTCTAAGGAACCATGTAGGGCTCCAAAATGACCCAGAGACGTTCTTTAAGGGTAAGGCCTAACCGTTTTTGGACTACCAGCTTGCTTGTACCACAACAACATCATGTTAATAGATTTATGCATATTTACCAAGGCTGTTGGGGGCTTACTTAATTTTCTCAATACACATTTCTCAATACAAGCACGCAGTGTCCATTTAATGTTAGTGGAATGTATATTCTTAAATTGCATGCAAAATACAGTTTATTACTAACCTTTTTTCTGCAAATGATCTTGTATCTCTCTTAGTTTGGCAGCTTCAGCTTCCTGCTTTTCTCGATCTGCTTTCAGATTTTTACAAACTTTTTTGTGAGTAAACCAGTGAGCTTTCTGACAGTCCTGATCACAATAGATCACCTGTGAGGAAAAAAAATATATCAGATTGTCTTTTTTCTCTAAACTGTGAGTCTATTTACATGAAAGATTCCAAGAACCTGGTCATATGGTGCAAATAAATGTTGTTCCTCCTACTGAAGTATATTGGCACTCCTTTATCCACTTGCTCAACTACAAGCAAGGATCAGAAGCACATTTATACTGCACTGAGACAGGGTGGAGAGTGGCCTTCGAGTCAAACGGGTGCCGGAAAAATGGGACAAGTACACCTAGCTATGAATGGTTCAATTGCCAATGTGTAGCTGACCCCACTGTGCCCTTTCTGGGCCAAAATGGACGGGAAATGTGTGCATCAGGAAGAAGTAAAGTCACAAGCCCATCTTTCACTGCTAAGGAAGGGTGACCGTCCAAGAGATCGAGAACGGATTAAATGTTTGAAGAGGAGGATTGCAATTATGTGAAGAAAGAAGTATCCATCCACTACTAGCAAGGGCTGCCATAATACCTGGAAATATTCCGCAAAAAGAACCACCAAGAGAAGTAATCATTCACAGAGGAGGTGGAGGTGCTGAGCACACAGTCAGATACCTGGATATGCTACTAAAAGACCCAGTCACCCAATGGAGAAAGGTGCTGAATCCCCTAATGCTATGGTTTAGACAGACAAACAGACCTTGGGCAAGTTCACATCTTGGTCTCCATGCAGATTGAGGATAGTCCCTTTGGATGCTGGGCAGAATGCCTCACATTTTCTCCTATATTTCAGTGGTGGTGTGAACTGGCCCAGATAAGATCCACCAGACTGTATTTTCACATAAAAAACTAAGTGTGCAGTGACAGAATAATTTTATTTGGCTCCATATTAATCACAATAGATTTTCTTTGTTTTTGTTTGTGTTTAGGTGCAGATACTCTTGTCGGGGAGCCGATGAAGATTAACATGGCCATCAAGGCTTAAAGAAAGGAACATACTATATCCTTACATGTAAACCAGAGAACAGATGTGATGAAAAGTTTTTGAGTTAATTTACTAAGTGTGCCATAATCCAAAAAGCATTTCTTTGTATAGAGTAGTTGGAGGACAATAGAGGCCATGTGTTAGAATGTTTTATGAAGACTATCATGCACCATTCAGACCTAAATAAGGCAGGGTTTGTGAACTGGTAGAAAAGTCCAACACTTATTCAAAAGGACACATTCCTGCAGCTTTCTTTGGGAGAAAAACGTTACAACTCTGAATTTGTTTGTGCTTCTATGTTGACAAGAACTTCATCTGGTTACTGTAGTCAGTCAATTGATAATCACACCAAAGGACTTCATCCAGGGAAAATAAAAAGTTACTTACCCTGTAAGTGTCTTTTCACAGCATTTAGTGCTGTAGATTCACGTGCTCTTATTCCTACCATCTAGTGTTGGGCTTGGACATTTGCAAGTTTTTCTGCGAATAAAGTCTTTTGAGTCATGGTATGCAGGCTCCACCCTTAATTGGCAATGCACATGGGCACTAACTCGACAGAATATAGTTTTTTTTTTACACAGTGGGTGACAGTAGTATGGAGTGGCAAATAAACACACATAGTGCTTGTGATTTGTGAAAGGGCGTAAGTTAGTGATAGGAAAGAGATCTGTAGAGTCGCATGCTTCCGGGGAGAAAGGCGGGCCCATGTGAATCTAGAGCACTGCAGATTATGAACAGATGCTTTCAGGGTACATAACATTTTCCATTTGTAGCACATGTTGCTGTAGATACATATGCTCTCCATGGATTACAAAGCACTACCCTCGTAAATGTGGTAGCAAACATATACATGATGCAGATGTCTGGAATAAAGTCCTTTAAACGGATTACCAAGCTTTCTGCCAGGATATCCGCGCAATAATACTTGTTGAAAGCGTCTGTGGTTGACCTAGTGCCTGCCCTACATATGTCACCTAGCGGGAAATTGACAAGAAAGGCCATGGTTGCTGCATTTTTGCATGGAGGCAACGGGAAAGACAATTTTGGCCTGATGAATAGTTGGTCAGCCTTGAGGAAGGGCATGGCCCAATCACTAAGACATAAGAGCTCACTTGGCATCCATGTGAAGGGCTCTCTATGCTACTAAGTATGATTCAGGAAAGAAGACAGGGAACTCTATGGTTTGGTTTAAATAAAAGGAGAAAACCACTCTAGGGAGGAACTTTGGGTTGGTTCTTGGTACAACTCTGTCCTTGTGGAATGGAATGAAGGGTTCCTGAAATATGAGGGCCTGAAACTCAGTAAAGCACCTGCGAGATGCTATGGCTTAAAGAAAAGCTACTTTCCAAGATAAAACTGAAGAGGGCTAGAATGTAAAGGCTTGGAGCCGGGTAAGGTCCATATTAAGATTCCACACAGAAGCAGGGGAAACCTCGGAAGGAATGATAGCTTTGAGACCATCTATGAAAACTTTAACCACGGACATGTGAAAAAGGGAAGAGTTTTCCCAGTTCTGCATCTAAGTAGCTATTGATATTGTTAACTGGATGAATGTGAATTCACTAAAGCTAAATGGGGACAAAACTGAATTTCTATGCTGCTCGGCAAGTAGAATCTCCATGACTCTCCCCCATAACTTTTGACCCCTTCCATCTGGAGAGGAATCGCAGCCATTGTCCACTGTCTACAAACTTGAGGTTGTGTTTGATGACCAGCTATCACCGGAGAGCCACGTCACAAAAGTAGCAGCCACTTGTTTTGCTCTTCTGCGCAGTCTAAGGAAGGTGTTACCACTGCTGCTCACACAAGCCGAATCGCATGTGGTGCATAGTGTCATAGTCAGCAGATTAGAATACTGCAATGCCTTGCTACTTGGAGACCTCAAATAGATGGTTAAAAGACTGTATTGAGTACAAGTGGCAGCAGCAAAAGTGGCACTGAACAAATCTTGCAGATCCTCTGCATCCAATACCTCAAAGGAGTTGCACTGGCTTCTTGTGAAGCAGAAGATTATCTTTAAAGTTGTGTACATTTTGTTCAAGGCACTACAGATAAAATGCCTCACACCTGTACAAGTACTAAAGAGTCAATTTGAAAGGCAAACCAATAAGCAAAAATTAATCAAGAGACAAATAAGTTCACATTGTTAAAAGTAGTCGTTAATATCCAACTCCACGCCCTAAATGCCTTCATTAATTGAAATTTGTGGAGTATGATGTTTTGTAGGAATGATGTATTGAACCATGTGGTCTAAAATTCCTACACACATTGTGTAGCATGTACAGATGATGTGTATTGATTGATTTATTTGTCACTACAAGATTCCTCTTTTCCCTCACCTCTTCCTCACAGGATCACTCCCCTCCTCCCCCTTTTACCAATTTGGGGCACTACGCAAATTGTTTTTATGTGATGAAATTCAGATATTTGTTAATACTCACATTGTGATTAAAACAATGTGAACTTATTTGTCTCTTGATTAATTTTTGCTTATTGGTTTGCCTTTCAAATTGACTCTTTAGTACTGGGACCCCTTCCTTTCACTACATTGATCACCCAGGTCCCAGCGACATTCTTGGGTACAACCCCGTATCAATACCCTCACACCTGTACAAAGCAGACTTGGTTTGCATAAAAACATTCGGAAAGCCAAGACAAGGAAGTCGGGCATTCATAGTCAAAGCTGCTCAGCTGTGGAATAAGATGCCCGCCCCGTTTAGGTCCTAGGAAGGCCTTGAAGACCTTGTTATTTCCTAAGTAACCAGATCTGTCTGCTGCGTGTGCTTGTGCATTTTGTGGACAGTATAGTTCCTATATGTAAGCTTAGCACCAGGATACTAGTTTGAGACAGTGCACTCTGAAAATGTAATAAATAAATAATTGGAGCTTACTTGAAATTCATGTAAGGCCCCATTTCTGTAGATGAGTAGGTAACAGATAGGTAAGAATGTCTTGGACTGTAGGCTTGAGGGAGTCCAGGTGATGGGGGATGCAATGATGGACAAATACTTTCCATTGTGCTGCAAAGCAGGCTGGTGTGGTGGCCTGAGAGATGCGCATGGATGTCCATGCACTCATGCGGAAGGCGCATGTAGCAAAATTCAAGGACCTCTGGTGTCAGATCGCTAGATTGAGCCGTTTGGGGTTGGGGTGTCTGACTTGACCTAGGTTCCTGGTGAAATTATTGTTATTAGGGAGCTTTTTTGGGGGGAGGGGAATGGGGTACTAGGATGAGGGGTTTGAGACGTTTGCCACACCTTTCTCACCACATGTGGAAAGAGGGGGAGTAGCAGAAAAGCTTAGGCAGAGATCCATTACCAGTTCAACCAAAGGCTATTGCCCATGGACTGTGGGTAACTAGAGGCGAAGTTTGGGCATTTTGTATTTTCAAGAGCAACAAACAGATCTATTGGTGGAGTGGCCCAACGGAGGTATTGGAGTAGGGCTTCAAGTGTCCACTTGTGGACTTGTTGATGCATCCTGTTGGGCAGGTCTGCCAAGTTGTTGACCATCCCAGAAAGATACCCGGATAAGAGGCGAGAGAGTGTGCGATGCTATGATTGTTGCACTAGAAGTGACAGCGGGAGAGTGTGCTGCCCTGTTTTAAGTGATAGTACAAAACAGTCGTCTCGTCTGTTTTGACCTAGACTACCTTGTTGCAAATGAGTGGAAGGCTTTGGGAGTGAAATGCAGAACAAGAAGCTCGAGGCAGTTGATGTGGCACCCTTGGTGATGAGTGGGCCCCCGCTGCATTTCTGGTCATCTGGTTGAGATGCACCAATGCACCGACCCCCCCCCTGCATCCAGCTAAAAAAAGAGTCTGTTGGGATGGTGACTTGCCAAATGGAAAGGCCTGCCCTTTAACAGTTTGTTTCTGTTCAACCACTTAAGAGGACAATGGGTGCGGGCCTTCACCACCAGTATCTCTACCCAATGTCCCACCTGTGACAACTGTGGTCATAGGCATTCTTGCAGCAGACATATGGAGCCAGGCATGGGGTAATATGGTGATGCAAGAAGCCATCATGCTTAGAAGGGGCATACAAGTTCTGACTGCGAGTTGCCAATATGGGTTCAAAAAGAGGCAAGAGTTGCTGGAAAGCCAATCGCAGTGGTTTATAACAAAAACAATGTCTTAACAGGTAACGTTTATAAGACACATCAAATTGCAAAAAGGAAAGAGAAGAGAGACTCAAGGTTTGGTGAGAGATGCACGAAGCAATCTGTATTTAGGTCCAAAAAATACAAATAACAGTAGCAGCACGGTTTACAATAAATGTTGTGTAACCTGAAAGAACTTCTGCACCAGACTGTCTGTGAGACATACAGTGAGGGGCGCAAGTGACAAGTGACAGAGAGGGAACAGCGCAAAATAAACATACAAGGTACTTTTTGTTCACAATCGCTTTTTACATGATCTGTTTTACAAGGGATAGAACATTTTGTGAACAGTAGAATTGCGCCAAGATTTGCGCTTGGAGGTCAATGGCGTTTCGACCATTAATAAGTTAAGGCCATCTTCATGACCAGGTTACTGTTAATTTTCGTGCTGTGCAAGAAGGGAGAAGAGAATTGAGTTAAGAATGGAGTGGAGCAAGGAAAGGGAATTGGCACAGTAAGTTACCAGAGTTCGGGGTGGGTCCTGGGAAACGTGTTAATGATTCCTAGACGCGAGGAAGGAGCAATGTAGGTAAACATTTGCACCGCCAGCCGCGGTGCTGCGCTAAACTGATCTAAGTGTGGGAGGAAAACAAAAGCATGGGTTGAAGGAGAACCAGAGTAGGAGGGAACAAGTGCGAAAGCCCAAGTGGCATAGGTCCATGTGGGCAGCAGTGTTTAGGAGTCACCAGTTGAATGCATAAAATGTGGACTCGTGTAGAGGTCGGAAGGAGAGATAAGGTCCAGCGTAGGCACAACGAATGTCGTGTGGGTTCACGGTCCCGGCATCACGGTTACGGCGTCTGGTGGCTAGGCAGAAGGGAAGTGGGGGGATTACAAATAAAAATCAAGCCTTGGCATAGCCAATAGGTCTCACCTTTGGGACCTAATAAGTGTTTACCCGTGCAACAGTTAATGTTGTTGCACCAAGGATATTGTGCTCCATAACTAAATACAAGTTCCGAAAGTGAGACCTATAGGCTATGCCAAAGCTTGTTAAAATATGCAATGGTCATTGCGCAGTGACAGCCCCTGCCCTTGGAGGTTACCCTGGAGCAGCAATGCCACACAGAGAAAATGGACAATGTGAAGGGGTGGTGGAGAGGGAACAGAAGAAATAGAGCCTGGCTGGTAGTGAAATCAATGAGGAAAATAGACTCTCTGGAAGCTGGGCTCAGCCTGCATCTTCGGCAGTTCCTCGCACTAATCTGTGCCTTTGAGACTTGCAACCGAGCAGCCCACACATGCCTCGGGTTAGCCATGTACACACATACAAGCTCACCCCCCACTCAACGCCACTCCACAAACCTCTGTCACCGGAGCTGTCTCCCTCACTCCCCCAAGGTACACACAGTACCCTCTGAACTTACCAGCAGTGTGAGACTTCCCAGACTTGGCTCTTCACAGTTCAGCTGATGCTCAGGGGGTATCAGGCCCAGGACAGTGGTGGCGCCGGGGCACCCTGTGCACATAGTTACACCATGCTGAGATGGGCGTGCAGGGCAGCCCTTGGGATGTCGGCAGACAGAGAGCTGATCAGTGGTCGAACAGATGCTGCTTTTCGTCAGATAGTTCTTCTCTCCTCCGTGCTCATGCATATGCTCTTTGGTGCGCATGCTTATAGTGGAAGAAACACACGCTTGCACAAAAGCTTTTACGAATGGCACAAAACAACGACGACCGTAGCAGCTTGTCCTTCTGTGGGCCACCGGGTTGGAGCTGGTCGGGGCTGAACTGTCGATCTCTGTGGTGAAGAGAGAAAGGAGGGAAGAGGCAGGTCACAGTGGTATTTATGCCGCTTCCTGCTGGGCGCTAAGTGCGTCTAAATGAAAAGCGGGGTGGACAGTGGCAACTCTTCTTGCAGCTCGCTCTGCTGCCCTTGTAGACTAAGCAAAGGTGTCAGAGGTAAGGCACGAGAGTGGGCGGGTTGCAGGGTCTGCGGAGAGCACATTCAGTGTCCGTCTGCAGCCCTGCCGGGGAAGTAGACACTGATTGCTTTTAGAGCTTTGTCAGAGGGAAAGGAGCACGGGGTAGGCAGGGGGTGTTTCCTGGAAATAAGGAGCAGTAGTAGGTGAGAGCAGCGAGGGCGCGGGTTCAGGAAGTGGAGGAGGCCGATTGGATTTCTGCGTCCCACACCAAGTCCTGGGGGAGGGTCCGTGCCTTGAGATGCCGGCTGCTGCCAGACAATCACTGTCAAGGGGTTCCCAGTCCGCAACGCACTAGGAACCTGGAAATCAATCTGAGCATCATGGGTGGGGCAAAGGGGCGTTCAGTCCCCAGAATCCGCCAATTCTTTCAAACAAGCTATGCACGGCTTCATTTCCAAATTGCAACCAGAACTAAGGCGCTCATTTCCAAATCTACATCAAAGTGCATTTTTAAATTAAATCTTCAAATTTTAGAATGTAGCGCATCGACCCTATTAAAACACGGAAGAGCTGCAAGAAAAGAAAACAAGTACAAGCGAGCACAGCTGAAGAGGGGAGGGGAGAGAGCTGGGTCTGCGCCGGATTCCCCTGTGGGAGCGAGCAGCAAGGCACGATAATTGCTAACATATAGCGCTGCTGCTTGCTCCCGCAAAGGAATCGCCAAACGTGCATGGTTTGCCATTCAAAGCAATGCAACACGTGCACGTTTTTGCCCGCAAAGCGGTGCCGATTGCTAAAGGTCTTTTTCCTATGCAGCGCATGCGCGCTGTGTAGGCGAGACCTAATTACCACATGGCAGGCAAGGAGGTCGAGGGTGCATTAGGGAAAAAAGACTGACCTGCAAAAATTATTTCAAAGGTGGTGACTACGGGACAAGAGTTCCAGCGGGATCATCAATCGGTAAGAAGCTGTCCTCAGCGTTAATCCAGGTGAGAAAACAGCACGCGAGCAATCGGGAAAGACGTTAATATGTTGTGGACGTGGTACATCACGGCATCCGGAGTGTGTGGGAGGGAGGGACTAGGGGCATAGATTAAAGGGAGAGGGCACTCAAGGGGAAGGGGAAAGGAGCCCCGGGATACATAGGAAATTTGAACACAGAGAAATAAGGATAAGGACACTGAAGTAAGAGAAGGCAATTCAAGGACTGGAGTTATAGAGTGAGAAAAGCCACTGAGAAATAAGTGCCAACTGAAAGGTAAACCATATAAATTTGCGATCATAACATATCATGGTGAACATTAACAAAATTATTTATAAAAAATGACGTGTGAATGCATATGTAGGAACCACTCATGAAATTACACAAGGAAAGGAGAAACAGCGATTTAAAACATATAGCCATTATGTCAAGTCGTCGCTCCAGAGTAGTGGAGTGAAGGTTGTAGGTGTTTCCCCTGTGGGTCCCCATGGTGTACCCTCTTGCTGCCTACTGGTGGAAAGAGTATTGATGCCACTGGTATGAGGGTTCAGGATCCAGGCAGGCAGCCTTGGCATCTCCTCTAGACTGCTGCCTCTGAAAGGAGCCTCTGAATTGGTGGGGGAAAGGAGGTCTGAAGGGCACCCATGGACATAGAACGACGCGGGCAGGAGCTTCTTCGGCTCCAAGGCCTTTTGGTTGGTGCCAACTGCATCCTAAAGGGGACGGAGACCCGGAAGGTTGCATAGACTTTGAAACGGGGCTCACCACCCAACCCCCTTGAGGTAGTGATTTGCCTCTTTGGGAGCCCTGGCTTAGTTAGTATATGTCGGCACCGACACTCATAACCCTGGCGGAACTCTTCATTCAATGGCCAGTGGTTGGGAGGTCAAGGGAGCCTCCTCTTCTTCCACTGGTCCAGAGTCAGTGTAAAAGGCCACATCATGACTAGATGACAGCTGGGGGGTAGAACGCCCAGAGATTGTGTGCACACCTTCCTAGACATCGAACAGTGCCTGTTCTCCGGTATCTCTAAATAAGATTGTTGCAGTATCATCTGGTGTGGCCTGAGCCTCTACCGTTGGTACCAGAGGGTGTTCTTCTATCAGAAGGTTCAGCAGGCTTCACACGCTGTGTCAGCGTGGTCAAGGGAGCGGCACAGGTTGCAGACCTCACAACTGTAGGACACACTTACTTCACACATGACTGGCATCTTGAATCATCTCTCATTTTTGGGAATTCATCCTACGGACCAGGAAGTGGAACGAGTGAGCAGAGTGGAGCGAGAGCAAGGAGATCGAAGCTAGTTTGAGTCCTTTTATGGCACGCAGTAAGAGCTCTCTGATACTAACGTAACTTATCAATGGGAAAACCAATACTGAACCACTGGATAAGGAAGATATTGAGCCAGAGAAGTAACTGGGGGTACCTGGGACACTCTCCTGTCTACCATGGATGCCATGACAACGGCAAAACATTGTCAGCCGGATAAACAGGAACTACAGTTAGACCTCTTAAACATCTTGGCAGTCCACATAGTGGGTATAGACAAGAAACTGCGGGCTCTAAATTATCTTATACAGAGAACGCAAGATCATAATTAGAGACAAATTAAATGTCAATGCGCAATTTTAGGGGATACGCCACAAGTATTGTCCTCAATTCTTACTGAAATTTTGACAGAGGTAAGATCCCAGTCAGTCAGTAGGATGGAAAACGTACCTGCTTCTAATCTTATAACAAAGGAAAAAACAGCTTGCAAGAACCAATAGGAGAACCTTGTTTAAAATATTTCAGCTACATTCGAAACAGGCAAACAGTGCAGTAACTGATCAGTGCTGAGTGACAGAGAGATCAGTCCCTCAAAACAAGTAATTGAGGAAAAGGATGATGAGAACCAATAAGCTGAGAGTCAAGAAATGACAAAAGGCCACGCAAGAAGATGGCCGATTGAATCCGGAGCTCCGCGCTGTGAGAAGCCCCAGACAGCGGCAGGAGTTCTTCAGCATTACGGAAGTGGCTTTAGATGTGCTACCCTGACGGCAGAGAGATCGGGGATGAGACAGCGCTGTTTGTCTCGAGTGACTGCTCCCGCTACGCGTTTCAGCGGAGGAGAATGGTGGCTCCTAAGCTGAATGGAAAAACGCCTCACGGACTGCGGGGGCGGCGCTAACGAGTGGAGAGCCTGGAGGTGAGACAGCAGCTTCTTTAATTACGAAGAGTGGCTCCAGCTGAGCTATAATTAAGGTTTGTGGAGTTCATGTGTTGTGTGGAAGGTTGCCTCGACAAGATGATTTTTACACAGCTTAATTGAATAAGTATTTCCGTCAGTTCTGAGGAAAATCTGTGGAGTTTGTGAATAGACTAACATTGTATACGAAGGCTTGTACTTTAATTTCTGTGCAGTGAGGAGCCTTGTATGACGACAGGAGTTCTCTGGCAGACTTTAATATAATCTATTAATAGTGGAGAGTCCAAGAGTGAAGTGGTGGCTTCTTTTATTTCAAATAACGGCTGAAGACTACAGTTAAGGAATACATGAACTCATATATTGAATGGAAAACTCCTCATAAAAACGCGGGAAGCACGCTGCTGAGGTAATTAGTGTCAACTTTATAACACTTGACTTCCTGTTATAAAGCATTGGTCTTTAGACAAACTCCAATCATTTGCGGCAGTCAAATGATAAAGTAGCGATGTATGCTTCATTCTACTTCAGGAAGTTTGATTGTGCACTTCCACCAGCTCTGAGGAATATCTGTGGTATTCATAAATTGTCTGCAACGTTCTATATGACGGTCTAAACTATTCCAGTTTGAAACTTTTTCAAATACTTATGCTACTTTGTCAGTAAGATAGAGTCTGAGGTCTTGAACTTCGTCTTGACGGGACTCAGTGAAATTGTAATTACTGACATTATGTAAACCGAGTCGGTTTACTCACTTCGGATAAACTGCGTGGTTTGCAGTGGATATTTTTCCTTTGTATTGCACCAGTTATTTTATGCCAAATATACTAGAAGATCCATAGAGTGACTAAGATTCTCTAAAAAAAACATGAAGCAGACACAAGATATGGCCTTAAGCTCTCATAAATCTAAAATAAAATTTCCATTTGCTGCTTTTGAACAGTCCATCTGGGTCGCTAAAAAACACATTTATAACTGCTAATAGATGCACAGTAGACATATACAGAATATAACTGTCCTGTACCAAAGAAATAACACAGTTAAATTGAAGATGCCTGCTGGTAAAAGAAATGGAAAACGTTCCAAACAACTCCCCTTTTCTGAGACCCTAAACCAAGGTCGCTCTACTTCAGATGCAAGAGGTACCACTTCCTCAACACCAAATCACCCTCAATCTACTGCCTCATCGTCATCAGACTCAACTATGGAGCGTATACTCCAAGAAATCTCTGCTGTAGGTCGCTGTCTGGAAGGCATGGTAATGTCCATATCAACTCTTACGACCAAAACTAAATCTATTAGAGCAGATATTGCTGGATTCCAGAGTTGTATGGATGGTCTAACAGCACGAATAGTAACAGTAGATAATGGCCTTGATGCTATTCCAGATTGGGACCAAGAACTTCTCTTTGTCAGAAGCAAAATAGTAGAATTAAGACTGAAGCCCTTTGAGATAGGGTCAGATGCCAAATCCTCTCAGAGAAATTCACCCAAAGATCACAGGCCTCACTTTCGAGCCTTCATTCAAGATGCAAGGAACACATCCGTATTGGGCCACAACACCAGGAAAAATATTTGATCACGTCCGCTCATCGCCTTCTTCCTACAACATGAAAAAGGCCCGTCAACTGATCACTGCAGCTCAGACTTAATGACCATACATATTTGAAGGTCACAAAATTAGAATAGTTGTAGATTTCTCAAAAGAAACTAACAAATGTCACAAAGCTATCCTCTCTCTAAGACCCCGTTTTCGCCAGCATGACATCAAATTTGGCCTTTTCGAGCCTGCCTGTCTGCAGATCACCAAAGATGGAATTTCCAAAGACTTCTTTGATCCAGGAGACCTTTGTCATTTTCTAAACGATTTTTCTCCTCAAAATATGGAGCGAGTAGAATTCATTCCAGATCCTCTCTCATCCTCTCCTCGAAATCTAAGATATCTTCAAGTGAAACCAGACGTAATTCAGATAGTTTCCAAAGCATGGACGAGACTTAGACCGACCTGTACGTTCCTTGCAAGATCGAGCGCAGAAGAATGATGGCCGCCGCGCCTCCTGCATCTAAAAGTCTCCTGCTTTCCTCCACAACCGCCAGCAGAGCAGTCTCCGTGTTCTGCCCGGGTCGAAAGCCTAATTGGGAAGGATGTAACAGGTTGAAGGTTTCCAGGAACTCGGAGAGGATGTGGTTTACATATTTCTCAGTGATTTTTGAGATTCCTGGTAAGAGGGAGATAGGGTGGTAGTTGCCCAAATCTGCGGGATCGAGATGCGGTTTTTAGGTCTCGCAGACGTAAAAAGCAGGCGTAAGCCTGCTGTCTGCGAGACATCTTTTGTTGGCGTGTTAGAAGGAATCTGAGACGGAGCTCACGCACGAGCGTCGCTGTCTCAGATTCCTCCTCGGTGCCGCGCACAGCACCACACACACATGCGCATACACAGAGACACACAAGCGCCCATGCACGCACCCATACATACAGAGAACCCACCCCCGCCGTCGCATACACACATGCGCGCAGACACACACACACTGCATACACACACTGCATACACACACGTTCCCCTCCCCTCCCCCTCCCTTCACGGCGCTGTGCCCATCTCCTGCCTCGCAAGCACCACACACGCATGCGCATTCACAGAGACACACAAGCGCCCATGCACGCACCCATACATACAGAGAACACATCCCCGCCGTCGCACACAAACACACTGCATACACACACGCATACACAGAGACACACACACAAGCACCCATACATACAGAGAACACACCCCCGCCGTCGCATACACACAAGCGCACCAAGACCCCCGCCGCCCCACTCACGAGGTTCTTTGTTCCTGTCCCTCGGCAGCCATCCGGTCATTCTGGGCATCAGGCGGGTGCTGCGCTGAGACGCAGTCACGCAAATCTTCCGGCGGGCACTGGAGCGCGGGGTAGACTCCCGTCTGCTTCCTGTATTTCTCTGGCCCCGCCCCCGTCCCAACACAGATTGCCTGGCTTCCTGTTGAAGCCGGGATGCGGCGTTTCATTATTTTTTTTCTCAACGGCAAAAATATTAATCTTCACTGGCTGACTCCATTGCAGGAGTTGTAATCTTGGCTGGCTTTAAATTAATTGGAATATAATCGTTTTTAAACGAACAAATTGAATAAAGCCTTCACTGGCATACGCTCTCATCGTACGAGAAGGCACAGATTACGTGAAGAAATTGCCATAATTGGATATTCCTTGTCATTGGATCATTATTGGGTATTTATTGGAACATTGGATAGCCTCATCGGAGCAGCTTTTGAGCGTTTGAAATTCGGCCATTAGTGTTGAACGATGACTGGGGTTTGTTAAACTTTTTTCTCTCTTTTGACTACGTCATGCATTGCTTCGGTCTTATTGGCCATTGACGGTGTTGTGTGTCTTCATTGGTCGACTGTTCTAAGGCAGCGTTCGTTGCTACACATGCTGCCGGCTGCTTCAGCCTCACAGGGAGACTTTAGACAAATATTTTTTTTATGTTTCATCTTTTTCTATTCTCTCAAATCCTTCATTACTTTAGCAACACGTTAATAATAAATGTAAAACGCAGTATATTGTTTTGCTGAGCTGCTTTTAAAACAAAGAGGAACCAGATTATTGCTGCATAATTTTCATTCTGTTGCCCCACAATTTAGTCACCCTGCAGCATAATTTTAGACTCCAGTCCTGTATAATTCCAGTGGCCCTCCTCTTACTGCGCTAGGCTGTTCCCTGCTTGCAACAACTAGTAACATCTCAGTTGACTGCTTCTTTCTCCTGCTGCATCACTTACAGTTCTAAAACACGTGTCTCAGTCAAATTCAGCATTCAAGCCCCACCTGCGTGTATCTCACTACATTGAGGGTTCTTATTTAATGGCCCTAGAAGATAATAAGTGTGTTCTCTCTATCCCCACTTCAGTGTCTTCCCAATTCTCTTTCTCTACCCAGTCATTCACCACACACTATATACTCATCTACAACTTCTTTTTCCCCAACTTCTTTTCTTTTGTTAGTTTACTCTCACCTAATAAAATGCGTTTCTTCCTGTACTGCACCTTTTCCTCCCTCTCACATCCTCTAGGAGCCCTTTCTCCTTCAGGGCTCTCATTTGTTGCCCTTGATGTCCTTTGATAAGTTGCTTCTGTTCACACTCTCACCACACTTTGTCGCCCTCCTCAAATGGCTTTTTCACTGTCATCTGCCCACTGCACTCTCCTCGGCACCCATTCCTCACTGCGTTGTTTCCGCTCGGTTCCTTGCAACCCTTTCCTCGTTCTCAGTTCATAACTACATTCTCTCTTCCTGATCCCTTCCTGAGTTATTTTTTGTTTTTCCCTTCCGCGATACACTCCCGTTTTCTCTTATCCTCACTGCGCCATCTATTAAATATACTGGCTCACAGCACTTTTCCCCTCTTGCACTCTCACACTCTCTTAACACTCTATCTCTTTCTTCTAACCTCCTCAAAACACTCTTTCTCTTTTACCTTCCCCTTTCTCTTTCTTTATCACAGCTATAATATAGCGCTAAATGCTAACTTTCCATCTCACAACATTTTGCATATTTTTTTTTAATTACCATGTTAAAATCTAAAGCGCGGGTGCCAAAATGGTCTTGCATTTGCTTGTTTTCTCCTATGCTGATCTGCTATTCCCTTCCACCACCTCCTTCTCTAACTCCCTGTTCTCTACTCCCATGCTAATCTGCTGTTCTCTTCCTCCCGCCTCATTCTCTAACTCCCTGTTCTCTTCTCCTGTGATGATCTTTCTGCTATCTTCCATCCGCCTCCTTCTCTAACTCCCTGTTCTCTTCTCCTTTGCTGATCTGCTGTTTACTTTCACCCCGCCTCCTTCTCTAACTTCCTTTTCTCTTCTCCTGTGCTGATCTGCTGCTCTATTCCACCCACCTCCTTCTCTAATTACCTGTTCTCTTCTCTTCTCCCATACTGATCTGCTGCTCTCTTCCACCGCCTCCTTCTCTAGCTCCCTGTTCTCTTCTCTTCTCCTGTGCTGATCTGCTGCTCTCTTCCACCCCACCTCCTTCTTTAACTCCCTGTTATCTTCTCCTGTGATGATCTGCTGCTCTCTTCCACCGCCTCTTTCTCTAACTCTCTGTTCTCTTCTCCTGTGCCGATCTGCTGTTCTCTTCCACCGCCTCCTTCTTTAACTCCCTGTTCTCTTCTCCTGTGCTGATCTGCTGCTCTCTTCCACCCCGTCTCCTTCTTTAACTCCCTGCTATTTTCTCCCGTGCTGATCTGCTGCTCTCTTCCACCCGCCTCCTTCTTTAACTCCCTGTTCTTTTCTTCCGTGCTGATCTGCTGCTCTCTTCCACCCCGCCCCCTTCTCCAACTCCCTGTTCTATTCTCCCTGCTGATCTGCTGCTCTCTTCCACCCGCCTCCTTCTTTAACTCCCTGTTCTCTTCTGCTGTGCTGATCTGCTGCTCTCTTCCACATACATCCTTCTCTAACCGCACACACACATACATACAACCACACACACACACATACAACCACACACACACAACCACACCACACACAACCATACACATACAACCACACACAACCACACACACACAATCACACCCAACCACACACACAACCACACACACACACAATCACACACAACCACACACAACTACACTCAACCACACACAACCGAACACAACCACACACACAACCACACACACACAACCACACACACACAACTTCTCACACACAACCACACACACAACAACACACACACAACCACACACACACAACCACACACACAACCACACACACACCCACACACACAACCACACACACAACCACACACACAACCACACACACAACCACACACACAACCACACACATCTATCTATCGCCCTGACTCTATCTATCTATCGCCCTCACTCTATCTATCTGTTGCCCTCAATCTATCTATCTATCTGCTGCCCTCAATCTATCTATCTATCTGCTGCCCTCACTCTATCTATCTATCGCCCTCACTCTATCTATCTATCTATCTATCTATCTATCTATCTATCTATCTACCTATCTATCGCCCTCACTCTATATATATATATCTATTGCTATCTATCTATCTATCTATCTATCGCCCTCTATCTATCTATCGCCCTCACTCTATCTATCTATCTATCTATTGCCCTCACTCTATCTATCTATCCCCCTCACTCTATCTATCGCCCTCACCCTATCTGTCTGTCTATCTATTGCCCTCACTTGATCTATCTATCGCCCTCACTCTATCTATCGTCGTCATTCTATCTGTCTATCGATCGCCCTCACTCTGTCTATCTATCTATCGCCGTCACCCTATCTATCTATCTATCTATCTATCTATCTATCTATCTATCTATCTATCTATCACTCTCTCTCTATTTATCTATCTATCTATTGCACTCACTCTATTTATCTATCTATCTATCTATCACCCTCACTCTATCTATCTTTCACCCTCCCTCTAGCTATCTATTGCCCTCAGTCTATCTATCTATCGCACCACCACAGCATCACTCAGGGGCACCACAGCATCACTCAGGGGCACCACAACATCACTATGCGCTACTAAAGCATCACTGAACCCCCACAGCATCACTTGTTGCCACCACAACATCACTCAGTGCCACCACAGCATCAATCTGTGCAACTATTCAACAACAACTGGTTCAAATATGTTCTCTCAATGTTTCAAGCTTTATTACAAATGTCACAAAAAGATGTTAATATTTCACTTCTGTTCTTGGATTTTTGTCACAATAAAATACACTGAACATAATCTTCACAAAAGTTATTTACTAAAGTTCAAGCTATTGCCATTATAAATTACAATAACTTTTATTTAAGTATTAATTATTTAAAAAAATTAAAAGCCATTGTTATTTGTGATATCAATACATCTAAGTCACGTAAATACAAAACACGTTGCAATTAAATTTGCAAAAGTTAAAAGTATTGTCATTGTAAATGACAAAGCTATTAATTTTGCTATTTTCAAAACCAACACATAAATAAAAAAATGGTCATTTACAAGACCAATAGCTCAAACTTTCCTAATGCGAGACCTATTGCATTGCAAATGCTTGTTTAATAAGGGTCTTGACCGTAGCTCCCTTCCACAAAGGGTGGACTACTCCTGAATCAAGGGAGGCATTGATAGTATCTGGGATTGTGGGGCCGATAATAGAAGCGACTGTGGTTAAGATGTTCATAGGCGCCGGGTCACTAGGTGAGACGCTTTTTACTGTAGGCAAGAGTGATAGGAGCGTCTCCAGGGATAGAGGGGGGACATTTTCTAGGTGGTGAGTAGTGGAAGGGGGTCTGCTGTAGGAAACGTCGCTAAAGGATCGATTGCGGTAAGGGTTTTTAGAATGTTCTGAATTTTATTGTCAAAGAACTCGGCCTGGTTTTCGCAGCGGGTTCCATGGGGTCTGTTGGGGCGGGGGGGGGGGGGGGGGCATGGGGACTGGACATTTAAGGAGTCTCTCTAGGGGAGTTGGCGGCTTTCTGGATTTTTGCCTCGAAATAGGTTGCCTGAGCTTTACTCATTTCATCTCTGTAGTTGTGAATAGCTTCCTTATAAGTGAGCTTGCTTTCAGCGGAGAAGTCTATCCTCCATCTTCTTTCTAAGACTTTACAGCTCTGTTTCAGTGTGCGCAGTTCAGCTGAGTACCAAGGCGACCTGGTGGAGCCGTGCTTTTTGGTTATCCAGACTTTAGGGAGGACGGTGTTCAATGAGTCATCTATCCAGATGCAGAGGTTATTGTACATAGTCAACGGCATGGAGTGGACTGGGGTAAATTCTTTCCCAGTTCATGGATCCACTTCTCCTGAGGGAGCTTGGACCAAGGGCGGATGAAGGTCCGAGGGGGAGGGACTGGGGTGCTTTTCAGGAAGCGGTACAGACATCTTCTCTTGGTCCTATTTCTAATAAAGTATTGATTGCAGTCATCCCCAAGCCGGGGAAGGATCTGCTCGTATGTGGTAGCTACTGCCCCATTTCCTTGATAAATGGGGATGTTACATTTTTGGCAAGTATTTTAGAGTCACGATTGCATAAAGTTATTCTCTCTCTAATACACCATTCCCAGATTGGCTTTGTCCCAGTTTGTTCTTCTAGAAACCATTAGCTCATACTTTATTGTCCAAAAGATATGACTGAAATGCGATCACTCTTTCTTTGGACGCAGAAAAAGCGTTTAACTGTATTGATTGGATTTATCTTTTTGCCACTATGAAACGCTTTGGCCTAGGGGATCAGTTTACCTCCAAGGTTTGTTTATTATATGATAACCCCATAGCACAGATCAATTGCAGAGATTTTTTTTCTGACTCCTTCCCAATTGGAAGAGGTACCCGCATAGATTGCCCACTATCCCGAGTTTTATTTTTATTAGAAATAGAACTCCTTGCCACACTCATTCGCCACTCATCGCAGAGTGGTGGTATACCTATAGCGGGAAGAGTATCAAAGCTATATTTATATGCTGATGATATCCTTCTCATGCTTAAAGATGTCTCCCATTCCCTACCAACTTTTTTTGACAATATCAATGAATTCCCAATCATTTCTAGTTACAAGGTGAATTGGGACAAAAGTGAATATCCCACTCTCTTCTGGTACCACAAACGCTTCAATTGATGGATACCCCTTTTGCTGGAAATCATCCCAATTAAAATATCTAGAAATTTTGATTAACCGTGGACTTGAGGGAATGATTTGGGATAATCTTGAATTCTTATAACACAAATGGAAACTGATTTTGCCAAATGGTCACTTTTGGGCTTCTCCATGTGGGAAGGAGTTCAGGCCCCCCCGCTTAACTTATACCCTTAGAATTCTTCTGGTTTTAATACCTTTGAACTTACTTTGCCGGATAGATTCCCATATACGGTCATTTGTCTGGGGAACCATGCGTCCTCGTTTAGCAGCTTCTAAATTATTGGCACATCAATCCCATGGCGGCTTAGGCTTACTATCATGGAACATTATTCCTTGGCCTTACATCTCTCAATTGGCTTATTTACTTCCAGGTGTTATTGATTCTCCACAATGGGTTGCAACAGAACACTTAATTGCGATGATGGTCTACATTTTTTATACATTATTCATAAAACTCAAATCTCCTTTCCACATCCTGAGCTTCATGCTACATACCAAGCATGGCAAAGACCACATCGCTTTTCAAGAAAAAGCAAGTTACTTACCTGTACACTGTGGATATCTTTCCTAGATTCACATGCTTGTATAATCCCCATCGTCATGGTGGAAGTCTCACGGTATAACAAAATAGATAGCAGTATAAAGAAAAAAACATCACTAATACCATGGAAATGCCTTATACTTAGTAACCCAGTACCATCATTATATGGCCCAAATACCGACCAATGAGAAGTCAGCCCTGAGATCACAATCCCCAGCAGAGCCAAAATACCTCAGATTTCTAGCCCTAGTGTGAGCCAAGGAAGTATCAAGAGGTAAAAGTGCTCTACCTTAGAAACGGGGAGGCGGGGTGGTCGCATGTGAATCTATGAAAGATATCAATACTGGAGAACCACAGTGTATAGGTAAGTAACTTGTTTTTTCTCCAGTAATGAATCTTTTATAGATTCACATGCTTGTATCAGAATAGAAAGCAGTATCCCCTCCATAAAAAGCGATTCGCGGGTAGAAACTTTTATTTCTGAATCATCAAATAGTGTGTTTTGCAAGACTACCCGATCTTCTATATTATAGATTGGATTGTGTGTCTCAGCATGTATAATAGTCAACTGTACCATTTATTAGCATAAACATGTCATGCGTTTTACACCAGCAACACACATATATTATCACTACCAGAACAAAAAGCATTCTTTAAAATGTATGAAAATACCTTAAAGAAACAGTAGGCGTAGCACCGCTTGTCCCACTGCTGAATCAGTTTTCCACGCTGTGTCAAGACAGTAGTGTTTGGTAAATGCATGGACATTTGACCACGTTGCCGCTCTGCAAATGTCCGCTAGCGATACTCCCGCGAACAATACGGCAGAAGTCGCCATCTTTCTTGGTGAATGAGTCTAACTGCCGAGGGTAGAGGCCTTCCAACCTTCTTGTGACAGAAAGTAATAGCGGAGGCTATCCATCTGGAAATACTAGTTTGTGATATTGCCCAACCTTTCCTGGAGGCAGCGTAAGTGATTAACGGTTGATTTGTTTTTCTAAAGGATTTTGTCCTGTCTATATAACATTTTAGACATCTTATGATATCCAATGGGTGAAGAGATCTTTCTGTTGTAGAAGATGGTCCTTTAAAATATGTAGGTAAAACAATAGGTTTGTTTAGGTGGAAAGACAGAACTTTTGGAATGAATTTTGGATTTGGTCTGTGTAGCACTCAGTCTGCTTTGAACTGTAAAAAGGGTTCTGTTATAGAAAAAGCCTGAATCTCACTGACTCTTCTGGCTGACTTCCGAGACCAGAGTAAAGCCACTTTCGAGGAGACGAATTTCAGGTCAGCCTTGTGAATCGGTTCGAAAGGTGACTTCATCAGCTTTGTTAAGACTGTGTTAAGGTGCCACGGTACTGACAGATATTTAATTGGAGGGAATACCCTAAAAAGACCCTTCATGAATTCTTTAATCACTCTCTGAGACCAAAGAGACAGCTGAGCTGGTCTTCTGCGATATCTTGCGACTGCTGCAAGGTGCACTTTCACTGATCACCAATGCGTGAGAAAGCCCTGCTTTGGCTAAATTCAAGAGTTATGGAAGAATGTGTTCTGGAGCTGATAGTAAGGGTAGCAAAGCTTGATCCAAACACCACTGAAAAAACCTTTTACACTTTGCCGCATATGTCTTATTGGTGCACACTGCGCAAGAGTGAGAGAGAATATCTCAGCATTCTTGAGGGATTTAGAGATTTGAAGATTTGAATTTGTACTCCTGAGGTTCCAGGATGATAAATTTAGTGAATCCAATTGTGGATGAAGCACGTGATCCTTGTTCATTGAAATCAGATCGTGCATCAGGGGAAATTGCACCCAGGGAGCCACCAACATCTGTAGAAGCTCTGAGAACCAGAACTGTCTCTGCCAAGCAGGGGCTATGAGGATCAAGTAACATGGTTCCAATCTTATCTTCTTGAGTACCTTTGAAATCAAAGGAAAAGGAGAAAATATGTACGCCAACATCCCTGTCCAGCGAAGGTGAACAGCCACTGCCAGATTTCTTGTGCAGACAAGGATTTCGATCTCGTTCCTCCTTGTTTTCGCAGCTAAAACATAGTGGTTGTACTGTCCGTTCTGACTAGGACTGGGGAATCTTGAATTCTGGGCAGAAATGCATGTAGGCCTAAGAACAATGCTTTGAGTTCTAACAGATTGATGTGCAGCTGTGCTTATTCATTGAACTGAGCTGGATCATATTTTCTTTGGAGGAATAAACTTGGACATTTCAACTGATATATAACGACTGGAGGACTTCCATTTATTATTATGGACTTTGAGTGCTTGGAAGTACATTTTCCCAGCTTTGCGTCCCGTTTGTTCCAATGGTCTAGTATTTCCAGGTCTTGTAGATGTGCTCCCCATGCCTGTAGGGAGGCATCTGTTGTCATTACATAACTGGGAGATTATGGCTCGAAGAGTAGTCCTTCCGAAAAAAAAATCTTATCTGCCACCATGACAGAGCTTTTTTTTTTAATCAGAGGATTGATTACTATCAGATCTGCGAAAGATCCTTGATGTTAACCCCATTGTAGGTCGAGAACTTCTTTAAGAGGCCTCATGTGAAGGCGGCAATTCGGGACTAGAGGAATTCAGGATGAAAGCCTCCCCAACATGGACTTGAATATCCTCACTGAAGCGAACTTTCTTTTTCTCAACTGAGAACTCAGTTTCAAGATTTTCAGAATGCGCTCCTCCGATGGGTTCGCCTTTGCTTCTATTATTTTCAATACAGCCCCCAGAAACTGTAGAGTCTGATATGGAACTAGAGAGGACTTTTCTAGATTTATCTTTAAACCCAGGGATACAAAAAGGTTTATGGAACTTTCCAATGATTCTTGAGTGTCTTGATACGATGGGCCCTTGACCAGCCAATTGTCCAGATATCGATATATACCTGGTGATCTTGTTGATTAAATATGCCACCACTGGAGCCATGCACTTCGTGAACACTCATGACGCGGACCGGAGGCCAAAGGACAACACTCTGAACTGGTAGTGACACCCTGCAACCTTGAACCTAAGATACCATCTGTGCTTGACATGTATTGGAATATGGAAGTATGCATCTAATACATCAAAAGAGGTTAAATACTCTCCTCTGTTCGGCATCAGCAATATACCTTGCAGGGATAACATTTGGAAAGACTGTTTCCTGATAATTTGTTTCAATATCGTAGATCCATCACCTGTCTCCACTTGGTAGACTGTTTTTTTGTATAAGGAAAAAATGAGAGTAGAATCCTCTCCCTAGTTGTAGACAAGCAACTTCCTCTATTGCACCTTTACTGCTTGTCCAGCCCACCCATGCCTACTGTCGATTGAGTGAATGTACAAACCAAATGTCTCCTAGCAACACAACCCGCAGATGCGACACCGGCAGGGAAAACAATGTGCGTTGAAATATCTGTGACTGTGAGGACAATAAAAAAGAATTACTCAAACGTGACCCTGCTGAGCGTCAATCTACAGGAAATGCTTGGGGCAAATCAATAAACTTCACTTACCAAGCCTACGATTACCCTGCTCAAGCCCAGAGACCGAGCCCGGTCAGCCCCATACGGCACCTACTCGGGTAACTAATGTGTCCCGAATAAATATAGTACAGGAGAAGCCTCCCCGACTTGCTAGCAGTGACCCGAAAATGTAAAATAAAGTGATACGAGGTCACGTGAACATGTTACCACTACAAACATAAAAGCTGTAAATACTAAGTTAGGAGAGGGTAAGCACCACTTACCACTCCTCCGTTGCAAAAAGCTCAACACAGCAGGGTTCAGCCATGCGTGGCGCCCACTTTGAGAACCAGTGCCCAAGCAAACAATGAATCAACCAGAATTAGGCAAAACATGAGTGTTTAAGTAAACGTCCTACCTGTGACTACAACAAGGGCAGGGGACAGACTGCCTCCGTGTCCAGAGAGATAAAAAAGAGACTGTAAAAGAGGTATCAGAGAGGTAGAAAGGAGACTAGTGGGGATAACAAACTCGTATTTTAAAGTACAAAATTTCAAGAAATGGCACCTAACCTGAAGAACAAAATTGCTCAGATTGTGTAGTGTATCTTTAATAGGTATGTGGAAAGAAAACATGACATGGATCAAAATTGCAAGCAACAACAAATTGGGTGTTGCTGCTACACAGTTGGTGCACGAAGGTAAACAAATGTGCTGCTAAAGAAATATGATAAATTAAAACAGATTTGTACTATCATGAACAGATGACATTAGCAACTGACGTAATATACAGAATATTGTACAAATGAGACTGTATATTGCATGTCTTCAACTTCATTAACAACAGGTCAAGCAGAAAATGAATGTGGAAAAATGAAAAAATAACAGAGTACAGATGGCCCTTTGAACGATTGATACACGCAAGACCATATCATATACCACACTGTAGGTATGGATGCTCCTACGTCAACACTGTATGGCACCCCATATAGCCCACTGTACCAAAGGAACCAGAACTTAAAGACACAACCTTGATGTGTAAAAACATGATACTCCTGCGGTTTCCAGATAACAGTGCAAGAAATGATTAATTCCAATACTGGCAAGGAACAGGTCCCAAAAATTGTAATAACAGCAGGGCACATAAGGTACAATGCATAATCATGATCACCATACCCATAAGTTGTACAAAGCAATGTGTAAATAAACAAAATGTGTGGTACCCCAACCAGATAGTAGATGAATAACGGCTGTGAAACTAAGAGGTGTAAATGATACCTCTACGTTACAAGAAACAGGAGAGTTTGAGCTTATCATTAAGACCTTTGGGGGCATGAGGGTATCCAAAAAGCGAATCCATTTGACTCTCACCTTGAGTCAAGAGCTTAGACATGTCCCTATCAGTTTGAACCTCTCCGTTTTGCCCACATAATATAACCCACATGGGCACCTGATCTCGTAAAAAACATTTTGTCCATTGCAATCCCCCATGAAATTTAAGTAGATATTTTTCCCTTACCATGGATGGGAAATGCTATGACCAGTCAACACATTATTACAATGAGAACAATTAAAACATCACTTTGTGTACTACTTCCGTGTCTATGTTGGATCTCAAAAGGATCTCTCTGAGATTGCCCAATCTTTTGTATGCAAAAATAGTAGGATCCATAAAAATGCCATAAAAATCAGGTTCAAATTGCAGTAAATCCCAGCAATTCAAAATAACTTCCTTAATGGCTGATGACTGAGTAGAGTAAGTGGACACAAAAACCTTTCTTCTGACAGTCTCCTTAACCCGCTTCATCAACATGTCTGCTCTTGGTAGAGCCTGAGCCATCTGCTTTCCACCATCCACTACGTTTGCGGGATAACCTCGATCAAAAATGTTTTGGGGTACTCATGCAGTGCGATGTCGTATTGTGCCGTGTCCGAGGTGATCTGTTTAACTCTGAGAAACTGGAAATAAGTGAGATGTCGCTTCAGAGACGGAGGGTGGAAACTGCTGTATACCAAAAAGTTGTTACGGTCAGTTGATTTCTTGGACACAGAGGTTTTAATACTAGTGCCCTCGAGGTCTATGTTGACATCAAGATAAGAGATGCGTCTTTGATCCATGCTGAATGTGAATTGGATCCTGGGATTCCTTTTGTTCAATAGGGTCAAATTACCTTCTAGATCTGGACGTGTGCCATGCCAAATGATGAGTATATCATCTATATTCCTGCGATAGAGAATCAGATGATCAGTCCACTTCCTGTTCGACTAGATGTGTTCTAATTCGAATTTCATCATAAAGATGTTGGTATAATTGGGAGCCCCAGAAAAACCTATGGAAGTCTCACTGGTTTGGAGAAAATACCTTTGTTTCCATCTGAAGTAACTGTGAAACAGACGATACTGTAACAATTCCAATAGGAAAACCTTGTTTGCTTGTATCTCACGCTGTTTGAGGAGTGCCCATTCGAAAGATATTGCTTGGAAAAATTAAGTTCATACATTCACTCCATCAACAGTAGGCATGGGTGTGCTGGACTCGCATGGATGGGAGTTTACTGCGTTTTAGTTTTCACATTGGGCAAATATGTCAGATTAATTTAGTATCTTGCATGAAGGTGTTGGTTTTAGTGATTTCACTTCTAGATAAGGAATACGTTTGGTGATTGAGTCACTTCTTTCTTTCATCTTATTTTTTCCAACCTTTTTAGGTTCTTCCTGAATTCTTCTGAGCAGGCCTATCCTTTGTGTTTTCTTTCAAAGATATTCATGAATGTTGAATTCCAACATCCTTGATGTTCGCCTCAAAGGGTGTAGTGAAGTTATTTTGAATCTATTATTTTGATGCATTGAATGTGGTGTATTCTTATTGCCATTATTATTTGCTCATAGACAACCCTGAAGAAAGGCTATTGTGATTGCCCGAAATGCACTGGGACTGGTGTAATCCATGCGGGAACTATTTGAACATCATCTAAAGTCATGTGGAATGGATTTCCTATGAAGCACCTGAGTTTGCATAATACATTATGAAGAAGTCATATTCAGGATCTCTGGGATGATTTATTGATGGACTTTTGTATATTGGAATGTTGCTTTTGTTTTGAGTTTCGTATGTACAATGTTCAAACTAGTTCACTATTGGAAAATAATCTTGGATACACTCTCTGGGTGATCAACAGTAGTGCACCTTGTGTCTAGGGCATGAGTACTCATAGTACGGCCCGTGAGCCGCCAGCGTCCCGGCAAGCCTTCCGTGGTGGCCCGCGGGCCTTGCAGACCTCGTACCCGTGTTTTAAAAAAAAACATTTAAAGAGTGTCTGCAAACACTCTGAATGACTCTGCTGCTCTGTGGGGGACTGGCTTTCCGGAGATAGTCAGAGTGGAGCTGCAGGGGCATAAGAGGTGAAAAACAAAAAGCCTCATTAACATACAAACGGTCTTTTAAAGACCTGTGAAGTGGTCGGGGTGCGGCTGTCTGTGTGTGTGTGTGTGTGCCCGGGAAGCGGTCTCATCCCGGGCGCACACAGGCAGGGTGAGATGACAGGTGGAGGTAGAGGGAGGGCAACTCATGAAGGGAGGGAAAGGGAGGGTGACAGAGGGAGGGAGAGGGGAGGGAGAGAAAGGGAGGGAGAGGGAGGGAGGGGGAGGGAGGGAGAGGGCGGCAGGGAGGAAGAGGGAGGGAGGGAAAGGGAGGGAGGGAAAGGGAGGGAGACAGAGGCAGAGAGGGAGAGGGAGGGAGGGAAAGGGAAGGTCGGGGAAAGGAAGGGAGGGAAAGGGAGGGAGGGGGGAGAGGGAGGGAGGGAGGGAGAGAGGGAGAGGGAGGGAGGGAGAGGGAGGGAGATGGGGAGAGGGAAGGAGACAGAGGCAGACAGGGAGAGGGAGGAAGGGAAAGGGAGGGAGGGAGGGAGAGAGAAGGAGAGGGAGGGAGAGAGAGAGGGAGAAGGAGGGAGGGAGGGAAAGGGAGGGAGGGAAAGGGAGGGGGAGGGAGACAGAGGGAGAGGGAGGGAGAGGGAGGGAAAGGGAGGGAGGGGGAGGAAGGGAGGGAGGGAGGGAAAGGGAGGCAGGGAGAGGGGGAGAGAGGGAGGGAGAGAGGGAGGGAGGGAGGGAGAGAGGGAGGCAGGGGGAAGTGGGAGGGAAAGGAAGGAAGGGAGAGGGATGGAA